>NC_091309.1:7245386-7600386 GCF_038502225.1 Cherax quadricarinatus
TATTTCTTCAGTCTCAGGGTGGTCGGAAAGTGGAACAATCTCGTGGAGAAGTGGTGGAAGCATGCTCCATACATAGTTTTAAGAATGGGTAAGAGGCCAGGAGCTAAGACTCGACCCCTGCAACCATGTGAGTACATATAGGTAAGCATACAGTAGATATACTCACACATGTATCTTGCCACCTAGGTGTATTAACCCGTGTCTTGCCACCTAGGTGTATTAACCCGTGTCTTGCCACCTAGGTGTATTAACCCGTGTCTTGCCACCTGGGTTTATTAACCCGTGTCTTGCCACCTGCGTGTATTAACCCGTGTCTTGCCACCTGCGTGTATTAACCCGTGTCTTGCCACCTGGGTTTATTAACCCGTGTCTTGCCACCTGGGTGTATTAACCCGTATCTTGCCACCTAGGTGTATTAACCCGTGTCTTGCCACCTGGGTGTATTAATCCGTATGTTGCCACCTAGGTGTATTAACCCATGTCTTACCACCTAGGTGTATTAACCCGTATCTTGCCACCTGGGTGTATTAACCAGTGTATTGTCACCTGGGTGTATTAACCTGTGTCTTCCTATCTTGGTGTATTAACCCGTGTCTTGCCACCTGGGTGTATTAACCTGTGTCTTGTCACCTGGGTGTATTAACCAGTGTATTGTCACCTGGGTGTATTAACCTGTGTCTTCCTATCTTGGTGTATTAACCCGTGTCTTGCCACCTGGGAGTATTAACCTGTGTCTTGCCACCTGGGTGTATTAACCCGTGTCTTGCCACCTAGGTGTATTAACCCGTGTCTTGCCACCTAGGTGTATTAACCCGTGTCTTGCCACCTAGGTGTATTAACCCGTGTCTTGCCACCTGGGTTTATTAACCCGTGTCTTGCCACCTGCGTGTATTAACCCGTGTCTTGCCACCTGGGTGTATTAACCCGTGTCTTGCCACCTGGGTTTATTAACCCGTGTCTTGCCACCTGGGTGTATTAACCCGTGTCTTGCCACCTAGGTGTATTAACCCGTATCTTGCCACCTGGGTGTATTAATCCGTATGTTGCCACCTAGGTGTATTAACCCGTGTCTTACCACCTAGGTGTATTAACCCGTATCTTGCCACCTGGGTGTATTAACCCGTGTCTTGCCACCTAGGTGTATTAACCCGTGTCTTCCTATCTTGGTGTATTAAACTATGTCTCGCCACCTGGGTGTATTAACCTGTGTCTTGTCACCTGGGTGTATTAACCAGTGTATTGTCACCTGGGTGTATTAACCTGTGTCTTCCTATCTTGGTGTATTAACCTGTGTTTTGCCACCTAGGTGTATTAACCTGTGTTTTACCACCTGGGTGTATTAACCCGTGTCTTGCCACCTAGGTGTATTAACCCGTGTCTTGCCACCTAGGTGTATTAACCTGTGTCTTGCCACCTAGGTGTATTAATCTGTGTCTTGCCACCTAGGTGTATTAACCTGTGTCTTGCCACCTAGGTGCATTAACACGTGTCTTGCCACCTAGGTTTATTAACCTGTGTCTTGTCACCTGGGTGTATTAACCTGTGTCTTGCCACCTAGGTGTATTAACCCGTGTCTTGCCACCTAGGTGTATTAACCCGTGTCTTGCCACCTAGGTGCATTAACCTGTGTCTTGCCACCTGAGTGTATTACCCTGTCTCTTGCCACCTAGGTGTATTAACCCGTGTCTTGCCACCTAGGTGTATTAACCTGTGCCTTGCCACCTGGGTGTATTAACCTGTGTCTTGCCACCTAGCTGTATTAACCTGTGTCTTGCCACCTAGGTGTATTAACCTGTGTCTTGCCACCTAGGTGTATTAACCAGTGTCTTTCCACCTAGGTGTGTCTTGCCACCTAGGTGTATTAACCTGTGTCTTGCCACCTAGGTGTATTAACCTGTGTCTTGCCACCTAGGTGTATTAACCAGTGTCTTTCCACCTAGGTGTGCCTTGCCACCTAGGTGTATTAATCCGTTTCTTTCCACCTAGGTCTATTAACCCGTGTCTTTCCACCTAGGTGTGTCTTGCCACCTAGGTGTATTAACCTGTGTCTTGTCACCTAGGTGTATTAACCTGTGTCTTGTCACCTAGGTGTATTAACCCGTGTCTTGCCACCTAGGTGCATTATCCCGTGACTTGCCACCTAGGTGTATTAACCTGTGTCTTACCACCTAGGTGTATTAACCTTCGTCTTGCCACCTAGGTGTATTAACCCATGTCTTGCTATCTAGGTGTACTAACCCGTGTCTTGCCACCTAGGTGTATTAACCCGTGTCTTGCCACCTAGGTGTATTAACCCGTGTATTGCCACCTAGGTGTATTAACTCGTGTCTTGCCACCTAGGTGTATTAACCTGTGTCTTGCCACCCAGGTGTATTAACCTGTATCTTGCCACCTAGGTGTATTAACCTGCATCTTTCCACCTAGGTGTATTAACCCGTGTCTTGCCACCTAGGTGTATTAACCTGTGTCTTGCCACCTAGGAGTATTAACCTGTGCCTTGCCACCTAGGTGTACTAACCTGCATCTTGCCACCTAGGTGTATTAACCCGTGTCTTGCCACCTAGGTGTATTAACCTGTGTCTTGCCACCTAGGTGTATTAACCTGCATCTTGCCACCTAGGTGTATTAACCTGTGTCTTGCCACCTAGGTGTATTAACCTGTGTTTTGCCACCTAGGTGTATTAACCTGTGTCTTGCCACATAGGTGTATTAACCTGTCTTGCCACCTGGGTGTATTAACCCGTGTCTTTCCACCTAGGTGTATTAACCTGCATCTTGCCACCTAGGTGTATTAACCTGCATCTTGCCACCTAGATGTATTAACCCGTGTCTTGCCACCTAGGTGTATTAACCTGTGTCTTGCCACCTAAGTGTATTAACCCGTGTCTTGCCACCTAGGTGTATTAACCCGTGTCTTGCCACCTAGGTGTATTAACCCGTGTCTTGCCACCTAGATGTATTAACCCGTGTCTTGCCACCTAGGTGTATTAACCTGTGTCTTGCCACCTAGGTGTATTAACCCGTGTCTTGCCACCTAGGTGTATTAACCCGTGTCTTGCCACCTAGGTGTATTAACCCGTGTCTTGCCACCTAGGTGTATTAATCCGTGTCTTGCCACCTAGGTGTATTAACCTGTGTCTTGCCACCTAGGTGTATTAACCCGTGTCTTGCCACCTGGGTGTATTAACCCGTGTCTTGCCACCTAGGTGTATTAACCCGTGTCTTGCCACCTAGGTGTATTAACCTGTGTCTTGCCACCTAGGTGCATTAACCTGTGTCTTGCCACCTAGGTGTATTAACCCGTGTCTTGCCACCTAGGTGTATTAACCTGTGTCTTGCCACCTAGGTGTATTAAGCTGTCTTGCCACATAGGTATATTAACCTGTGTCTTGCCACCTAGGTGTATTAACCTGTGTCTTGCCACCTAGGTGTATTAACCTGTGTCTTGCCACCTAGGTATATTAACCTGTGTCTTGCCACCTAGGTGTATTAACCTGTGTCTTGCCACCTAGGTATATTAACCTGTGTCTTGCCACCTAGGTATATTAACCTGTGTCTTGCCACCTAGGTATATTAACCTGTGTCCTGCCATCTAGGTATATTAACCTGTGTCTTGCCACCTAGGTGTATTAACCTGTGTCTTGCCACCTAGGTATATTAACCTGTGTCTTGCCACCTAGGTGTATTAACCTGTGTCTTGCCACCTAGGTATATTAACCTGTGTCTTGCCACCTAGGTGTATTAACCTGTGTCTTGCCACCTAGGTGTATTAACCTGTGTCTTGCCACCTAGGTATATTAACCTGTGTCTTGCCACCTAGGTATATTAACCTGTGTCTTGCCATCTAGGTATATTAACCTGTGTCTTGCCACCTAGGTGTATTAACCTGTGTCTTGCCACCTAGGTATATTAACCTGTGTCTTGCCACCTAGGTGTATTAACCAGTGTCTTTCCACCTAGGTGTGTCTTGCCACCTAGGTGTATTAACCTGTGTCTTGCCACCTAGGTGTATTAACCTGTGTCTTTCCACCTAGGTGTGTCTTGCCACCTAGGTGTATTAACCCGTGTCTTGCCACCTAGGTGTATTAACCCGTGTCTTGCCACCTAGGTGTATTAATCCGTGTCTTGCCACCTAGGTGTATTAACCTGTGTCTTGCCACCTAGGTGTATTAACCCGTGTCTTGCCACCTGGGTGTATTAACCCGTGTCTTGCCACCTAGGTGTATTAACCCGTGTCTTGCCACCTAGGTGTATTAACCTGTGTCTTGCCACCTAGGTGCATTAACCTGTGTCTTGCCACCTAGGTGTATTAACCCGTGTCTTGCCACCTAGGTGTATTAACCTGTGTCTTGCCACCTAGGTGTATTAAGCTGTCTTGCCACATAGGTATATTAACCTGTGTCTTGCCACCTAGGTGTATTAACCTGTGTCTTGCCACCTAGGTGTATTAACCTGTGTCTTGCCACCTAGGTATATTAACCTGTGTCTTGCCACCTAGGTGTATTAACCTGTGTCTTGCCACCTAGGTATATTAACCTGTGTCTTGCCACCTAGGTATATTAACCTGTGTCTTGCCACCTAGGTATATTAACCTGTGTCCTGCCATCTAGGTATATTAACCTGTGTCTTGCCACCTAGGTGTATTAACCTGTGTCTTGCCACCTAGGTATATTAACCTGTGTCTTGCCACCTAGGTGTATTAACCTGTGTCTTGCCACCTAGGTATATTAACCTGTGTCTTGCCACCTAGGTGTATTAACCTGTGTCTTGCCACCTAGGTGTATTAACCTGTGTCTTGCCACCTAGGTATATTAACCTGTGTCTTGCCACCTAGGTATATTAACCTGTGTCTTGCCATCTAGGTATATTAACCTGTGTCTTGCCACCTAGGTGTATTAACCTGTGTCTTGCCACCTAGGTATATTAACCTGTGTCTTGCCACCTAGGTGTATTAACCAGTGTCTTTCCACCTAGGTGTGTCTTGCCACCTAGGTGTATTAACCTGTGTCTTGCCACCTAGGTGTATTAACCTGTGTCTTGCCACCTAGGTGTATTAATCCGTTTCTTTCCACCTAGGTGTATTAACCCGTGTCTTTCCACCTAGGTGTGCCTTGCCACCTAGGTGTATTAACCTGTGTCTTGTCACCTAGGTGTATTAACCCGTGTCTTGCCACCTAGGTGCATTATCCCGTGACTTGCCACCTAGGTGTATTAACCTGTGTCTTACCACCTAGGTGTATTAACCTTCGTCTTGCCACCTAGGTGTATTAACCCATGTCTTGCTACCTAGGTGAACTAACCCGTGTCTTGCCACCTAAGTGTATTAACCCGTGTCTTGCCACCTAGGTGTATTAACCCGTGTATTGCCACCTAGGTGTATTAACTCGTGTCTTGCCACCTAGGTGTATTAACCTGTGTCTTGCCACCCAGGTGTATTAACCTGTATCTTGCCACCTAGGTGTATTAACCTGCATCTTTCCACCTAGGTGTATTAACCCGTGTCTTGCCACCTAGGTGTATTAACCTGTGTCTTGCCACCTAGGTGTATTAACCTGTGCCTTGCCACCTAGGTGTACTAACCTGCATCTTGCCACCTAGGTGTATTAGCCCGTGTCTTGCCACCTAGGTGTATTAACCTGTGTCTTGCCACCTAGGTGTATTAACCTGCATCTTGCCACCTAGGTGTATTAACCTGTGTCTTGCCACCTAGGTGTATTAACCTGTATTTTGCCACCTAGGTGTATTAACCTGTGTCTTGCCACCTAGGTGTATTAACCTGTCTTGCCACCTGGGTGTATTAACCCGTGTCTTTCCACCTAGGTGTATTAACCTGCATCTTGCCACCTAGGTGTATTAACCTGCATCTTGCCACCTAGATATATTAACTCGTGTCTTGCCACCTAGGTGTATTAACCTGTGTCTTGCCACCTAAGTGTATTAACCTGTGTCTTGCCACCTAGGTGTATTAACCCGTGTCTTGCCACCTAGGTGTATTAACCCGTGTCTTGCCACCTAGGTGTATTAACCCGTGTCTTGCCACCTAGGTGTATTAACCTGTGTCTTGCCACCTAGGTGTATTAACCCGTGTCTTGCCACCTAGGTGTATTAACCCGTGTCTTGCCACCTAGGTGTATTAACCCGTGTCTTGCCACCTAGGTGTATTAACCCGTGTCTTGCCACCTAGGTGTATTAACCTGTGTCTTGCCACCTATGTGTATTAACCCGTGTCTTGCCACCTGGGTGTATTAACCCGTGTCTTGCCACCTAGGTGTATTAACCCGTGTCTTGCCACCTAGGTGTATTAACCTGTGTCTTGCCACCTAGGTGTATTAACCTGTGTCTTGCCACCTAGGTGTATTAACCCGTGTCTTGCCACCTAGGTGTATTAACCTGTGTCTTGCCACCTAGGTGTATTAACCTGTGTCTTGCCACCTAGGTATATTAACCTGTGTCTTGCCACCTAGGTGTATTAACCTGTGTCTTGCCACCTAGGTATATTAACCTGTGTCTTGCCACCTAGGTGTATTAACCTGTGTCTTGCCACCTAGGTATATTAACCTGTGTCTTGCCACCTAGGTATATTAACCTGTGTCTTGCCACCTATGTACATTAACCTGTGTCCTGCCATCTAGGTATATTAACCTGTGTCTTGCCACCTAGGTGTATTAACCTGTGTCTTGCCACCTAGGTATATTAACCTGTGTCTTGCCACCTAGGTGTATTAACCTGTGTCTTGCCACCTAGGTATATTAACCTGTGTCTTGCCACCTAGGTGTATTAACCCGTGTCTTGCCACCTAGGTGTATTAACCTGTGTCTTGCCACCTAGGTATATTAACCTGTGTCTTGCCACCTAGGTATATTAACCTGTGTCTTGCCACCTAGGTATATTAACCTGTGTCTTGCCATCTAGGTATATTAACCTGTGTCTTGCCACCTAGGTGTATTAACCTGTGTCTTGCCACCTAGGTATATTAACCTGTGTCTTGCCACCTAGGTGTATTAACCAGTGTCTTTCCACCTAGGTGTGTCTTGCCACCTAGGTGTATTAACCTGTGTCTTGCCACCTAGGTGTATTAACCTGTGTCTTGCCACCTAGGTGTATTAATCCGTTTCTTTCCACCTAGGTGTATTAACCCGTGTCTTTCCACCTAGGTGTGCCTTGCCACCTAGATGTATTAACCTGTGTCTTGTCACCTAGGTGTATTAACCCGTGTCTTGCCACCTAGGTGCATTATCCCGTGACTTGCCACCTAGGTGTATTAACCTGTGTCTTACCACCTAGGTGTATTAACCTTCGTCTTGCCACCTAGGTGTATTAACCCATGTCTTGCTACCTAGGTGTACTAACCCGTGTCTTGCCACCTAAGTGTATTAACCCGTGTCTTGCCACCTAGGTGTATTAACCCGTGTATTGCCACCTAGGTGTATTAACTCGTGTCTTGCCACCTAGGTGTATTAACCTGTGTCTTGCCACCCAGGTGTGTTAACCTGTATCTTGCCACCTAGGTGTTTTAACCTGCATCTTTCCACCTAGGTGTATTAACCCGTGTCTTGCCACCTAGGTGTATTAACCTGTGTCTTGCCACCTAGGTGTATTAACCTGTGCCTTGCCACCTAGGTGTACTAACCTGCATCTTGCCACCTAGGTGTATTAGCCCGTGTCTTGCCACCTAGGTGTATTAACCTGTGTCTTGCCACCTAGGTGTATTAACCTGCATCTTGCCACCTAGGTGTATTAACCTGTGTCTTGCCACCTAGGTGTATTAACCTGTATTTTGCCACCTAGGTGTATTAACCTGTGTCTTGCCACCTAGGTGTATTAACCTGTCTTGCCACCTGGGTGTATTAACCCGTGTCTTTCCACCTATGTGTATTAACCTGCATCTTGCCACCTAGGTGTATTAACCTGCATCTTGCCACCTAGATGTATTAACCCGTGTCTTGCCACCTAGGTGTATTAACCTGTGTCTTGCCACCTAAGTGTATTAACCCGTGTCTTGCCACCTAGGTGTATTAACCCGTGTCTTGCCACCTAGGTGTATTAACCCGTGTCTTGCCACCTAGGTGTATTAACCCGTGTCTTGCCACCTAGGTGTATTAACCTGTGTCTTGCCACCTAGGTGTGTTAACCCGTGTCTTGCCATCTAGGTGTATTAACCCGTGTCTTGCCACCTAGGTGTATTAACCCGTGTCTTGCCACCTAGGTGTATTAACCCGTGTCTTGCCACCTAGGTGTATTAACCTGTGTCTTGCCACCTAAATGTATTAACCCGTGTCTTGCCACCTGGGTGTATTAACCCGTGTCTTGCCACCTAGGTGCATTATCCCGTGACTTGCCACCTAGGTGTATTAACCTGTGTCTTACCACCTAGGTGTATTAACCTTCGTCTTGCCACCTAGGTGTATTAACCCATGTCTTGCTACCTAGGTGTACTAACCCGTGTCTTGCCACCTAAGTGTATTAACCCGTGTCTTGCCACCTAGGTGTATTAACCCGTGTATTGCCACCTAGGTGTATTAACTCGTGTCTTGCCACCTAGGTGTATTAACCTGTGTCTTGCCACCCAGGTGTATTAACCTGTATCTTGCCACCTAGGTGTATTAACCTGCATCTTTCCACCTAGGTGTATTAACCCGTGTCTTGCCACCTAGGTGTATTAACCTGTGTCTTGCCACCTAGGTGTATTAACCTGTGCCTTGCCACCTAGGTGTACTAACCTGCATCTTGCCACCTAGGTGTATTAGCCCGTGTCTTGCCACCTAGGTGTATTAACCTGTGTCTTGCCACCTAGGTGTATTAACCTGCATCTTGCCACCTAGGTGTATTAACCTGTGTCTTGCCACCTAGGTGTATTAACCTGTATTTTGCCACCTAGGTGTATTAACCTGTGTCTTGCCACCTAGGTGTATTAACCTGTCTTGCCACCTGGGTGTATTAACCCGTGTCTTTCCACCTATGTGTATTAACCTGCATCTTGCCACCTAGGTGTATTAACCTGCATCTTGCCACCTAGATGTATTAACCCGTGTCTTGCCACCTAGGTGTATTAACCTGTGTCTTGCCACCTAAGTGTATTAACCCGTGTCTTGCCACCTAGGTGTATTAACCCGTGTCTTGCCACCTAGGTGTATTAACCCGTGTCTTGCCACCTAGGTGCATTAACCCGTGTCTTGCCACCTAGGTGTATTAACCTGTGTCTTGCCACCTAGGTGTGTTAACCCGTGTCTTGCCACCTAGGTGTATTAACCCGTGTCTTGCCACCTAGGTGTATTAACCCGTGTCTTGCCACCTAGGTGTATTAACCCGTGTCTTGCCACCTAGGTGTATTAACCCGTGTCTTGCCACCTAGGTGTATTAACCTGTGTCTTGCCACCTAGGTGTATTAAACTGTGTCTTGCCACCTAGGTGTATTAACCCGTGTCTTGCCACCTAGGTGTATTAACCTGTGTCTTGCCACCTAGGTGTATTAACCTGTGTCTTGCCACCTAGGTATATTAACCTGTGTCTTGCCACCTAGGTGTATTAACCTGTGTCTTGCCACCTAGGTGTATTAACCTGTGTCTTGCCACCTAGGTATATTAACCTGTGTCTTGCCACCTAGGTGTATTAACCTGTGTCTTGCCACCTAGGTATATTAACCTGTGTCTTGCCACCTAGGTATATTAACCTGTGTCTTGCCACCTAGGTATATTGACCTGTGTCTTGCCACCTAGGCATATTAACCTGTGTCTTGCCACCTAGGTGTATTAACCTGTGTCTTGCCACCTAGGTATATTAACCTGTGTCTTGCCACCTAGGTGTATTAACCTGTGTCTTGCCACCTAGGTATATTAACCTGTGTCTTGCCACCTAGGTGTATTAACCTGTGTCTTGCCACCTAGGTGTATTAACCTGTGTCTTGCCACCTAGGTATATTAACCTGTGTCTTGCCACCTAGGTATATTAACTGGTGTCTTGCCACCTAGGTATATTAACCTGTGTCTTGCCACCTAGGTATATTAACCTGTGTCTTGCCACCTAGGTGTATTAACCTGTGTCTTGCCACCTAGGTATATTAACCTGTGTCTTGCCACCTAGGTGTATTAACCTGTGTCTTGCCACCTAGGTGTATTAACCTGTGTCTTGCCACCTAGGTATATTAACCTGTGTCTTGCCACCTAGGTGTATTAACCTCTGTCTTGCCACCTAGGTGTATTAACCTGTGTCTTGCCACCTAGGTGTATTAACCTGTGTCTTGCCACCTAGGTATATTAACCTGTGTCTTGCCACCTAGGTGCATTAACCCGTGTCTTGCCACCTAGGTATATTAACCCGTGTCTTGCCACCTAGGTGTATTAACCTGTGTCTTGCCACCTAGGTGTATTAACCTGTGTCTTGCCACCTAGGTGTATTAACCTGTGTCTTGCCACCTAGGTATATTAACCTGTGTCTTGCCACCTAAGTGTATTAACCTGTGTCTTGCCACCTAGGTGTATTAACCTGTGTCTTGCCACCTAGGTATATTAACCTGTGTCTTGCCACCTAAGTGTATTAACCCGTGTCTTGCCACCTAGGTGTATTAACCTGTGTCTTGCCACCTAGGTGTATTAACCTGTGTCTTGCCACCTAGGTATATTAACCTGTGTCTTGCCACCTAGGTGTATTAACCTGTGTCTTGCCACCTAGGTATATTAACCTGTGTTTTGCCACCTAAGTGTATTAACCCGTGTCTTGCCACCTAGGTGTATTAATCTGTGTCTTGCCACCTAGGTATATTAACCTGTGTCTTGCCACCTAGGTGTATTAACCCGTGTCTTGCCACCTAGGTATATTAACCCGTGTCTTGCCACCTAGGTGTATTAACCTGTGTCTTGCCACCTAGGTATATTAACCTGTGTCTTGCCACCTAGGTGTATTAACCTGTGTCTTGCCACCTAGGTATATTAACCTGTGTCTTGCCACCTAAGTGTATTAACCCGTGTCTTGCCACCTAGGTATATTAACCTGTGTCTTGAAGGCTGTGTTTTGCAACCTCCGACTTGAATATTGTAATTAACTATTTGTAATCTATTTGAGTTGGGGGGGGGAGAGTGTTGAACTCTAGCTCTTAGTTCCACCTCTTTCCTTTCGATCGACTGATACAAATGAGCTTCGTCATATCTATTTTTAGAACCCAATGCATTTTGTCTAACACCGTCTCTCTCTGTCTCTCTCTCTCTCTCTGTCTCTCTCTCTCTCTCTAACTTACCTAACTGTCTAGATGTAAGATCACGTGCGCGCATGTACATACATACGTATATTTATATAATCTCTCTGTTTACAACCTTAACGACCTAAATATTTGTGGAAATTTCGATATTTAGATGTTTGTATTTAGTGTTAATATGTTCTACATTGATTTTTGAAAGTTGCTAGAGCAATTACCTTTTCATTTAGGTTGGAGTTTAGGCTATGGGTTCCCATAATATTGCTTTGCGCCCCATAAATGGGAGGAGCACCATTTGTCAGTTCCATTTTTCCACCCCCATGAACATTTCTTTAACGGTTTTTGTGTGTAGTCGGTTACTGTACTCAGGTAAAGGTGTAGGTGCCCGTTCCACTGGGCGAGGCCAGAGGAACCACCTGAACTAGTAGGAACCTGTGTTTCTGTTTCTATTTGCAAAGACAATGCCTGTTTCATTTTCTTCCATCGCCTAACTTTAGGCACTACAAAAACAATCCTAGAAAGCTTACGCAACAACTGCTGGAACTGTGGTATAGCCATAAACCAGGAAATAACAAAAAGGCACAATACCGTGACTGGAACAACACACTAATAACTCGCATATAGTAGAGAGGAGCTGACGACGACTAACGGTCCGACTGTCCGACTTGGACCATTTACAAAGCCACGCTGTGTGACTTTGTAAATGGTCCAAGTCGGACCGAAACGTCGTCGCAAGCTCCTCTCTCCTATGTGCGGGTTATTTGTGCATAAACCAGTAGATCTATTCAACATAGTGCTAAATACCGATAACGCGATATGCCACGAAACAGGTAAATTGTCTCATTTTATTCTACACAACAGTTGTGTTGACAGTGAGCAGTGTAGTAAAAAAAATAAAAGTCTGCAAATTATCCAGAATAAGACGGGGAGAGTCATCCTGGACCTGTATAAATGAGAACATGTTGGTCACGATGATTTACAGCTGGAATTACCGAGTATGGAAGAGTGTAAGGCAGATGAAACTAAATATAAAATTGCTTACATTGTCTAGACTATCTCTTCACAAATTTTGTCAAGATTAGGAACCAAAACCAGTATGGTACTTGAGAAAGTGTAGTTTCTGCAGTAGGTGGTCAGGCCTCAGACACCTTTTATTATACAGTAATAAAGGAGTGAAACGGATTTTCTGATCATGTCAAGATCAGTCTTAACAGAAACAGTTCCTAATGAATGAGGATTAAGAAAGGGAGGTGTGGAAAATGCTGTATATATTTTCCAGAAATTCAGTATTTATATGTATATAGATGGCCATACTGTATTTAATAATATTTATATCATAGAAAACGGGGAGTCTGCGTCTGCGGAGGAGACTCGCCATCTTGGTTTTGAATTGAATAGAACGTTAGTGTAATGGGAAGAAGTTTTCGTGCTCTAGAGGTTAAAATTGGGTTGACACCTCTCAAATAGGAGGCGAAATTGTTGGATGTGCATTCCTGCATAACTTGAGATATCAGGCGACAGGACAGGACAACTCCAGGAACCTCAGATAAGCTGTCTAATTTATGTTTAATTTCTGGAGAGAAAAATTTTCATAAATGTAGGCAAAAGGGGGGAGGGGGGGGGTCCTGTACATGACACATTAATCTCCAGGCAAATTGGTGAGTGATATTAAGATATATTTTCCTTCTGTTATGTAATTGTGTATATATATAACCATTTATTATTTTTAATATACAGTCCACAAATTTATATATTTACCAGCATTCCTGGTGTATGTATATTTCATTTAATTAATAGGTCCAGAGCAACTTGTGGATATGACAGTGGTAGGTATCGAAGGGGGACATTTTTTGCGACTTAAATGTCCCAAATTCCTACTTGTCTAACTGATAAATAATAGTTATCATTTTTCATTTACTGTTATGTATATAATTATACATCCAAGTAAATGCAGTTTTCCACAGGAGGTAAAATTATTTTTTGTATACTTAATATTCATTATTTTAAGCAGTTTTCCTCTATTAAATGTTCATGTAAACTACTCGATTTGCTTTACTCCTGGAGTTTGCCTGGAGAGAGTTCCGGGGGTCAACGCCCCCGCGGCCCGGTCCGTGACCAGGCCTCCTGGTGGATCAGAGCCTGATCAACCAGGCTATTACTGCTGGCTGCACGCAATCCAACGTACGAGCCACAGCCCGGCTGGTCAGGTACCGACTTTAGGTGCTTGTCCAGTGCCAGCTTGAAGACTGCCAGGGGTCTATTGGTAATCCCCCTTATGTATGCTGGGAGGTAGTTGAACAGTCTCGGGCCCCTGACACTTATTGTATTGTCTCTTAACGTGCTAGTGACACCCCTGCTTTTCATTGGGGGGATGTTGCATCGTCTGTAACTGATTTCATGCATCTGATTTATTTTGTTTGTATAGTTGATTGATTTCTACGTTATCTAATAGCCAGGCTGCTAAGAATAAGATATTACAAGTACCCTAATGGAAATAAAGTCACTTAGTCTAGATTTTCTGGAGTTATCCTAGGTAATCTACTCATATGTCTTGAGACAGTTGTAATCATCCAAAACTTGTTTAAATGTACTGTTTCGTAATTACACCTAAAAATATTTGTTGACAGGAAAGCAGGGTTCAATACTGCGTAAGCTGTCAGTGGCCCATATAAATCTAAAGCGGAGAAGGGCGAGGAGGAGGAGGAGAAGGAAGAGGAGGAGAAGGAGGAGGAGGATTATAGGGAGATCAGAGGGGAGTGAGGAGGAGGAAGACATGACAGAACTTCATGGTGGTGTACAACAAAACTAGCCTCTCAGGCGACAGCATTAGTGGAGTGCAGAGGTGTTTTCCCAAGGAGTAAGACACCTGGTTCTTCCGGTGTTCAGGCCTGGAATCCACCTTATCTAAGTCGGTAATTTAATGTTTCCTTTCTCATTCCCATCTAAATTTAGATGTTATATATATTTTCCGAACTTCCATGTGTTGGGGGGTCAATAAAGCATCACCTTTGGTGGCCCTGAATAACCCCGACAAGAAGAAAGTATAACATTCATTATTTTTTATTGGTAATTAAGTAAGTTTATTGCGCAAATGATATTGGATAACCCAAAAATGTCAAAAGTAACTTATATTCATTTGAGTCCTTGTAATATCTTATTATTAGCATCATAGATATTAGATACGGTAGAATCAGTCAGTAAGTAAGTAAGTAAGTTTATTCAGGTATACACAAATACAGTTACATAGAATTATCATATATAGCAGCATATGTGTAGAGAACCTAGGATAACCCAAAAAAGTCAGACACAGTGTCCTGTGGCCTGGTAGGCAACACTCTCGCCTCACACAAGGAGTATCCGTGGTTCGATTCCCGGCCGGATAGAAACATTGGGCGTGTTTCCCCACACCTACTGTCCCTGTTCACCTAGCAAATAAGTAGGTACCCGGGTGTTAGTGGACTGGTGTGGGTGGCATCCTGGGGTACAAGATTAAAGGACCACAATGAAAATAAGACAGTCCTCGATGACGCATTGACTTTCCCGGGTTATCCTGGGTGGTTAACCCTCCGGGGTTAAAAATCCGAACAAACTCTGATCTCTTATCGTGACTCCCGGGTGTTGGGTTCAATAAAGCTTCAGCTTTGGTGGCCCTGAATAACCCCGGCGAGAAGAAAGTATGTCAACATTCATAATTTTTTTAATGGTAAGTTTACTGTGTCAGTTATCTCGGATGACACCAGTCAAAGTAACTTATTTGCATTGGGATCCTAGTAATATCTTATTATTAGCAGCGAAAATAAGGATCCTAGTAATATCTTATTATTAGCAGCGAAAATAAGGATCCTAGTAATATCTTATTATTAGCAGCGAAAATAAGGATCCTAGTAATATCTTATTATTAGCAGCGAAAATAAGGATCCTAGTAATATCTTATCAGCAGTCTAGCTATTAGATATAGTTTTATGTCATGATTATATCCACAAAAAAAAAGTTGTGTAACTATACTACATGAAAATCACATTACGATAAAAAGAAGTAAAAAAAAAAGTTAACTGGACTAATTTATAGGAATATTAAGTAGGAAAAATAAATATAATACACGTAATTTGGGTTTAGCGCTTTGTTTTGATTAATACGTAATAGGTACGCTAATTAATAAATTGATTAACAAATTAATTAACAAATTAGTTAACAAGTTAATAAATAAATAAATAAAATATTAACTACACAGCGCTGTATATGACCCTTGTGGGTTTAGCGCTTAGTTATGATTATTATAATAATTTTCTGCAGCTTCATTCATTAGGAACAATTTTTTTTTTACCTGCCTAAACTAGGTCATGCCAAGACTGACCTTGATATGGTCAGGCAGTTTGTTCCACTTTTTTATTGCTGTATAATAAACGATGGTTGAGGTCTGACCAACTACTTCACTTAGGTGATTAAGTTTTTTTTTTTTCGGTGGTTTGGAAACTTTCTGATAGCATTTTGTACATATATACATACTTTAGATACGTATGTCTAGTTAAGCCTTAATTCAATAAAACTTGATTTAACAGATTTTGGGTTTAATGGATAAAATCTGAGGTTATACAAAATTTGGAAGCAACTTTTCGAGTCAGTGAAATCAAGAATTATCTTATTTTTTACTGTCAAGGAAATTTATTTGATCAGAATTATCTATTATTTAATTTGGACAATTCTAGATTTAACAGGCTAAGTCCAGAATCACCCATTATTGTTGCAGTATGCTGAGTAAATTTATTTTCGGAGTTAATGGATTTAGTACGTCAAATTGTAAAATTGTCTGTTACTTTTTATTTATTTATTTATTTATTTTTTATTTGGAATAATACAGCCTCTCCTCACCTAACGATGTACTCGTTTACTGACAACTCAGACTTACTGTATATTAGAGCTGATTTCCTCTGTTCTGTTTATTACAATATACAGTACACTACTGTATAAATATTTTAAAATATACCAGAAATATTATAAATGGTGCAAAGGTGACATTAAAATAATATCATAGATGGTTGACACAAACCGACCACCACCATAGTATGCTCCTCACTTAGCGGCAAATTTATTTACCAACGTGGTCTTAGGAATGGAACTCCATCATTAAGTGAGGAGAGGCTCTATTCTCATAATTCGGCTTTAATGGGCACCTCCTCCACCTCCTCCCTATTATTCAGTGAAAACAAGGCTTCACTGCATATTTAATATCTTGTAATATACATTTCTTTAACAGATCTGGTGAGCAAGAGGAAAAACAAAACCATTGGCTCAGCAAAAATGGAGAAATTTGAACATGAAGGACATGAGCCCTCCCACTTGACCAGTCATAGGAAAGTGACAGCAGTTGTCATTGGTGCAGGTATGGTGGTAAAATACATATTAGAAAAATGATGCAGGATGCTAAATGTAACTGGTACAATTGTGCAAGTGACTGAAAGAGGTAAAAACTCTAAATTGTGCAAATATGCAAGTAAAAAATCAGAGTTATTGCTGGTGTGAGTATAGTAGTAGAGAATGCCTGAAGCTGTAGTAATTGCTTTTGTTTTTGTGAATGACAATAAGAGAAGTACTGGAGGGTCCCACTTTACAGCAATTCACTTTACAGCATTTCACTAATGCAGCGGTTTTCATTATATCCATTCTTCATTTATTCAGACTTCGTACAATAAATATATTAAACTCTCACTATAAGCTAAGGATGAAAATATTTTATGGTAAGTAATGTGTGTATTGTATATGCATTTTTTAGGCCTAGCTCTATTGCTAACTTCATATATGATAGTGTAAACATGTTATATGCATTTGAAAGTGAACAAAGGTTATGTTTCACTTTACAGCAATTTTTGCTTTACGACAGTAGCCCAGAACCTAACCTGCTCTATAAGTGGGGCTTCTATGTATTTCTGGTGTGGTACATATTTTTATAATCCTTAAAATTGAGAAGAAATACTTTCAAGAATTTCACTCTATTTATTGTAAAATGGTGAGCTGATACATCCCATTACCCACTAATTGGCGGTGTTCTCTAAATGTCAGTTCAAATGGTTCCCAGAATTTGGACATAAATTTATTTTATTAGGCATTTAATCAGTAATGTTAATACACCCGTATTAGTGAATTATGAAAATGAAAGATGTAGATTATATGAGGGGGTTAAGACTTATATGTAGTACCAAGCAGGATTTCTCATTGAGATGTGAAGCTGCAACACAGTGAGTAAAATTAACAAGTGAAAATATGTGAACAAAACAGTATCATGGGGTGAGTGTAGCGTGTTTAGTTATTGAGATATATTTACTATACATAGATATTACTGTATATAGTTGAGTTTTAGTTTTGTTCCCTTGAAAAGCTGTGCATAATTCTAGACATTTTGGAATGTACATAAACAAATTGTCATCCTAAATTGTATCATATATTTGTATTTTATTTACTAATTGTAAAAAGAGAGCAAATGAGAGAGTGGGTGAGATGTTATCAACAAATTTTGTTGAAAATAAGAAAAAGTTTTGGAGTGAGATTAACAAGTTAAGGAAGCCTAGAGAACAAATGGATTTGTCAGTTAAAAATAGGAGAGGAGAGTTATTAAATGGAGAGTTAGAGGTATTGGGAAGATGGAGGGAATATTTTGAGGAATTGTTAAATGTTGACGAAGATAGGGAAGCTGTGTTTTCGTGTATAGGGCAAGGAGGAATAACATCTTGTAGGAGTGAGGAAGAGCCAGTTGTGAGTGTGGGGGAAGTTCGTGAGGCAGTAGGTAAAATGAAAGGGGGTAAGGCAGCCGGGATTGATGGGATAAAGATAGAAATGTTAAAAGCAGGTGGGGATATAGTTTTGGAGTGGTTGGTGCAATTATTTAATAAATGAATGGAAGAGGGTAAGGTACCTAGGGATTGGCAGAGAGCATGCATAGTTCCTTTGTATAAAGGCAAAGGGGACGAAAGAGAGTGCAAAAATTATAGGGGGATAAGTCTGTTGAGTATACCTGGTAAAGTGTATGGTAGAGTTATTATTGAAAGAATTAAGAGTAAGACGGAGAATAGGATAGCAGATGAACAAGGAGGCTTTAGGAAAGGTAGGGGGTGTGTGGACCAGGTGTTTACAGTGAAACATATAAGTGAACAGTATTTAGATAAGGCTAAAGAGGTCTTTGTGGCATTTATGGATTTGGAAAAGGCGTATGACAGGGTGGATAGGGGGCCAATGTGGCAGATGTTGCAGGTGTATGGTGTAGGAGGTAGGTTACTGAAAGCAGTGAAGAGTTTTTACGAGGATAGTGAGGCTCAAGTTAGAGTATGTAGGAAAGAGGGAAATTATTTCCCAGTAAAAGTAGGCCTTAGACAAGGATGTGTGATGTCACCGTGGTTGTTTGATATATTTATAGATGGGGTTGTAAGAGAAGTAAATGCGAGGGTCTTGGCAAGAGGCGTGGAGTTAAAAGATAAAGAATCACACATAAAATGGGAGTTGTCACAGTTGCTCTTTGCTGATGACACAGTGCTCTTGGGAGATTCTGAAGAGAAGTTGCAGAGATTGGTGGATGAATTTGGTAGGGTGTGCAAAAGAAGAAAATTAAAAGTGAATACAGGAAAGAGTAAGGTTATGAGGATAAAAAAAAGATTAGGTGATGAAAGATTGGATATCAGATTGGAGGGAGAGAGTATGGAGGAGGTGAATGTATTCAGATATTTGGGAGTGGACGTGTCAGCGGATGGGTCTATGAAAGATGAGGTGAATCATAGAATTGATGAGGGGAAAAGGGTGAGTGGTGCACTTAGGAGTCTGTGGAGACAAAGAACTTTGTCCTTGGAGGCAAAGAGGGGAATGTATGAGAGTATAGCTTTACCAATGCTCTTATATGAGTGTGAAGCATGGGTGATGAATGTTGCAGTGAGGAGAAGGCTGGAGGCAGTGGAGATGTCATGTCTGAGGGCAATGTGTGGTGTGAATATAATGCAGAGAATTCGTAGTTTGGAAGTTAGGAGGAGGTGCGGGATTACCAAAACTGTTGTCCAGAGGGCTGAGGAAGGGTTGAAGATTGAGACACTTATGCAGCATATGGGAATGTACATTCTACAAGATTGATGGACTGAACACATCGACTCCAGGCTGAGGGACTGATTACCTCATACTCCTCCTCACCTTACGCCTTCCTCTTTGTATTGGACTGATGAAGCCACTGTGTGGCGAAACATTTCCTGAATAAAGATTCCCATATGCTGCATAAGTGTCTCAATCTTCAACTTGTCGGTTTTTCAAACCATTCATCACAACTGAGGAAGGGTTGTTGAGGTGGTTCGGACATATAGAGAGAATGGAGCGAAACAGAGTGACTTCAAGAGTGTATCAGTCTGTAGTGGAAGGAAGGCGGGGTAGGGGTCGGCCTAGGAAAGGTTGGAGGGAGGGGGTAAAGGAGGTTTTGTGTGCGAGGGGCTTGGACTTCCAGCAAGCATGCGTGAGCGTGTTTGATAGGAGTGAATGGAGACAAATGGTTTTTAATACTTGACGTGCTGTTGGAGCGTGAGCAAAGTAACATTTATGAAGGGGTTCAGGGAAACCGGCAGGCTGGACTTGAGTCCTGGAGATGGGAAGTACAGTGCCTGCACTCTGAAGGAGGGGTGTTAATGTTGCAGTTTAAAAACTGTAGTGTAAAGCACCCTTCTGGCAAGACAGTGATGGAGTGAATGATGGTGAAAGTTTTTCTTTTTCGGGCCACCCTGCCTTGGTGGGAATCGGCCAGTGTGATAATAATAATAATAATAATAAAATATTTACACTATATATTAGCCGAAAAAAAGCATGCATCAAATAATTTTAATACAGTACTATACATATTGTAAAAAAATTTAGAGATACATTATCTTTATTTAAATGCTAAACTTTCATATCCATGAATGTAATTTATCATAACTGATATGGATACAATAAAATTGAATTGCAGTCTAAAACTTGGTAGATTTTTTATTAATGAGACTTTATAACAGAATACTTCATTTTTTCCAGGTAACAGAGGAAAGAACTACGCAAAATATGCGGAAGATTTTCCCCACTTGTTCCAAGTAGTTGCTGTAGCCGAGCCCAAAGTGCATGCCAGAGAGTATATACAAAGAAAGCATTCCTTGCCCCTGGACCGGTATGCTGAAATCTTCAGCTGAGCTTTTAGCTTATTTGCATTATATAGTGTTTAGTTATTTATTAAAACAGACACTAAATCAATTAACAAATTACTGTATGTATACATATGTACTCTATATTTATCTACAAAATGAGTTCATCAGCTAGAGTACCACTTTGTGGCATCAGATTGATCTAAATCTTTGTGTTCACATATCTCTTAGTAAATCCCTTATAATGCAACTCTAATAAAGAAATGTTAAGACAGGCTAAAGGCTCTTGAGAGTTGTGTCTAGCTACAACTCCAGAGAGGGTGTTAATACAAGAAAATTATGTATTATGCTCTATGTGATTTTAATCAACTCCATGATCAACCACCTTGCCATTAACCTTTTCAGGGTCCGTCCCGTAGATCTACGGCTTTACGTTCAGGGTCCAAACCGTAGATCTACGTCATGAGCTCAGCTCACTCTGATAAACTGTGAGTGGTACATTTGGGCCTAGATATGAGAGAATACATCTATGTGGTATGTGTGCACCACATAAAACAGATCCTGCAGCGCACTGTATATAATTAGAAAAAAAAACTGAAATCATGATTTTTCGATTAAAACAGCGACTTTGCAGTGTTTTCTCGTATGTTTTTTATAGCTGTATTTGCGATTTCTTGGTCTCATTTGATAGAATGGAAGACATATTACAGAAATAGAGATGATTTTGATTGGTTTTAGCACTGGAAATGGCTTGAAACTGAGCTCAAAGTAGCAGAAATGTTAAATTTTTGACGATATCCAAGAGTAAACAAACGACCTCACATGTCTAATACACGCCAGCTGGTGGGTCTGATATGCATTCACAAATGTGGTGATGATATTTATACAATTATTACAATATTGCATAACAGTAAATCTTCTATTTTTTGGTGTGAATAAAAATTCATTATGTGAATAAAAAATCAAAATGGAATTTATTTGTAAAGCCTCAAAACATAACTAATGAACAGAAGAAATGTTAGTTTAGTTCCAGGAATACCTACATTGTTTATTCTGGACCCTATTTTGAAATTGGAATATTTTGAACTTTGTGTTAAATTGGCCAAATTAACAATTTCCGATCACTTTAATTTGTAGTTGAAACAGTTGACTTGCTGATTTCTTGTGCTCAATCGATAGAATAGAAGTAATACTAGTGAAATAGCTAAGAATTTGGTTGACTGGAATAATGTAATTGGCCTAAAATGGGAGTCAAAGTCGGCAAAATCGCCGATTCGTAAATATCGTTGACACATCAAAATTCACGAGAACATAATTTCGTCAATTTTCCATCAAATTTCGTACTTTTTGTTTTATTACCTTCACAAAAAGATTCTCTACCATTTCATAAGAAAAATAACAAATTTTTTTTTTTAAATTCTTGGACACTGGGGCACCACTTCAGATTTGGGCCTTGGACCCTGAAGGGGTTAATACATACAATACATAATTCATTGACCCTTATAGTTAATGTAAAAATGAGTTTAGTATTCCAAATGTCTGTGCTAGGATAATGAAACTTAACACTCAACATTTATTTATTTATTTAGAAATTTTAGCATACATACAGAGGTACAAAAAAAATACAGGTAAGAGCAGCATGCCAAAGCCACTTATATGCATAGCATTATGGGCTGGCTTAAAATTAACTTAAGATTAACTAAGTAGGTAGTAGGTTGGTAGACAGCAACCACCCAGGGAAGTACTACCGTCCTGCCAGATGACTGTGAAACAAAAACCTGTAACTGTTTTGCATGATGGTAGGATTGCTGGTTTCTTTTTCTGTCTCATAAACACGCTAAGATAACAGGGATATCTTGCTACTCCTACTTACACTTTGGTCACACTTCACAGACACGCACATGCATATATATATATACATACATCTAGGTTTTTTCTCCTTTTTCTAAATAGCTCTTGTTCTTTTTTATTTCTTCTATTGTCCATGGGGAAGTGGAAAAGAATCTTTCCTCCGTAAGCCATGCGTGTCGTATGAGGCGACTAAAATGCCGGGAGCAATGGGCTAGTAACCCCTTCTCCTGTATACAATTACTAAAAAAGAGAAGAAGAAAAACTTTATAAAACTGGGTTGCTTAAATGTGCGTGGATGTAGTGCGGATGACAAGAAACAGATGATTGCTGATGTTATGAATGAAAAGAAGTTGGATGTCCTGGCCCTAAGCGAAACAAAGCTGAAGGGGGTAGGAGAGTTTCAGTGGGGGGAAATAAATGGGATTAAATCTGGAGTATCTGAGAGAGTTAGAGCAAAGGAAGGGGTAGCAGTAATGTTAAATGATCAGTTATGGAAGGAGAAAAGAGAATATGAATGTGTAAATTCAAGAATTATGTGGATTAAAGTAAAGGTTGGATGCGAGAAGTGGGTCATAATAAGCGTGTATGCACCTGGAGAAGAGAGGAATGGAGAGGAGAGAGAGAGATTTTGGGAGATGTTAAGTGAATGTATAGGAGCCTTTGAACCAAGTGAGAGAGTAATTGTGGTAGGGGACTTGAATGCTAAAGTAGGAGAAACTTTTAGAGAGGGTGTGGTAGGTAAGTTTGGGGTGCCAGGTGTAAATGATAATGGGAGCCCTTTGATTGAACTTTGTATAGAAAGGGGTTTAGTTATAGGTAATACATATTTTAAGAAAAAGAGGATAAATAAGTATACACGATATGATGTAGGGCGAAATGACAGTAGTTTGTTGGATTATGTATTGGTAGGTAAAAGACTGTTGAGTAGACTTCAGGATGTACATGTTTATAGAGGGGCCACAGATATATCAGATCACTTTCTAGTTGTAGCTACACTGAGAGTAAAAGGTAGATGGGATACAAGGAGAATAGAAGCATCAGGGAAGAGAGAGGTGAAGGTTTATAAACTAAAAGAGGAGGCAGTTAGGGTAAGATATAAACAGCTATTGGAGGATAGATGGGCTAATGAGAGCATAGGCAATGGGGTCGAAGAGGTATGGGGTAAGTTTAAAAATGTAGTGTTAGAGTGTTCAGCAGAAGTTTGTGGTTACAGGAAAGTGGGTGCAGGAGGGAAGAGGAGCGATTGGTGGAATGATGATGTAAAGAGAGTAGTAAGGGAGAAAAAGTTAGCATATGAGAAGTTTTTACAAAGTAGAAGTGATGCAAAGTTTTGGAGTGAGATTAACAAGTTAAGAAAGCCTAGAGAACAAATGGATTTGTCAGTTAAAAATAGGAGAGGAGAGTTATTAAATGGAGAGTTAGAGGTATTGGGAAGATGGAAGGAATATTTTGAGGAATTGTTAAATGTTGATGAAGATAGGGAAGCTGTGATTTCGTGTATAGGGCAAGGAGGAATAACATCTTGTAGGAGTGAGGAAGAGCCAGTTGTGAGTGTGGGGGAAGTTCGTGAGGCAGTAGGTAAAATGAAAGGGGGTAAGGCAGCCGGGATTGATGGGATAAAGATAGAAATGTTAAAAGCAGGTGGGGATATAGTTTTGGAGTGGTTGGTGCAATTATTTAATAAATGTATGGAAGAGGGTAAGGTACCTAGGGATTGGCAGAGAGCATGCATAGTTCCTTTGTATAAAGGCAAAGGGGATAAAAGAGAGTGCAAAAATTATAGGGGGATAAGTCTGTTGAGTGTACCTGGTAAAGTGTATGGTAGAGTTATAATTGAAAGAATTAAGAGTAAGACGGAGAATAGGATAGCAGATGAACAAGGAGGCTTTAGGAAAGGTAGGGGGTGTGTGGACCAGGTGTTTACAGTGAAACATATAAGTGAACAGTATTTAGATAAGGCTAAAGAGGTCTTTGTGGCATTTATGGATTTGGAAAAGGCGTATGACAGGGTGGATAGGGGGGCAATGTGGCAGATGTTGCAAGTGTATGGTGTAGGAGGTAGGTTACTGAAAGCAGTGAAGAGTTTTTACGAGGATAGTGAGGCTCAAGTTAGAGTATGTAGGAAAGAGGGAAATTTTTTCCCAGTAAAAGTAGGCCTTAGACAAGGATGTGTGATGTCACCGTGGTTGTTTAATATATTTATAGATGGGGTTGTAAGAGAAGTAAATGCGAGGGTCTTGGCAAGAGGCGTGGAGTTAAAAGATAAAGAATCACACACAAAGTGGGAGTTGTCACAGCTGCTCTTTGCTGATGACACTGTGCTCTTGGGAGATTCTGAAGAGAAGTTGCAGAGATTGGTGGATGAATTTGGTAGGGTGTGCAAAAGAAGAAAATTAAAGGTGAATACAGGAAAGAGTAAGGTTATGAGGATAACAAAAAGATTAGGTGATGAAAGATTGAATATCAGATTGGAGGGAGAGAGTATGGAGGAGGTGAACGTATTCAGATATTTGGGAGTGGACGTGTCAGCGGATGGGTCTATGAAAGATGAGGTGAATCATAGAATTGATGAGGGAAAAAGAGTGAGTGGTGCACTTAGGAGTCTGTGGAGACAAAGAACTTTGTCCTTGGAGGCAAAGAGGGGAATGTATGAGAGTATAGTTTTACCAACGCTCTTATATGGGTGTGAAGCGTGGGTGATGAATGTTGCAGCGAGGAGAAGGCTGGAGGCAGTGGAGATGTCATGTCTGAGGGCAATGTGTGGTGTGAATATAATGCAGAGAATTCGTAGTTTGGAAGTTAGGAGGAGGTGCGGGATTACCAAAACTGTTGTCCAGAGGGCCGAGGAAGGGTTGTTGAGGTGGTTCGGACATGTAGAGAGAATGGAGCGAAACAGAATGACTTCAAGAGTGTATCAGTCTGTAGTGGAAGGAAGGCGGGGTAGGGGTCGGCCTAGGAAGGGTTGGAGGGAGGGGGTAAAGGAGGTTTTGTGTGCGAGGGGCTTGGACTTCCAGCAGGCATGCGTGAGCGTGTTTGATAGGAGTGAATGGAGACAAATGGTTTTTAATACTTGACGTGCTGTTGGAGTGTGAGCAAAGTAACATTTATGAAGGGATTCAGGGAAACCGGCAGGCTGGACTTGAGTCCTGGAGATGGGAAGTACAGTGCCTGCACTCTGAAGGAGGGGTGTTAATGTTGCAGTTTAAAAACTGTAGTGTAAAGCACCCTTCTGGCAAGACAGTGATGGAGTGAATGATGGTGAAAGTTTTTCTTTTTCGGGCCACCCTGCCTTGGTGGGAATCGGCCGGTGTGATAATAAATAAAAAAATTAACTAAGCAATGATGAAATCAGTGATAAAACATTATTGTAAACAGATAACTATAAAGCACAAATGAGTATTACAAAGACAGGTCATATGGTTGCATGCATTGCTGTTCATTCAGTAGAATGGAGTATTCTGTTAGGTAGTGTATTTAAAAAAATAACAAAGTTAGATTGGGTCCTAGGTTTAACATTTATGTGATATAATTTTAAGGTTCATTTATTCAGTATTTATTTGGTTTTGAGTGAGTGAACTTTGAGAAGAGACTTGAATTTATAAACAGGTAGTGTTTCTTTTATATTTACAGGTAATGAGTTCCAGATTTTAGGGCCTTTTATGTGCATTGAGTTTTTGCATAGCGTGAGATGGACACGAGGAACATCAAAGAGTGATCTGTGCCTTGTGTTATGGTCATGTGTTCTGTTGAGGTTGGCAAGGAGATGTTTGAGGGGAGGGTTAATATCAGAGTTAAGTGTTCTATGTATGTAATAGGTGCAATAATAAGTATGGATGTTTTGTATGGTGAGTAGGTTGAGTGTTTTGAATATTGGTGGAGTGTGCTGCCTGTAGTGAGAATTTGTTATCATTCTAACTGCAGCCTTTTGTTGGGTAATTAGTGGTCTGAGATGGTTAATTGTTGTTGAGCCCCATGCACAAATTCCATAGGTGAGATAGGGGTAAATAAGAGAGTGATAAAGGGCCAGGAGGGCTGACTGTGGAACATAGTACCGTATCTTCGATAGTATGCCTACAGTCTTGGAAATTTTCTTAGAAATTTGTTGTATATGTGTGAAATTTGAGTCTATTATTGAGGTGGATTCCTAAGAATTTTCCCTCTGTTAGCCTTGTGATAGGTGATCCGTTTATTGTTATGTTAAGAGGTACATCTGTAGCTCTGTTACCAAACTGAATGAAGTAGGTTTTGTCAATATTTAGTGTAAGTTTGTTAGTCCTCATCCAGGTAGATATTTTCTGTAATTCGGTGTTTACAGTATTGGCTAGTGTGACTGGGCTCGGGTGAGAGAAGACGTATGTAGTGTCATCTCCATTACTCCATATTACAATGTTGAATTCTGAAACAAATATTGTAACCAAAAATCTTACCATCTAAAAGTTGGCAAACACACTGGAGTGAATAACAAAAACTTAATAATAATAATAATCTTTATTTCTACAAGTACGTGGTCTGAGATTAAATTTTACAGCTTCGCCAATGGAAGATGTATTTTGTGGACTTGCCCTGTTCTTTTATACTAGTTGATGAAAGATATTAAAAATAAAATTTAAGAGTTATTAATAAACAGCTTACAGTATTTCTTGTCATTTTTAGTGTTGTAGACTGTACTGATGTTTTCCATGACTTGTAGATGTTTTGATGACTGGGAACTTCTGGCTGAGGAACCCAAACTAGCAGATTGTGCAATTATTGCTACACAAGATCAGCAACATCTTCAACCCACCATTGCACTTGCCAGGAAGGGGTGAGTAACTAATATTGTAGGAAAGTCTATACCTGGCCTTCACCCAGGAGGCCCAGGTTCAATTCCCAGCATGGGTATTAATTTTTGAGGCCTGGTCACAGACCGGGCTGTGGGGGGCATTGACCCCTAAAACCTTCTCCAGGTATCTCCAGGTATACCTACCAGCATTTGTTAATCTTGCTGATTAATAGGTTTAGGGATTTTAATAAGGGGTATAGTATGTTGCCTATTGGTAGAGTTTGTGATTTCTCAGAGCTGCCTTTTGTTGAGTTATAATTGCTTGGAGGTGTGTAACTGAAGTGGATCCCCAAGCATGGATTCTATAAGTGAGGTATGGGTAGATGAGGGAAAAGTAAAGTGTTAGGGGTGTGGGTTGCGGAACATAATAGTGAATTTTGGAGAGTATCCCTACTTCGAGGCCTGGTTACAGACCAGGCCTCAGGGGCGTTGACCCCCAAAACCCTCTCCAGGTATACTGTCTCAGAAGCTTTTGTTGATGTGTGTTGGTGACGAGTATTAACCCTTTGACTGTCGCGGTCGTATATATACGTTTTACGAGGTGCCGTGTTTGACGTATATATACTCATAAATTCTAGCGGCTTCAAATCAAGCAGGAGAAAGCTGGTAGGCCCACATGTGAGAGAATGGGTCTGTATGGTCAGTGTGCACTGTATAAAAAAAATCCTGGAGCACGCAGTGCATAATGAGAAAAAAAAACTCAGACCGTTTTTTTTTAATTAAAATGCCGACTTTGTGGTCTATTTTCGTATAGTATTTATGGTTGTATTCTCGTTTTCTTGGTCTCATTTGATAGAATGGAAAACATATTACAGAAATAGAGGTGTTTTTGATTGATTTTACTATAAAAGAACCTAGAAATGGAGCTCAAAGTAGGGGAAATGTTTGATTTTTGCCAATGTTCAAAAGTAAACAAATGATGCCATTGTCCAATAAATGTCCAACTAGCCATTCTAATATGCAGTCATGAATGGGTTGATGTTATTTATACAGTTATTACAGCATTGCAGTAGTCTGCATAATAGTAAGTCTAATATTTTTTGTTTGAATAAAAATTCAAAATAGAAAGCAAGAGTAATATCAGAAGGGCCTGGAGACGTGACTGATGAACAAAGAAAACGTTATTTTAGAGCCAGGAATGTCTGCATTGTTCATTCTGGACCTTATTTTGAAATTGTCATATTTTTTTAGTTTTCGTGAAATTGGCCAAATTGCAAATTTCTGACCACATTATTAGGTAGTTGAAATCAGTAAATGGGCAGTTTCTTGTATTCAGTCGATAGAAAAAACGGAATTCTAAAGAAATAGCAATGAGTTTGGTCGCCTGGAACAATGGAATTAGCCGAAAATTGGGCTCAAAGTGGGCGAAATCTCCGATTTGTAAATATCGCTGAGGTCGCTAACCGCGAGCATAATTCCGTCAGTTTTCCATCAAATTTCTTTTTTTGTTTTTGGTGTCATTACAATCGGGAGAAGATTCTCTATTATTTCATAAGAAAAAATATTTTTTTTTTTTTTTTTAAATTTTGCGACACCAGGAGACACCTCAGGATTGGGGGTTGCGACAGTCAAAGGGTTAAATTTGAGTTTGTTGTCTACTATTTGACTTATGAATTTTTCCTCTTTTTTTTTTTATGCTATTTTGAGTATGATATGCATGCACAGATATGTTTAAAATAAGATATTGTTCAGAATATAATGAATAGTATTGTTTCACTTGTGTTTTCTGTAATACGACTTCAGGTACCACATTCTGTTGGAAAAGCCAATGGCAGTGACAGAGGAGGACTGCCGTTCTATTTATGAAGTGTGCCGAGAGGCTGGTGTCATATTGGCTATTTGTCATGTACTTAGGTATGTAGCCTTTTTTAATAATATCAGTTAGTTATCACCAGCTGATGTTACACTATTTAACATTTAACTGATATATGACCATGAATACATTGTAGCAGGAGTTTTACTAAGTGAATAAGAAAGACATTAAAAAATCATAATATAGGTTAGTAACTCTATCTGGGAAAATCAAGAGAGTAATATTGATGAATTAAGGGATTACTTATTTGGTATAACACAAAATAAAAAACACTGATATCTCAATTGTATGAGTTAATCCAAGTAGAAATTCCAATTAATTAAAATAAAAGGTCTGTAGTATAAAAGAGTGTACGTGAAGAAATTAAACCTGTGCCCTAATAAACAGAGTCCAAGGAAAAACCTAAAACCTATACTGTCATCTCTCAACGAACCTGCCATATCCCACCAAGGCAGGGTGACCTAAAAAGAATAATGAAAGTTTTTTTCTTTTTAAGTTTAGTAATTTTTACAAGAGAAGGGATTACTAGCCACCTGTAAAGCCTATACTACTACTCTTCTTCTTTCAACATACCGGCCGTATCTCACCGAGGCAGGGTGGCCCAAAAGGAAAAACGAAAGTTTCTCCTTTGAAATATAATAATATATACAGGAGAGGATGGGTTACTAGCCTCTTCCTCCTGGCATTTTAGTCGCCTCTTATGACACGCATGGCTTATGGAGGAAGAATTCTGTTCCACTTCCCCATGGAGATAAGAGGAAATAAACAAGAACTAGTAAGAACATAGAAGAAAAGCCAGAGGGGTGTGTGTATATATATGCTTGTACATGCATGTGTAGTGTAACCTAAGTATAAGGAGAAGTAACAAGACGTACCTAAAATCTTGCATGTTTATGAGACAGAAAAAAACACACCAGCAATCCTACCGTCATGTAAAACAGTTACAGGCTTACGTTTGACACTCACTTGGCAGGACTGCAATACTTCTCTGGGTGGTTGCTATTTACCAGCCTACTACCTAGGAAAACCTGTGCTGTATAGCAATAATCATTGGATGTTCTTCTTTTTAGCATTTTTTTTTTAAATATAATGACAATAGTAATAATTCTCCTCATATATATTACACATTATTTTTTTATCACATTAGTTCTGTAATATTTTTGTTTGTTTTAGTTATGCCTAAATTGTTGCAGATGCTTTACTGTAATGCGAGTTTTTTCTAAAAAGTTATTGATACTATAATTTCAAATTCTCACCATATGCAATGCTCCTTCTAAAAATAATTGTTGAACTTTACAATTGTTAGTCCAGATAAAATGCCAAATATCCAGGCTCCAGTATACACAAGTCAGTCTTCAGTTGCAGCTTGGAAATCATGTTTTTCTTGGTTTGATTTTTGGCTTCATATTAATGAAAAACAGATTTTAATAACTGCTATAATATATAAAATATTACATATGTTTTTTTGGAAAAATAAACAGGACACTCGGAGGTATTTGGAAAATGTGTCTGTTTTATCCCATGCAAAGCAGTTCTGTCCAGGTGATATTTTTAAACTATCTGACAGATGTAAGGAACAAAAAGACACGTGTGATTGGAACAATACACAAATAACCCACACATAGGAGAGAGAAGCTTACAATGATGTTTCAGCCCAACTTGGTCCGTGTCGGACCGAAACATTGTCATAGCTTCTCTCTCCTATGTGCAGGTTATTTGTGCATCAGACAGATATATACACTGTGATATATGTCGTATATCTATATATATATACATGTATATTTCTTTCTTTCTCTCTATCTCTCTCTCTCTCTCTCTCTGTCTCTTTTTCTCTCTCTTTTTCTCTTTCTTTTTCTCTCTTCTCTCTCTTTTTCTCTTTTTCTCTCTCTTTCTCTCTTTTTTCTTTCTTTCTCTCTGTCTCTTTTTCTTTTTCTCTCTTTCTCTCTTTTTCTCTTTCTTTTTCTCTCTTCTCTCTCTTTTTCTCTTTTTCTCTCTCTTTCTCTCTTTTTTCTTTCTTTCTCTCTTTTTCTCTTCTCTTTTTCTCTCGTTCTTTCTTTTTCTCCTCTTTCTTTTTCTCTCTCTTTCTCTTTCTCTCTCTTTCTCTCTTTCTCTTTCTCTTTCTCTCTCTTTCTCTCTCTTTCTCTTTCTCTCTCTTTCTCTTTCTCTCTCTTTCTCTTTCTCTCTCTTTCTCTCTCTTTCTCTCTCTCTTTCTCTTTCTGTCTTTCTCTCTCTCTTTCTCTTTCTCTCTCTTTCTCTTTCTTTCTCTCTCTCTCTCTCTTTCTGTCTCTCTTTCTGTCTCTGTCTCTCTGTCTCTCTCTTTCTGTTTCTCGCCTTCTCTGTCTCTCGCCTTCTCTGTCTCTCGCTTTCTCTCGCTTTCTCTGTCTCTCGCTTTCTCTCTCTCTCTCTCTCTCTCTCTCTCTCTCTCTCTCTCTCTCTCTCTCTCTCTCTCCCCCTCCCTCTCTCTCTCCCTCTCTACTTTAGGGATTAAAGATTTCTTTACTGGTAGTAAACAGGTGACAGGCAGCCTTAATAACTTTCATGTAGCAAAAAGGCTTTAAACTCCATTAACCGTCAATTATCTGCCTGCTAATGTTCCATGGTGGAGAGATACCAGGACATTCATGATACTGTAGTATGGTGTATCATTAATTCAGGTACCATCCTCCTGCTAAAAAGTTGAAGGAACTGATTGATTCGGGAGTGATTGGGGAGGTTGTCAACATCAACCACACAGAGCCTGTTGGATTTTGGCATTTTGCTCATTCTTTTGTTAGAGGTAAATATTTGTATACACCTATGAGTTATCAGTGCTTTATTTAAACCAGTTATTTTAGTTTCCAGTGATAGTAAGCTGCGATATACACAACAGTCATTCAGAATAGTTCCTTTCTTGATTATGATTTGTCAGACAAGTATGATAAGAAAAAACAATTATGTTCTGTGCTTATATTTTCTAATCTAATTTATTAATTGCATAATAAAATGCAAGATTTATACAGTATGTTGAAAATTAGTAGAAATGCTGAACTAGCAGGTATGTACAGTATTACTGTATAATAATTATTATTATTATTATTATTTTTTTAACATACCAGCTGTCTCCCACCAAGGTAGGGTGATCCGAAAAAGAGAAACACTTTCACCATCATTCTTTCTATCACTGTTTTGCCAGAGGCATGCTGGCATTACAGCTCATATGACCCACCAAACTGCAACATCCCCCACCCTCCTTCTTCAGAGAAAAGACACTGTACTTTCTGCACCGAGGACTCAAATCCAGCTAACTGGTTTCCTGGAATCCCTTCATAAATCTTATCTTGCTCAGACTCCAGCAGTACTTAAAAAGATAAAAAACACTTTCCTCCAATTATTCCTCACTAACATGCTCACACATGCCTTTTTATGTCCAAGCCCCTTGCACACAAAACCTTTACCCCTTCCCTCCAGCCTCTCCTAAGATGACCCCTATTACTCTTTTCCTCCCACTTCAGATTTATATACTCTCCTAGTAATCCTATTTTGCTCCAACCCCTCTATATGTCCAGAACACCTCAACAACCCCTCCTCAGTCCTCTGAATACCAGTAATATTTTTGGTAATCCTACACTTCTTTCTAATTTCTATACTACAAATTCTTCTTTCTTTCAACAACCCAGTCGTATCCCACCGAAGAAGGGTAGCCCAAAAAGAAAAGCGAAAGTTTCTCTTTTTAACTTTAGTAATGTACATAGGAGAAGAGATTACTAGCCCCTTGCTCCCGGCATTATACTCACCTCTTACAACACACAGGGCTTATGGTGGAAGAATTCTGTTCCACTTCCCCATGGAGATAAAAGGAAATAAACAAGAACAAGAACTATTCAGAAAAGAGAAGAAAACCCAGAGGGGTGTGTATATATATGCTTGTACATATATGTGTAGTGTGACCTGAGTGTAAGTAGAAGTAGCAAGACATACCTAATATCTTGCATGTTTATGAGACAGAGAAAAGACACCAGAAATCCTACCATCATATAAAACAAGTACACAGGCTTTTGTTTTATACTCACTTGGCACGACGGTAGTACCTCCCTGGGCAGTTGCTGTCTACCGACCTACTACCTAGATCTTTCTTTCTTTCTTTCAACACACCGGCTGTATCCCACCAAGGCGGGGTGGCCCAAAAGGAAAAACGAAAGTTTCTCCTTTTACATTTAGTAATATATACAGGAGAAGAGGTTACTAGCCCCTTGCTCCCGGCATTTTAGTCGCCTCTTACAACACGCATGGCTTACGGAGGAAGAATTCTGTTCCACTTCCCCATGGAGATAAGAGGAAATAAACAAGAATAAGAACTAGAAAGAAAATAGAAGAAAACCCAGAGGGGTGTGTATATATGTGCTTGTACATGTATGTGTAGTGTGACCTAAGTGTAAGTAGAAGTAGCAAGACGTACCTGAAATCTTGCATGTTCATGAGACAGAAAAAAGGACACCAGCAATCCTACCATCATGTAAAACAATTACAGGCTTTTGTTTTACACTCACTTGGCACGACGGTAGTACCTCCCTGGGCAGTTGCTGTCTACCGACCTACTACCTAGATGTTGTTGTTATTTTTTTTTTCAACAAGTCGGCCGTCTCCCACTGAGACAGGGTGACCCAAAAAGAAAGAAAATCCCCAAAAAGAAAATACTTTCATCATCATTCAACACTTTCACCTCACTCACACATAATCACTGTTTTTGCAGAGGTGCTCAGAACACAACAGTTTAGAAGCATATACGTATAAAGATACACAACATATCCCTCCAAACTGCTAATATTATTATTATTATTATTATTATTATTAATGTTTGTGTTGTTAAATGATTTTAAATGAAAATGTAGAATATTGTTGAAATTTTTGTTCTTGTTATGACTCAGGAAACTGGGGTAATACAAAGAGAAGCACATTTTCACTACTGGCCAAGTGTTGTCATGATGTTGATCTCATTTCTTATTGGATGAGAAACAAGAAGTGTGTTAAACTTTCTTCATTTGGCTCTTTGCAACATTTTAGGTAAGTGAAGGAACTGTTCATAGAAAATCCTCCATGTTTACAAAATATAATTTTTTTTATATAATGTCCTCTGTTTCATGTTTAAGATTGCTGATAATTTTAATGTTTATTGTGTTGCATGTACATGAAAGTTAACAATGCAAAAATTTGTATACCTTTCGACTTGAGTTGTCATAAATACACCTACCATCCGACTTATGACCTACTTGACATACAACCACTCGACTTACGACCATGTTTTGTATGCCAAATTTCTGGGACATAAACAACTGCTTGTGTTGTACAGTGTTTATCCTCAACCTTACAGTATAAAATACAGTACTAACAGCATAAAAAGTAAAGTAAAAAATGAAATACCAAAATAAAACAATAAAATAAAATCATTACAGAAATGTGAAGTTGATATTCAGTAGTAAGGTTCGACTTACGTCTGTTTTGACTTACTACCGTCTGGTCGGAACCAAGCTTGGTCATAAGTCGGATGGTACCTGTATATGTACAGTGCTGTAGTCTCATAACTTTTTGCTTTTTGTATGTAAAGCATTCTTTCAACAAACTGGTCGTATCCCACCGATGTAAAGTATTGTATTCATATAAAATGTTAACAGAAAGGAAAAAAAGCCCATGGGTTCTGGGTCCCGCTGTCTGCAGTGCCAAGTGGAGGAAATCTGTGCCTTCTCAGCCAAGAAGATTTACCTTGATCCTGCACCACTTAGCCCACGCTGGCCCATGAGTGCCGTGTGTGACATTGAGGATGCACCTGAGGGCTACTTGCAAAAGTTGACTCAAGCTATCGAAACAGGTAAGATTTTATTTGCATTATATGTTTACATTCATTATGTATATATATATGTGTATTTGTAATTATCTCTTTTGTAGCTACAAAAGCAGAGCTCTACTTGTGGGTTTTCCATTTTCAGTATATAATCTATAATGGAAGTTGTTTAGATTTCCAGTTGTAACACTTAGTACCTCCTATTGTATCCCATTCCAAGCTTCTCCCAACTTTGTGAAGATCTTATTGCCCTTTTGGCATTTCTTCCTCAGTTTACAAATGTGATCTCTTTGTCTCCTTGTTATCTAAAACACAAATCTTCCTTATGAATTCTTTTTCTTTTTAGGATATTAGCCATTTTCCCTGTTGAGGGAGGGTAACCTGAAAAAGAAGAAACACTTTTATCATTACTCACTCCATCACTGTCTTGCCAGAGGCATGCCAATACTACAGTTCAAAAACTGCAACATATTATGTTATATGTGACTTTTATGTATCCCCTTTTTTTCCTATCACGTTCTGTAACTATGTTCCTGCCCATGTATGCTACACAGCTTGTCTCTAGGTTGTCTTAAATTACACACCATGCTATCTTACCTCAATTATTCATGAACTTTGTTGTAGTTGTATGGTATATCATCTAATCATTTCCTAAATCATTTGTTAAGCCTTAATCCTTAATATCAGTTCTATATTAGGTGTGATTACATTTTAACTTCATTCTCAATTTTTTTTTTTAAACACACTGGCTGTCTCCCACTGAGGTAGGATGATCCAAAAAAGAAAAAATGCTTTCACCATCACTCACTCTTATCATTGTCTTGTCAGAGGCATGTCATCATTGTTGCTAAGATGTCCCTCCACATGGCAATATCCCTCACCACTTCTTCAGAGTGTATGCACTGTATTTTCCACCTCCTCACACTCTAACAGCACGTTAAGTCATAAAAAACATTTGTCTCTACTACTCCTATCTAACATATAAAAGTGCTGTCTCTAACCCTTTAACACCTTTTCAGAATATTTTAATTGTAGTACAGAGCTACTGGAAATGTGCATAATAATGAGCATTTCCAATATCAACATTAAAATTCTTCTTCTTTCTTTCTTTCAACAAACCAGCCATATCCCACCGAAGCAGGATGGCCCAAAAGAAAAACAAAAGTTTCTCTTGTTGACTTTGGTAATGTATACAGGAGAAGGGGTTACTAACCCCTTGCTCCTGGCATTTTAGTCATCTCTTATAACATGCATGGTTTATGGAGGAAGACTTCTGTTCCACTTCCCCATGGAGATAAGAGGAAATAAACAATACCAAGAACTAGTAAGAAATTTAAAAGAAAACCCAGAGGGGTGTATATATATATAGATATTTTTTTTTTAACAAGTTGGCCGTCTCCCACCAAGGCAGGGTGACCCAAAAAGAAAGAAAATCCCCAAAAAGAAAATACTTTTATCATCGTTAAACTCTTTCACCTCACTCATATATAATCACTGTTTTTGCAGAGGTGCCCAGAACACAGCAGTTCAGAAGCATATACGTATGAAGATACGTACTGTATACAACATATCCCTCAAAACTGCCAATATCCCAAACCCCTCCTCTAAAGTGCAGGCATTTACTTCCCATTTCCAGTACTCGAGTCTGGCTATATAAAAATAACCGGATTCCATGAATCCCTTCACTAAATATTACCTTGGTCACACTCCAACAGATCATCAGGTCCCAAATACCATTCGACTCCATTCACTCCTATCTAACACGCTCACGCATGCTTGCTGGAAGTCCAAGCCCCTCGCCCACAAAACCTCCTTTACCCCCTCCCTCCAACCTTTTCAAGGATGACCCCTACTCTGCCTTACTTACCCAACAGATTTATATGCTCTCCATGTCATTCTACTTTGATCCACTCACTCTAAATGACCAAACAACCTCAACAACCCCTCTTCAGCCCTCTGACTAATATTTTTATTAGCTCCACACCTTCTCCTAATTTCCACACTCTGAATTCTCTGCATAATATTTACGCCACACATTGCCCTTAGATCTAGGTAGTAGGTTGGTAGACAGCAATCGCCCAGGGATGTACTACCGTCTTGCCAAGTGAGTGTAAAACGAAAGCCTGTAATTGTTTTACATGATGGTAGGATTGCTGGTGTACCTTTTTCTGTCTCATAAACATGCAAGATTTCACATACGTCTTGCTACTTCTACTTACACTTAGGTCACACTACACTTACATGTACAAGCATATATATACACACCCCTCTGGGTTTTCTTCTATTTTCTTTCTAGTCCTTGTTCTTGTTTATTTCCTCTTATCTCCATGGGGAAGTGGAACAGAATTCTTCCTCCGTAAGCCATGCGTGTTGTAAGAGGCGACTAAAATGCCGGGAGCAAGGGGCTAGTAACCCCTTCTCCTGTATAAATTACTAAATTTAAAAAAAGAAACTTTCATTTTTCTTTTTGGGCCACCCTGCCTTGGTGGGATACGGCCAGTTTGTTGAAAAAAAAAAATTGCCCTTAGACAGGACATCTCCACCGCCTCCAACCGCCTCCTCACTGCAGCATTTACAACCCAAGTTTCACACCCATATGAGAGTGTTGTTACCACTATACTTTCATACATTCCCTTCTTTGCCTCCATTGATAATGTTTTTTTGTCTTCACATATACCTCAATGCACCACTCACCTTTTTTTCTTCATCAATTCTATGGTTAACCTCATCCTTCATAAATCCATCTGCTTCTTCCATACTCCTTCTAACCAATTTGATATCCAATTTTTCTTTATCTAAATCATTTGATACTCTCATCACCTTACTCTATTCTATGTTCACTTTGAATTTTCTACCTTTACACACACTCCCAAACTAGTCCACTAACCTTTGCAACTTTTCTTTAGAATCTCCCATAAGCACAGTATCATCAGCAAAAAGTAACTGTGTCAATTCCCATTTTGTATTTGATACCCCATAATTTAATCCCACCCCTCTCCCGAACACCCTAGCATTTACTTTTTTTTTACAACCCCATCTATAAATATATTAAACAACTATGGTGACATTACACATCTGTCCAAGACTTACTTTTACCAGGAAGTAGTCTCCATCTCTTCTACACACCCTCACCTGAGCCTCACTATCCTCATAAAAACTCTTTACAGCATTAAGTAACTTACCACCTATTCCATATACTTGCAACATCTGCCACATTGCTCCCTTATCCACTCTATCATATTCTTTCAACACACCGGCCGTATCCCACCAAGGCGGGGTGGCCCAAAAGGAAAAACGAAAGTTTCTCGTTTTACATTTAGTAATATATACAGGAGAAGGGGTTACTAGGCCCTTGCTCCTGGCATTTTAGTCGCCTCTTACAACACACATGGCTTACGGAGGAAGAATTCTGTTCCACTTCCCCATGGAGGACTCTATCATATGCCTTTTCTAAATCTATAAATGCAATGAAAACTTCCCTACCTTTATCTAAATAATGTTCACATGTATGCTTCAATGTAAACCCTTGAACTACACATCCCTTACCCACTCTGAAACCTCCTTGCTCATCTGCAATCCTGCATTCTGTCTTACCTCTAATTCTTTCAATAATAACCCTACCATACATTTTTCCTGGTATACTCAGTAAACTTATTCCTCTATAATTTTTACAATCTCTTTTGTCCCCCTTCCGTTTATAAAGAGGAATTATACATGCTCTCTGCCAGTCCCTAGGTACCTTCCCCTCTTTCATACATTTATTAAACAAAAATACTAACCACTCCAACACTATATCCCCCCTGCTTTTAACATTTCTGTCATGATCCCTTCAGTTCCAGCTGCTTTACCCCCTCTCATTCTACGTAATGCCTCACGCACCTCCCCCACACTCAAATCCTGCTCTTCTTCACTCCTAAAAGATGGTATACCTCCCTGGCCAGTGCATGAAATTACCGCCTCCCTTTCTTCGTCGACATTTAAATGTTCCTCGAAATATTCCTGCCATCTACCCAATACCTCCATCTCCCCATCTCTGTTTTTAACTGACAAATCCATTTGTTCCCTAGGCTTTCTTTACTTGTTTATCTCACTCCAAAATTTTTTCTTATTTTCATCAAAATTTCTTGACAGTGCCTCTCCCACTCTATCATCTGCTCTCCTTTTACACTCTCTCACCACTCTCACCACTTTTACATCTAAGTGTAGTGTCACATAAGTGCAAGTAGAAGTAGCAAGGCATACCTGAAATCTTGCATGTTTATGAGACAGACAAAAAAACACCAGCAATCCTACCATCATGTAAAACAATTACAGGCTTTTGTTTTACACTCATTTGGCAGGATGGTAGTACAGTACCTTCCTGGGCAGTTGCTGTCTACTAATCTAATACCTAAAATTTCCAGTTTTTTTTTTTTCAACAAACTGGCTGTATCCCACCAAGGTAGGGTGGCCCAAAAAGAAAAATGAAAGTTTCTCTTTTTAAATTTAGTAATTTATACAGGAGAAGGGGTTACTAGGCCCTTGCTCCCGACATTTTAGTCGCTTCTTACAACACACATGGCTTACGGAGGAAGAATTCTGTTCCACTTCCCAATGGAGATAAATAAACAAGAACAAGAACTAGAAAGAAAATAGAAGAAAACCCAGAGGGGTGTGTATATATATGCTTGTACATGTATGTGTAGTGTAACCTAAGTGTAAGTAGAAGTAGCAAGACGTACCTGCAATCTTGTACTATATTTATGAGACAGACAAAAGACACCAGCAATCTTACCATCATGTAAAACAATTACAGGCTTTCGTTTTACACTCACTTAGCAGGACAGTAGTACCTCCCTGGGCAGTTGCTGTCTACCAATCTAATACCTAAAATTTCCAATATCAACATTAAAATTATGAACCTATATTCTAATCAATGCGCTGTGCCTTCAGTAAATAGTTTATTTATACATTTAAATATTTTCAGGTCCTTATGGAAAATGTGTGTACGACACTGATAATGATGTTTGTGACAACCAGGTAACTAATTAATAGGATCTCTTGTTATGCCCCTTATCAAAAAAAATTCTGGAATGGTTTTTAATGCTTTATATGCTGCTGGAGTGTGAGCAACAAGAAATTCAGGAAAACCACTGAGCTGGACTTGCATCCTGGGAATGAGGTCAGTACATATAGTATTTGCACTCAGAAGGAGGGATGGGAGGTGGTTTTTTTTTTTTTTTTTTAATCACCTTACCTTGGTGGGAGATACCCAGAATTGTGTAGACATCACAATTCAGATGATTTTCTGAATTGCAACATCCCTACCCATCCTTTAGAGTGTAGGCACTGTACTTCACACCTTCAAGAGTCGAGTCTGGTTAAACGGTTTTTCAAACCCCTTCATAAATGATACCTTGCTCACACTCCAGCAGCATGTCACCTCATAAAAACCATTTGTCTCCATTCATTCCAATCTAACATGTTAACCCAAAGCTGCTGGACTCTCACGTCCCTAGCACTTAAAACCTCTTTTAGCCCTCCTTCCTCCAACCCATTGTGGAGCAACCCCTACCTTCCTTCCTTCCACTCAATTTATAAACACTCTTGGGCATCTTGTTCTGCTCCATCCTCTCTTAAAGGCCCAAACCATGTTAACAACCCATCCTCAGCCCTCTGAATTATACCTTTGATAACTCCCACTCATTATTCTAATTTGTACATTTTGAATTCCCTGTAAAATATGAACATGACATTGCTCTCAAACATGACATCTTCACTGCTGCATCATTTAAAGCCCATGCTTCACATCCATATAAGTGTTGGTACTGCTATACTCTGTTACATATCTTTTTTTGCCTCCATAGATAAGATAAATTTCTTTCCAAAGATGTCTCAACACAAGCTTAACAGTACTTTTTTTTTTGTATTTTCTGTAGTTCATCTCAACTTTCATCTACTGACGTGTCCACTCCCGAATATCTGAATGCATTCACTGAATGCAAGTGAATGCATTCACTTGCATTCAGTGATATCATATTATTCATTGCCTATACTTTTTGTTATTCTCATCACCTTCTTCTTTATTTTCCCCTTTTAATTTTCTTAATTTCTCTTCAGAATCTCTCAAAAGAATGGTGTCTTCAGCAAAGATCAACTGTGATAACTTCTGCTTTGTATCAGATTTGTTATCTTTTAAACTTATACCTTATCCCAGCACCCTAGCATTCACTTCTTCTACAACTCATCTGTAACTATGCTAAACCACATTGGTGATATTACAAGTCCTTGTCTAAGGCCCACTTTTAGTGACATCTGTGTACCATAACCTGAGCCTTGCTATCTGCATAAAAACTCTTTACTGCATTAAGTAACCTACTACCAATTCCATAAATTGTAGTAGGTTGGTAGACAGCAACCACCCAGGGAGGTACTACCGTCCTGCCAAGTGAGTGTAAAACGAAGCCTGTGATTGTTTTACATGATGGTAGGATTGCTGATGTCTTTTGTCTGTCTCATAAATATGCAAGATTACAGGCATGTCTTGCTACTTCTACTTACACTTAGGTCACACTACACATACATGTACACATTTATTTATACACACTCATCTGAGTTTTCTTTGATTTTATCTTAATAGTTCTTGGTCTTATTAATTTTCCTTTTATATCCATGGGGAAGTGGAATAAGAATCTTTCCTCCGTAAGCCATGCGTGTTGTAAAAGTCAACTAAAATGCCGGGAACAATGGGCTAGTAACCCCTTTTCCTGTAAAGATTACTAAAAAGAATAAGAAGAAGAAAATTGTCAAAGTGGGAAGTCTGAATGTGCGTGGATGTTGTGCAGATGATAAGAAAGAGATGATTGTGGATGTTATGAATGAGAAGAAGCTGGATGTCCTGGCTTTAAGTGAAACAAAGCTGAAGGGGGTGGGAGAGTTTCAGTGGAGAGGAATAAATGGGATTAGGTCAGGGGTTTCAAATAGAGTTAGAGCTAAAGAAGGAGTAGCAATAATGTTGAAGGATAAGCTATGGCAGGAAAAGAGGGACTATAAATGTATTAATTCAAGGATTATGTGGAGTAAAATAAAGATTGGATGTGAAAAGTGGGTTATAATAAGCGTGTATGCACCTGGAGAAGAGAGAAGTGTAGAGGAGAGAGAGAGATTTTGGGAAATGTTGAGTGAATGCGTGGGGAGTTTTGAATCAAGTGTGAGAGTAATGGTGGTTGGGGATTTTAATGCTAAAGTGGGTAAAAATGTTATGGAGGGAGTAGTAGGTAAATTTGGGGTGCCAGGGGTAAATGTAAATGGGGAGCCTTTAATTGAGCTATGTGTAGAAAGAAATTTGGTAATAAGTAATACATATTTTATGAAAAAGAGGATAAATAAATATACAAGGTATGATGTAGCACGTAATGAAAGTAGTTTATTAGATTATGTATTGGTGGATAAAAGGTTGATGGGTAGGCTCCAGGATGTACATGTTTATAGAGGGGCAACTGATATATCGGATCATTATTTAGTTGTAGCTACAGTTAGAGTAAGAGGTAGATGGGAAAAGAGGAAGGTGGCAACAACAAGTAAGAGGGAAGTGAAAGTGTATAAACTAAGGGAGGAGGAAGTTCGGGTGAGATATAAGCGACTATTGGCAGAAAGGTGGGCTAGTGCAAAGATGAGTAGTGGGGGGGTTGAAGAGGGTTGGAATAGTTTTAAAAATGCAGTATTAGAATGTGGGGCAGAAGTTTGTGGTTATAGGAGGGTGGGGGCAGGAGGAAAGAGGAGTGATTGGTGGAATGATGAAGTAAAGGGTGTGATAAAAGAGAAAAAGGTAGCTTATGAGAGGTTTTTACAAAGCAGAAGTGTTATAAGAAGAGCAGAGTATATGGAGAGTAAAAGAAAGGTAAAGAGAGTGGTGAGAGAGTGCAAAAGGAGAGCAGATGATAGAGTGGGAGAGGCACTGTCAAGAAATTTTAATGAAAATAAGAAAAAATTTTGGAGTGAGTTAAACAAGTTAAGAAAGCCTAGGGAAAATATGGATTTGTCAGTTAAAAACAGAGTAGGGGAGTTAGTAGATGGGGAGATGGAGGTATTGGGTAGATGGCGAGAATATTTTGAGGAACTTTTAAATGTTAAGGAAGAAACAGAGGCAGTAATTTCATGCACTGGTCAGGGAGGTATACCATCTTTTAGGAGTGAAGAAGAGCAGAATGTAAGTGTGGGGGAGGTACGTGAGGCATTACGTAAAATGAAAGGGGGTAAAGCAGCTGGAACTGATGGGATCATGACAGAAATGTTAAAAGCAGGGGGGGATATAGTGTTGGAGTGGTTGGTACTTTTGTTTAATAAATGTATGAAAGAGGGGAAGGTACCTAGGGATTGGCAGAGAGCATGTATAGTCCCTTTATATAAAGGGAAAGGGGACAAAAGAGACTGTAAAAATTATAGAGGAATAAGCTTACTGAGTATACCAGGAAAAGTGTACGGTAGGGTTATAATTGAAAGAATTAGAGGTAAGACAGAATGTAGGATTGCGGATGAGCAAGGAGGTTTTAGAGTGGGTAGGGGATGTGTAGATCAGGTGTTTACATTGAAGCATATATGTGAACAGTATTTAGATAAAGATAGGGAAGTTTTTATTGCATTTATGGATTTAGAAAAGGCATATGATAGAGTGGATAGAGGAGCAATGTGGCAGATGTTGCAAGTATATGGAATAGGTGGTAAGTTATTAAATGCTGTAAAGAGTTTTTATGAGGATAGTGAGGCTCAGGTTAGGGTGTGTAGAAGAGAGGGAGACTACTTCCCGGTAAAAGTAGGTCTTAGACAGGGATGTGTAATGTCACCATGGTTGTTTAATATATTTATAGATGGGGTTGTAAAGGAAGTAAATGCTAGGGTGTTTGGGAGAGGGGTGGGATTAAATTATGGGGAATCAAATTCAAAATGGGAATTGACACAGTTACTTTTTGCTGATGATACTGTGCTTATGGGAGATTCTAAAGAAAAATTGCAAAGGTTAGTGGATGAGTTTGGGAATGTGTGTAAAGGTAGAAAGTTGAAAGTGAACATAGAAAAGAGTAAGGTGATGAGGGTGTCAAATGATTTAGATAAAGAAAAATTGGATATCAAATTGGGGAGGAGGAGTATGGAAGAAGTGAATGTTTTCAGATACTTGGGAGTTGACGTGTCGGCGGATGGATTTATGAAGGATGAGGTTAATCATAGAATTGATGAGGGAAAAAAGGTGAGTGGTGCGTTGAGGTATATGTGGAGTCAAAAAACGTTATCTATGGAGGCAAAGAAGGGAATGTATGAAAGTATAGTAGTACCAACACTCTTATATGGGTGTGAAGCTTGGGTGGTAAATGCAGCAGCGAGGAGACGGTTGGAGGCAGCGGAGATGTCTTGTTTAAGGGCAATGTGTGGTGTAAATATTATGCAGAAAATTCGGAGTGTGGAAATTAGGAGAAGGTGTGGAGTTAATAAAAGTATTAGTCAGAGGGCAGAAGAGGGGTTGTTGAGGTGGTTTGGTCATTTAGAGAGAATGGATCACAGTAGAATGACATGGAAAGCATATAAATCTATAGGGGAAGGAAGGCGGGGTAGGGGTCGTCCTCGAAAGGGTTGGAGAGAGGGGGTAAAGGAGGTTTTGTGGGTAAGGGGCTTGGACTTCCAGCAAGCGTGCGTGAGCGTGTTAGATAGGAGTGAATGGAGACGAATGGTACTTGGGACCTGACGATCTGTTGGAGTGTGAGCAGGGTAATATTTAGTGAAGGGATTCAGGGAAACCGGTTATTTTCATATAGTCGGACTTGAGTCCTGGAAATGGGAAGTACAATGCCTGCACTTTAAAGGAGGGGTTTGGGATATTGGCAGTTTGGAGGGATATGTTGTGTATCTTTATATGTTTATGCTTCTAGACTGTTGTATTCTGAGCACCTCTGCAAAAACAGTGATAATGTGCGAGTGTGGTGAAAGTGTTGAATGATGATGAAAGTATTTTCTTTTTGGGGATTTTCTTTCTTTTTTGGGTCACCCTGCCTCGGTGGGAGACGGCCGACTTGTTGAAAAAAAAAAAAAAAAAAAAAAAAAAAAATTTATGGATGTTATTAGCTGGGAAGATACAGATTACAAAATCCAGTACTGTACTAAATATGGTACCATTTAGTATGTTGAATATAGAAATACAGAACCAGAGGGCTAATTAAAAGAATTTGTTTCATGAAAGTGAAAATTTCATATCTGCAATATCCTGTAAAGTGTAACTTTATTAAAGTACACCTTTGGTTTATTTCTTTCAGGTTGTTAATTTTGAATTTAGTGATGGTGCAACTGCAACTCTTACAATGATCGCCTTCACGAAGAATTTATGTGCAAGAAAGACAGAAGTGTATGGTACTCGTGGACAGTTAGTATGGGACGAGTCACTTGGTCATACAGTTCAGCATTTTGACTTCCTGTCCAGAGTCTCAAAAGCTCATCAGTGTGAGGAAGTAAGAATACTATATACAGTAGGACCAGCTGTGGATACTGAAACTGTGGATAGTAGCAAACCCTATGTATAGGTCCTATACATACCTGTTATAAAGTTTAATTGATAAATTATGCACAATAAGTGGAGAATTATCACTTATTCACTGATGGGAAGTGAAGCCGTGAAGTGCTTCCCACTTCACGGCTTCTCTCAGACTTTGAAGAACTACCAGCTTCTCTACTTTTGCACTTTGGGCCATTATTATGCAGAATTTAGACTTGTTTGTGGGCCACAGTAAACCATGAATAACTGAAACTGCAGATACCAAATCAGTGGATACAGGGGTTCTGCTGTATGGTCATACAATGCTCAATAGTGTAGAATATGTCTGTATTTTATTTTGGCATTTGTCTGGGATGGTTGTCTGGTGGTTTTGTATTTAATTATTAATATTACTGTTAGAGTTGTTATTATCACAAGTGATACCTTTCATTGTCTGACAACTGATATAAAGTCTAGACTCTTTGTTATAATAACCCTATTATTTTTTTTATATTTCCATTTTTATAATATTGTATGATAGGTTTGATATACTGTATTTGTATATTGAGTGAGCTGGAGCTTTTGGTCATCTGACCAAGGCCTTCCACTGGCTTACTGGTCCACCCCTTTAAAAATTATGGTTGTGATTATAACCATTAGATAGTGAGCTGGTACTCGGTGTCACCTTGCACAGACTATCTGCATAACGAGCAGTGAGCATGACTTAACTCTCAGGTTCAGCTTTACTTCCCCTCCATTCACTCAGAGGTTTCCTATGCAGACTCTAAATATATTTTAAAAAAATGTCTTTTTTTTTTTATTTTTCAACAAGTCGGCCGTCTCCCACCGAGGCAGGGTGACCCAAAAAAGAAAGAAAATCCCCAAAAAGAAAATACTTTCATCATCATTCAACACTTTCACCACACTCACACATTATCACTGTTTTTGCAGAGGTGCTCAGAATACAACAGTTTAGAAGCATATACGTATAAAGATACACAACATATCCCTCCAAACTGCCAATATCCCAAACCCCTCCTTTAAAGTGCAGGCATTGTACTTCCCATTTCCAGGACTCAAGTCCGACTATATGAAAATAACCGGTTTCCCTGAATCCCTTCACTAAATATTACCCTGCTCACATTAAAAATAGGTGCATTTTACACTTCTTGTTTTAGTGAATTCCTGTACTGGTGAATAGAAGTGAGATTTTCAGTTTATGACCTTTGAGGTGGTTTGCCTGAAACTGGTCATTGTTTGGAGTTAGAGGAAAGCATGTCTAAGACATTTTTATCAAAATTTACAAGAAAATATATTTACTAAAACCACTTGAATTGCTGAGTTTATCATAGTTCTAAGCATATCTTATGATTTTGTTTTAAATTATTAGTCATTAAGAGTAATAAAACTACCAATAGAAGCTCAGACTAATTTAAAAAGTGCATCATAAATACTACCCTCAGAAAATAATCATTTTTCTGTGTATTGAATATTTCAATTTTCTAAGAGCTGACATAAATTATTAGTTACTTTTGTTGCAGAGTTTGAGAGCTCCTCCTGGGTGGGGACATAATGGTGCAGATTTCTTCTTGATTGAAGCATTTGCAAAAGCAGTGGCAGAGGGCGACCGAGAATGTATCTTATCAGGTAACTAACTTCTTTTAACAAACTGGCCACATCCTACCGAAGCTGGGTGGCCCAAAAAGAGAAACAAAAGTTTCTCTTTTTAATTTTAGTAATGTATACAGGAGAAGGGGTTACTAGCCCCTTGCTCCTGGCAGTTTAGTCGCCTCTTACGACATGCATGGCTTACGGAGGAAGAATTAGGTAATTAACTGTTCATCATTAATGTATGTTTGTCCTTGGGAAGTACCAGACCCTGTGGGGTTCTATAGATAATCAATAAATCAGGTAACCAAGAAGGGTTCAGCAGGTCATGGGTATTTATCTATCCTCTTTCCATAAGAATAGTCTATGATTAGTTTTTTGTATCATTTTAATGATTCTAAATGAGTTATATCCCATTACTTATCACTTTAAAGTTGTTCTAAGTGCTATTTTGGCTAGAACAGTACAGCATCTTGTTCTAGTAGTTTGTGGCTTCATTGTTAGGAATACTACTATCACTATGCCTGTGGGTGAAGTTTGGGATAAAAAAAAATATATATTTGCCATTTTTCAAAAGAAAAGCAACGAGCAAATTAATCAGTAAAAGGCTGAAGTTACTTTATACAGTATTTCTTTTTTCAGGCCCAAGTGTGTCTTTAGAAACACATCTTCTGACATTTGCAGCAGAACATTCACGCTTGACAGGCAGTGTTGTCAGGCCTAGCGAAGATCCTCGCTGGATGGTGTAAGATATAATGAAGAAAAAATTGAGCAGCTAAAGGTACCTATAATTAAGAAGCCAGAAGACAGGAGCAATAGAACAAGATATTGGCAGTTTGGAGGGATATGTTGTGTATCTTTATGTGTATGCTTCTAGACTGTTGTATTCTGAGCACCTCTGCAAAAACAGTGATAATGTGCGAGTGTGGTGAAAGTGTTGAATGATGATGAAAGTATTTTCTTTTTGGGGATTTTCTTTCTTTTTTTTTTTGGGTCACCCTGCCTCGGTGGGAGACGGCCGACTTGTTGAAAAAAAAAAAATAATAATGAAGAGCCATATTGGTGGTGGACAATGAAGTACATAAATGAGAAAATAATGCAGTATTGTACTATATCATTACATTATACAGCCTCTCCTCACTTAACGCTGGATTTCTGTTCCTAAGACCACGTTGGTAAACAAATACATAGCTAAGTGAGGAGCATACTATATTGGTAGTGGGTTCGTGTCAGCCATCTTTGATATTGTTTTAATGTCACCTTTGCACTATATTTTTAAATGTTTATACAGTAGTCTACTGTATATTGTAATAAACAGAATAGAGGAAATAAGCTCCAATGTACATTATTTACATATGCATACTAGTCAGAGAACCCATCATAAGTCTGAATTATCGGTAAACGAGTACGTCCCTAAGTGAGGAGAGGTTGTAATGTATTGTGTTTTTATTTTCAACAAACTGCCCATATCCCACCGAGGCAGGGTGTATTTACCTATTTATAATTACTTGTTTGTAGCTGCAGGAGCAGAGATATGCTCATGGTGTCTATAATTATTAATAGTTTGCTCATCATATAATTTTTAAAATATGCTCTTGGTGTCCTATCTTCAATAATTTGTTCTTCATATAATTTAAAACAATTCCAATGGGTGTACCACTTTCTACATCTGTAATTCATTCTGTTGATCTACCACTGTGCAAGACAAAATTTCCTAGTACAGTAGGACCCCCTGTATCCACGGGGGATGCATTCCAAGGACCTACTGCAGATACCAAAACTGCAGATAGTAGTGAACCCTATATATAAGTGCTATACATTTTTTTTTTCAACAAGTCGGCCATCTCCCACCGAGGCAGGGTGACCCAAAAAAGAAAGAAAATACTATCATCATTATTCAACACTTTCACCTCACTCACACATAATCACTGTTTTTGCAGAGGTGCTCAGAACACAACAGTTTAGAAGCATATACGTATAAAGATACACAACATATCCCTCCAAACTGCTAATATCCTGAAACCCCTCCTTTAGAGTGCAGGCATTGTACTTCCCATTTCCAGGACTCAAGTCCGGCTATATAAAAATAACCGGTTTCCCTGAATCCCTTCACTAAATATTACCCTGCTCACACTCCAACAGATCGTCAGGTCCCAAATACCATTCGTCTCCATTCACTCCTATCAAACACGCTCATGCACGCCTGCTGGAAGTCCAAGCCCCTCGCTCACAAAACCTCCCTTACCCCTTCCTTCCAACCTTTTCGAGGACCCCTACCCTGCCTGCCTTCTCCTACAGATTTAAATGCTCTCCCTGTCATTCTACTTTGATCCATTCTCTCTAAATGACCAAACCACCTCAACAGCCCCTCTTCAGCCGTCTGACTAATACTTTTATTAATTCCACACCTTCTCCTAATTTCCACACTCCGAATTTTCTGCATAATATTTACACCGCACATTGCCCTTAGACAGGACATCTCCACTGCCTCCAACCACCTCCTCGCTGCTGCATTCACAACCCAAGCTTCACACCCATATAAGAGTGTTGGTACTACTATACTTTCATACATTCCCTTCTTTGCCGCCATAGATAACGTTTTTTGACTCCATATGTACCTCAACGCACCACTCACCTTTTTTCCCTCATCAATTCTATGATTAGCTTCATCCTTTATAAATCCACCCACCGACATGTCAACTCACAAGTATCTGAAAACATTCACTTCTTCCATACTCCTCCTCCCCAATTTGATATCCAATTTTTCTTTATCTAAATCATTTGATACCCTCATCACCTTACTCTTTTCTATGTTTTATGTCCTATACATACCTATTATAAATTTTAATTAATAAATTATGCACAATAAGTGGAGAATTATCACTTTTTCACTGATGGGAAGCATTTCACGGTTTCTCTTAGACTTTGAAGAACTGCCACCATCACTACTTTTGCACTTTAAGGCCATTATTAAGCAAAATTAAGGGTTATTTGCAGGCCACGGTAAACTGTGGATAACTGAAACTGGGGGTACTAGACCCGCAGATATAGGGGTCCTACTGTATCCCTTCAGCTCCAATTTTTTTCTCAATTTACAGCTGTGGCCTCTTGCTGTTCCAGCGGCAGAAATTTAATGTTTATTTACAATGTTTAGTATGGTAGCTCGAATGAGTTAAGTGTCGTATGTTTTGATTCTGATAATTTTGACAAAATATTCATTCTCATTAAAAATGTACTGTATTCTTATTTAAGTTTTCTAATATTTTCTTCATAATTTTGAAGTCTTCGATGCAGCTTTACTATGTGCAGTAATATTATTTAAAAGATTTTGTGTATATAAAAAATGTCAAATCTTTCTTCTTTCAACGCACCGGCCATATCCCACCGAGGTGGGTTGGTCCAAAAAGAAAAACGAAAGTTTCTCCTTTTACATTTCAAATTCAAATTCAATTCAAATTCAAAGTTTATTCTCTATAAGGATTACAATGCTGAGTTTACAGAATTTGGTTATTGTGTGGTTTACATGTAGTAAAATAATAATTACAGAGTGTACCACTAGAACACCTAGCATGGCTAGGCATTTCAGGCAGACTTAAATTAAATCATAAGTTTAAAATATTACAAAATTATGAGGTAAGTTGGTATTATGGCTAAGTGACTAAATACTAGTTTGTGAGTTTAGCAATGTGAATGCTTTTGTTTTGGCACTATACATAGTTTCAGTATTGGAGTATCACAGGCCAACTTATGACTAGTTAAGATTCATTATTTTGAGATTGAGATTGATATTTCTGTTTATGGTCAAATGGGTGAGTGAGTGTAAGTGTTAACCACCAGGTGGTATTCGTGTAATTAGTTGACAGGGTGTATCAGGGAGATAAGATGTTTTCTGATGGTAGTTTTGAAGGTGATGAATGTGTCTGCAGTTTTAGAATTTTCAGGTAGGGTGTTCCAGATTTTAGGGCCTTTGACATACATTGAATTTTTGTAAAGGTTTAGTCTGACACGGGGAATGTCATAGAGATGTTTGTGTCTGGTGTTGTGCCTGTGGGTTCTGTCGCAACTATCAAGAAAGCGTTTTAGGTCAAGGTTAATATTGGAATTTAAGGTCCTGTAGATGTAAATTGCACAGTAGTAAGTGTGGATGTACTGAACAGGGAGTAAGTTTAGATCTATGAAGAGTGGGGGGGTGTGTTGCCAGGGATGGGATTTAGTGATTATTCTTACTGCGGCTTTTTGTTGGGTTATTATTGGCTTTAGGTGTGTTGCTGCAGTTGAACCCCAAGCACAGATAGCATAGGTGAGGTATGGATATGTAAGTGAATGGTATAGTGTGAGAAGGGCAGTTTGCGGCACGTAGTATCGTATCTTGGAGAGGATCCCAACCGTTTTGGATACTTTTTTGGTTATGTGTTGGATATGGGTGCTGAAGTTCAGGTTGTTGTCGAGGTATAGGCCTAGGAATTTGCCCTCATTATGCCTGGCAATTAGAGTGTTGTCGATCTTAATGTTAATTTGCGCATCTCCTGCTCTGCTACCAAACATAATGTAGTAGGTTTTGTCAGTGTTAAGTGTAAGTTTATTGGCTGTCATCCAAGTCGATATTTTGATCAGCTCCTCATTAACAATGGTGTTGAGGGTGGCAAGATTAGGGTGAGAGATGACATAAGTCGTGTCGTCAGCAAAGAGAATGGGGTTCAGGTGTTGAGATACGTTTGGAAGATCATTGATGTATATGAGGAAGAGCAGGGGACCAAGGACACTTCCCTGCGGAACTCCAGTATCAAGTGGCTGTGTTGTTGATGCTGTGTCTTTAATGGTGACATACTGATACCTATTAGTAAGGTAAGATTTGAAATATGCAAGCGCATGGCCTCTTATACCGTAATGGTCACGTTTGTGGAGTAGGATGCCGTGGTCTACTGTGTCAAAAGCTTTTCTTAGGTCAATAAAAATTCCTAGTGGATATTCCTTATTTTCCAATGCTGTGTAAAGCAGATCTAGCATTTTTATGATTGCATCGTTAGTGCTTTTATTTTTCCTGAATCCAAATTGGCAGGGGTTGAGTACGTTTTGTGCCGTTATAAATTAATATAGTCTCCTGTGCACGAGTTTCTCAAAGATTTTGGATAGCAATGGTAAGTTTGATATTGGCCTATAGTTGTTTAAATCTGTAGGGTCACTACCTTTATGTATTGGTGTAACCCTTGCCGTCTTGAGTAGTTTCGGGAAGGTGCTAGTTTCTAGTGACTTGTTAAAAAGTAATGAGATAGCATGCGAGAGAACATGGGCCGCTCTCTTGTACAATAATGGTGGGACATGAGACAGATTCCCTGAGTTATTTTTAAGTGACTTTATAATCTCAGTGACTTCCATGGGCTCAGTTGGAACAAGATAGAAGGAATTTGGGAAATTCCCATCTAGGTAGTAATACTATGTATATACAGGAGAAACGGTTACTAGCCCTTTGCTCTAAATGTCAAATATAAATAATTATTTAATTAAGCAACTAAAAAATTCATTCTCAGTAATTTTGTCAATTAAAATTGTTTTTTGAGAAATAAAATTATGGAAAATGGTATAAATCAAATAGACCTGTAGTTTGACTTCTTCTATTTAGTTGCAATAAATTCTTTATTTTCTGATCAATATGGAAAGAAATGTCTTAGCTTCAATTTTCACTGTATTTTATTATGAAAACTAATAAAATAGTAAAAATTTTAAATTTCAGTTTTGATTATGTATGGAACTGGACTTCTAATGTTTCTTTTACATTATTTGTTAATTTATCTATAATGAATTTATTATAATACCTGTTGTTTTTATCATATAAAATGTTAAAATAGTAAGATGTAAGAGTTTCATTTCCATTTATTCATTCCCCTTCAAATGAGAATCTCGGATAATGGTTTGGGGCTCTTGATCCAAGGAACTCAACTTCCATGGAACGAACTTGATTGCTTCACATTTTCCTAGACTCTCTCTCTGACCTCTAGAGGATTAGTGCTCCCTGGTGAATGCAACAATAACAGTGTACTATATCCAGTTATAAAAAAAAGAAATATTTTTCCAGCTGTCACACATGCAAACTCATTGTCTCTCAGTTATCTGTATGGATTTGTAAGTGTTAGTGAAGATGATGTTTAATTTGTGACCTTACCTGTGTGAGCATAAGCTTAGTGGGTACTTACTTATATTATAATTTACATTATGAATATTACAAAATGTGGCTCTGGGTTGAGACAATAGATGGAAGAAGAATGAAGAGAGATGATGCTTGTCAGAGAGAGAGAGAGAGAAGAAAAACCTTCAACATCATTCAAAAGGTTAGGTTAGGAAAGATTTCTCAGGAAACAGGACAAGTGTTTCCTCATGCGGGTCTTAGTTACATGATAACTGCTGGAGCTTTTGGTCATCTGACAGGTCTTCCACTGGTTTACTGGTCCACCCCTTTAAAAATTATGATAAAAGAGAGATAAGAGGAAGAGAGGAATGGATGGACAGTGGTAGGTAGAAAGGAAATAAAGATGAGTGAGGAATGAAGGATCAGGTTTGATAAGCACAAACTTGGCACAACATGGGGGTATCAAGCAGACCCAAAATGCTTAACAATATTTTATTACATGTCATTTTATGCTTAACAATATTTTATTATGTCATTTTTTTTATTGAACAAAAATTTTTTGTAAGGTAGGTAAAAAAGTACAAGCAGGCCCTGCTTCACTTTACAGCATTTCATTGAATTTGAATTTGAATACAGCACTTTTCAATTATACCCACTTTTCATTTATTCAAACTTCCTACAATAAATATATTCACCACTCATATAAACTGAGGATGAAACTATTTTAAGGTAAGTAATGTGTGTACTGTATATGCATTTTTTATGCCTAGCTATATTTCTCACTTAATATATGGTAGTGTAAACATGTTATCAGGCTTTTATAGGCATTTGAAAGTGAAAAAGACCATACACAAATAACCCGCACATAGAAGGGAGGAGCTTACGACGACGTTTCGGTCCGACTTGGACAATTTACAAAGTCACACGGTATTGTGCCTTTTTTGTTATTAAAAAGGCTATGATTCACTTTACAGTGATAGCCTAGGGCCTAACCTGCTCTACAAAAGGGGTTCTCCTGTATTACATATACCTATTACCTGGAGTTTACCTGGAGAGAGTTCCGGGGGTCAACGCCCCCACGGCTCGATCTGTGACCAGGCCTCCCGGTGGATCACAGCCTGATCAACCAGGCTGTTACTGTTGGCTGTACGCAAACCAACGTACGAGCCACAGCCCGGCTGGTCAGGAACCGACTTTAGGTGCTTGTCCAGTGCCAGCTTGAAGACTGCCAGGGGTCTGTTGGTAATCCCCCCCTTATGTATGCTGGGAGGCAGTTGAACAGTCTCGGGCCCCTGACACTTATTGTATGGTCTCTTAACGTGCTAGTGACACCCCTGCTTTTCATTGGGGGATGTTGCATCGTCTGCCAAGTCTTTTGCTTTCGTAGTGAGTGATTTTCGTGTGCAAGTTCGGTACTAGTTCCTCCAGGATTTTCCAGGTGTATATAATCATGTATCTCTCCGACCTGCGTTCCAGGGAGTACAAGTTCAGGAACTTCAAGCGCTCCCAGTAATTGAAATGTTTTATCTCCGTTATTCGCACTGTGAAGGTTCTCTGTACATTTTCTAGGTCAACAATTTCACCTGCCTTGAAAGGAGCTGTTAGTGTACAGCAATATTCCAGCCTAGATAGAACAAGTGACCTGAAGAGTGTCATCATGGGCTTGGCATCCCTAGTTTTGAATGTTCTCAGTATCCATCCTGTCATTTTTCTAGCAGATGCGATTGATACAATGTTATGGTCCTTGAAGGTGAGATCCTCCGACAAGATCACTCCCAGGTCTTTGACGTTGGTGTTTCACTCTATTTTGTGGCCAGAATTTGTTTTGTACTCTGATGAAGATTTAATTTCCTCGTGTTTGCCATATCTGAGTAATTGAAATTTCTCATCGTTAAACTTCATATTGTTTTCTGCAGCCCACTGAAAGATTTGGTTGATGTCTGCCTGGAGCCCTGCAGTGTCTGCAATGGAAGACACTGTCATGCAGATTCGGGTGCCATCTGCAAAGGAAGACATGGTGCTGTGGCTGACATCCTTGTCTATGTCAGATATGAGGATGAGGAATAAGATGGGAGCAAGTACTGTGCCTTGTGGAACAGAACTTTTCACCGTAGCTGCCTCAGACTTTACTCTGTTGACTACTACTCTCTGTGTTCTGTTAGTGAGGAAATTATAGATCCATCGACCGATTTTTCCCGTTATTCCTTTAGCACGCATTTCGTGCGCTATTACGCCATGGTCACACTTGTCGAAGGCTTTTGCAAAGTCTGTATATATTACATCTGCATTCTTTTTGTCTTCTAGTGCATCTAGGACCTTGTCGTAGTGATCCAATAGTTGAGACAGAGAGCAGCGACCTGTTCTAAACCCATGTTGCCCTGGGTTGTGTAATTGATGGGTTTCTAGATGGGTGGTGATCTTGCTTCTTAGGACCCTTTCAAAGATTTTTATGATATGGGATGTTAGTGCTATCGGTCTGTAGTTATTTGCTGTTGCTTTACTGCCCCCTTTGTGGAGTGGGGCTATGTCTGTTGTTTTTAGTAACTGTGGGACGACTCCCGTGTCCATGCTCCCTCTCCATAGGATGGTAAAGGCTCGTGATAGGGGCTTCTTGCAGTTCTTGATGAACACGGAGTTCCATGAGTCTGGCCCTGGGGCAGAGTGCATGGGCATGTCATTTATCGCCTGTTCGAAGTCATTTGGCGTCAGGATAACATCAAATAGGCTTGTGTTAACCAAATTCTGTGGCTCTCTCATAAAAAATTCATTTTGATCTTCGACTCTCAGTCTGGTTAGCGGCTTGCTAAAAACTGAGTCATATTGGGACTTGAGTAGCTCACTCATTTCCTTGCTGTCATCTGTGTAGGACCCATCTTGTTTAAGTAGGGGCCCAATACTGGATGTTGTTCTCGACTTTGATTTGGCATAGGAGAAGAAATACTTTGGGTTTCTTTCGATTTCATTTATGGCTTTTAGTTCTTCCCGCGATTCCTGACTCCTATAAGATTCCTTTAGCTTAAGTTCGATGCTTGCTATTTCTCTGACCAGTGTCTCCCTATGCCTTTCAGATATATTGACCTCTTTTAGCCGCTCTGTTATTCTTTTCTGTCGCCTGTAAAGGGAGCGCCTGTCCCTTTCTATTTTACATCTACTCCTCCTTTTTCTTAGAGGAATAAGCCTTGTGCATACATCGAGTGCCATCAAGTTAATCTGTTCTAGGCATAAGTTGGGGTCTGTGTTGCTTAGTATATCTTCCCAGCTTATATCAGTTAGGATTTGGTTTACTTGGTCCCACTTTGTTTTTGTTATTGAAGTTGAATTTGGTGAATGCTCCCTCGTGACTAATCTCATTATGTCGGTCTGGGGCTGCTCTCTCGTGACTGAGTATAAGATAAGATAATCTAGCCACCCATTATGTCATCGACTGTCATTGGGGGCTCCAGTCGCATACATATCTGAACCTCAATTATGTTGTGATCTGAGTATATTGTTTTTGATATGGTGACATTTCATATCAGATCATCATTGTTAGTGAAGATGAGGTCTAGTGTATTCTCCAGTCTAGTAGGCTCTATTATTTGCTGGTTTAAATTGAATTTTGTGCAGAGATTTAAAAGCTCGTGTGAGTGTGAGTTTTCATCAGAGCTGCCTCCTGGTGTTATTACTGCAACAATATTATTTGCAATATTCCTCCATTTTAGGTGCCTTAAGTTGAAATCCCCCAGGAGCAAGATGTTGGGTGCAGGAGCTGGCAGATTTTCCAGACAGTGGTCAATTTTTAACAGCTGTTCCTGGAATTGCTGGGATGTTGCATCCGGAGGCTTGTAGACTACCACAATGACTAGGTTTTGGTTCTCGATCTTTACTGCTAAAACTTCCACTACATCATTTGAGGCATTCAGCAGTTCTGTGCACACAAGTGACTCTGCAATTTACAGGCCAACCCCCCCTTTTGCCTGTTCACTCTGTCGCATCTGTAAAGGTTGTAACCTGGGATCCATATTTTGTTGTCCAAGTGATCCTTTATGTGGGTCTCAGTGAAAGCCGTGAACATTGCCTTTGCCTCTGCAAGCAGTCCACGGATGAAAGGTATTTTGTTGTTTGTTGCTGGCTTTAGACCCTATATATTTGCAAAGAAGAATGTCATCGGACTGGTGGTATTGTTGGTACTGGGGGGGGGGTTCCGGCATTAGTATCTGTATCTGTTGGTTTGGAGTGGAGGCCATCGACTGTGGTTCCACTCCAGGAATGACTGGATTTGGTGTATGATTTCTGCCATTTCCTGCCAGTTTTTTTTTCTTCCTGGCACTAAAAAACCTCTCCCTCTTGAGTGGCTGTGGCTACCCAGGTTTTCCCATGGCCTGGATGTTTTGTATCTTTTTGTCCCCTTTAGATGGTGTGCCTGGCAATTTAAGTTATAGCACAGTCTTTCCTGTACTGAAGAGGGACACATTTCAGGGTGAAAAAGCTTACAGGAAGGGAGTTTGCATTTTCCTGTTGTCATATGGGCACGGCATTTTCTAGGGTGGTCATAGTTGCACGTCCCATCTGTTTTTCCAGATTTCCCATGTCTGCAGATACCAAGTGCATAGTATGTACACAGGCTTGGTTTCCGTTTGCCTTGGGTTTCTGTGATTGTATTCCCTGTTGGTGCATTTTTCTCTGTCTTATTCCTATCCTCCCTGGCACCAACAATGGAGCTCCCACCAGTTGTTTTTGGTAATATATCCTCACTATTGCTAGTGGAGTCCTCTTGTTTGCTATTTCCTGTGGTATTTCTAGTTTGCAATATTGGTTTTATCTTATCTTTGACTACACTTGTTTCCCCACTATGGCTCCTGTCTCCCATGAGGTCATTTATGTGCATTCCATCCTGCATACAATTCCAGACTACCTGGACAAAATCTCCAGCTTCACCATTAGTCTCCCAGGACAGCACCTCCAGCTTCACCATTAGTCTCCCAGGACAGCACCTCCAGCTTCACCATTACTGTCTCCCAGGACAGCACCTCCAGCTTCACCATTACTGTCTCCCAGGACAGCACTATCAGCCCCACATTTACTGACTACCAGGACATCACCTCCAGCCTTACAGTTTCTGTCTACATGACCAGCATCAAGGGCAGTACCATCCAGCCCAAACTTTTTATGTTCCCATCTGTTGTAGAAAGCTTCCAGATTTTCTATGAAAGCAGCTTTGATGTTATCCTCTTTTAATACAAATGTGATATTAGTCCACAGATTTATCTCATTTGGACATACCCAGAAACACTTCCCTGTTTTAATACTTCTCGTAGCTAGTTCTTGGATATTTGCACAAGGGGCATGACACCAATTTCCACAAAAATGACAATTTATCCATGTGGATTATTATTATTATTATAATCAAGGGGAAGCGCTACACCCGGAGGATTATACAGCGCCTGGGTGGGGGGATGTGGAAGGCATTCAGGCTTAATTCGGGGAACTGGAGCACAGATCCAATTCCCTAAATCAAGAGCCCCTCACCAACATCAAGGAACCTTCCTTGAGGGGTATCCATGTGGAAGCTCGTTTGTTTGATTAATTGCAGACTACACAGAGCTTCATAATGATTTGAATGGTTGATTTACTGTAATCCTACTAGCAACCTCTTGAATACTCTATTAATAACCTCCTTAAATGAAGCTCTAGCTATTTGTATTTCTATTTCTAACTGTACTTGTATATTGGACAGCTTACCGGAGTACGCTCCTTTTATATTTATTGTTTGTATTTATAAGGGCGCCTACAACCCCATCCGTTTACAGTCTGCTTTATTGTCCAACGAATCCGTTTGAAATCGGTCGAGGGTTCGGACCAGTCAAGGGTTCGGAACCAGTCTGATCTGATCAGTGGGTCACTTATTTAAAACATACTGGTCGGTGATTTGGGCTAACACATGAAGGATCTACTGGAAGTTATCTACCCGAGTAATATGTGATTTGATTAATACAGAAAGTATAACTTGCGTGTTGAAGAACCGGTGATTGCTGGCAGCTCCTACAATGACGTTAGTTTAATATGTTTATTATGCACCCCATACCCATCCTGTGGGCGGTAGTCAAAAGATTACAGAGGTACATAATTGGTCCAGGGACTGGACTCCAAAGTTTTGATAGCTGAGCAAGTTACAGAGGTAATGAACTCACAATTTACAAAAGTAATGAACTCACAATTTACAAAGGTAATGAACTCACAATTTACAAAGGTAATGAACTCACAATTTACAAAGGTAATGAACTCACAATTTACAAAGGTAATGAACTCACAATTTACAAAGGTAATGAACTCACAATTTACAAAGGTAATGAACTCCAGGTAGGTCTGGTCACAATCATGACAAGTTACAAAGGTATTTACAGATTACAGAGGTACGTAATGGGTCCAGGGACTGGGCCCCCAAAGTTTTAATAGCTGAACTAGGTACAATGACGAACGGTCGAGCTTTTCTAGGTTTTTTCCGTCTCCATCACAATAATTGCTATATTATCACTATAGTTGACTGGTGGAAATTTTGGAGGAAGGACGCTTTTTCTGTAGTAATATTTGCTTCTCGTTATGTATATTGCGACCGCTGGTAACTACAGGTTATATGAGATTCACGTCTGGTATTTCGAGAAAATAGAAACTAATGAAAGTCACTCCACTCCACTAAGTACTATTACAATACTGGTTAGTTGCTACTACAACACTGTACTCTGCTAATCACTGGTATCCCTAGATTATATGCGAGTACACTAGCAGGCCAGGAAGATTTAAAACAGCTGACCAGTGTGGTAAGTTTCTGGCGACTTCTGGCACCTGCCTCTATAGGCTTATCACTTCATTTACAAATTCACCTGTTTTCAGATGACACTTAGCCTTTATTATCTATATACTATTATCTATACTAGGGAGCCACTGTAGTATACACTATACACTATGTATACACAATATTATCAGGGAGAATTTCTTTCCTCTGACAAAGAAAGGTTTTATTATTATTATTTAACACACGGCACACTAGGCCTATTCCCCTCTGGCAGTAAACTCTGCTAGGTAGTGCACACTAATTCTCCTGTTTTTGACTCAGTATATAATGTCTTCCGCCCAAGATTGGTTCCAGGCGCTAGAGGGATGTATCGTATAAGATTGATGACACAAATTCAAGTTCTAGCACGTAAGAGCGACCGTGAAAACACGAGAAAACCCGGAGCACAACGGGGCACGCTGGCACGCTTTTTGAAATTGTACAACAAATAAATTGCTATTATATGTTATATTGTTTGTCAACATGTTTTTTCTCTCAATGTTGACAAATGTTCATTGCATTCTAACAAATGTGTGCATGTGTGTGGGGGGGAATGTTTTGGGACCAGATGAGCTGTTGGAGTGTGAGTAGGATAACATTTTTGAATGGATTCAGGGAAACCAGTTAGCTGGAGATCATCATGTTTGTCCGTCGATTCGACGAGGACCATCTAGTCATCCTGGGGTCGAAGTTGGTGGGTACGCAGATGACTTGTCAGGCCAATCCGCGCACGAAACGTTCTCTGGCAGTGTGGACAGGGAAGGGTGGAGATAGGAAGTACAGTGCCTACACTCTAATGGAGAGGTTGGGATATTTGCTGTTTGGTGGGATATCTGAACTGTTGTATCTGCACTCCTCTTACAAGACAGCAATAGTGTGAATGACTGTGAAAGTGTTTCTTTTTTGGGTCACCCTACCTTGGTGGGAGATGGCCAGTGTGCTAAAAAAATATGTTATATATATGCATGCCTGCTGTATATTGGGAGATTTATTTTAAAGCCCCCAGTGGGTGAAACGAATTAAGTTGGTGTTCTAAGTTTTAATTTTGTACCTTTATAACAGAGCAGTTATAAGAAGCCATGACATGTTTGGTCTTGCCTGCAAATCAAACCTGTACTCTCCTATATGTGGTTGCAGAGGTTGAGTCTTAGCTCCTGTCCCCCCACCTTTCAACTTGCTGCTTGCCAGATTCACTCTCCTAGGCTCATGGGTTCTATCGTACCTATTCTTAAAACTATATATGGAGTATGCTTCCACTCCTTCACTGAAGTCATTCCACTTCCCAACCACCTTGAAACTGAATAATTACTTCCTGACATTCCAGTGATACATCTGTGTCTATCTTCCAGTTGTTCCCTTGAGTATCTGTTTCCCACCTCTCAAACAGCCTGTAATCATCTTCCCTATCAATTCCTCTAAGTATTTTGTATATTGTTATCATGTCTCCCCTGGTTCTTTGCAGGCCATACGTTGTTGTTGGGAGCTACAAACTTTCTACAAGCAGCCTTCTATTGGACCAAATTTAGATTCTGTAGTTTGTGAAACCCCTTTCAGTTCGAAGTATGAAATCCTAGTTTTTAATTTTCTGAATTAGACAAAACACATTGTTTGGCAACCATGATCAGTATATATTTAAGGTTAACAGCTATTTTATCTTCCTCTTTAGGTTAACCACATAATTATAAACTATTAGCTATATAGCCCTTGTGGCTTAGCGCTTCTTTTTGATTATAATAATAGTATAAACTATTAGTTCATATAGTAAATGCAGAAGTACGTAAGATAATTCAAGCAACGTAACTTATTTCCATTTGTTTCTTATTGAGCCATGAGTGAATATAATTTGGAAATGCATTGACAACTGGAAAAATGCATTAATAAATAGAATAGCAGAGTATGCATTTCTCCCGCCATGTTTCATCCGTGTATTCAAATTTCCCGCTGGCAAGGCCTCCTGTGTCCAGATGAGTCAACCTCAATTTGTTCAGAAAAACAAGATTAAAACACCGATTTACCAACGTTTTAATACGATGCTTTGTATTTTCCTAAAGATAATCCAAGTTCTCGCATATGAAAACTATTGCGCTATTGCTGCTATATACCATTGCGTAGAAGCTGAAGCCAGGGTCAGTGAGAGGTTGCGAAGGTCGTCAGGGAGACGCAAACAACAGTCAGGTTGAGAACAGTTCCACCATACGTAGGATAAAGGTGATTATGGTGCATTAACGTTGTGGTCTCATGTTCTACCACCATCACAGTCATCCACAAGTCTCCATACACGACTCATACTTCACAGACAGACATTTGTAACTGTCTACCCATTGGTACAAGTATGTGTTCCTGTTATTGCTTCTTCCCAGAGCTCGACACAAGTTACAAGTAAATTGTCTCTCAAGGGAGGTTCCTTGATACTGGTGAGGGGCTCTTGATCTAAGGAGTTGGATCTCTGCTCTAGTTACCTGAATTAAGCCTGAATACGTTCTACATCCCCCCCCCAACACACGCTGTACAATTTTACGGGTTTAGCGCTTCTCCCTTGATTATAATAATAATTAAATTGATGTACACAATTATAGATTGAGTACAGTTGTCTTGCACACTAACATATGTAAATTACCTAGGATAACCCATTGGGGTCTATACAAGGAAGTTTTTATCTAGGAAAATCCACCAATAGTTTATAAACGCGACCCTTTCGTGTTTATCGCATACATTGATTAATAATAAATGAACAGTAATGTATACATTTGTCAATATCTTGTACCTTATGTAATACATGTAATGGTAATTTACACTATGTATGATAATTATAATTTTGTGTATCTGTGCCTAAATAAACTTAACACTTCTGAAACCTGTGTTGAAAATTTTGTTTCTAATAAATTAAGTCGTGTGTAATCTACATTACAGCAGCAAACTTTACACATATACTGCTATGTATGATTATGTATTTGTGTTAACCTGAATAAACTTACTAACTTTTGTGAGTTTTACAAGGGACTGTCTTTCAGTACTGAATATTAGTAAATTTGACTAGAAATGTGTAGCAAGTAAGTAAGGTCATTTAGGCACAGGTACACATAAGTACATTTATCATACATAGTGTAAATTACCTAGGGTAACCCCCCCCCCCTCAAAAAAAAAAAAAAAAAAAGCCAGACTGACTTATTTTCATCAGGAGAGACATGTTAGCTAGTTTTGATGGTTGTCAACATGTTGAATTTAATGCTGATGTTATGTATGAGCAAGAAGACTTCCATTACCTAGCACCCACAACTAGAGTTGTTATCGGCTAGTTCCATTGCATTATAGAAGTACAGTGGTACCCTGAGTTTCGTACAGTTCCCAACTCGAACAGTTATGTAAGTGCTTTTGTAAGTGTATTTTTGGGGGTCTGAAACAGACTAATCTAATTTACATTATTCCTTATGGGAACAAATTCATTCGGTGACGGCATTCAAACAGCCTTCTGGAACAAATTATGGCTGAAACTCGGGATACCACTGTAGGAATGAAAGAATGAAAAGATCGATGCAGCAGGCCCAAAATAAGATTTTTGGATTTTTAACCCCGGAGAGTTAGCCACCCATTTGTGTATCCAACCTATTTTTAAAATGCTCCAGAGTACAGAATTTGCTGCACTTAAATTGCTCGGCAGTTTATCTAACCCCTCAGTCACTGTTACCAAACCAACACTTTCTTTTTTTTTTTGTTTTTTTATTTTTTTTTATGTAAATAATTGTTCAGGATTTTACTTTTACAAGAATTTTCTTTTTTGTACTACTTTTGGTTTAAATTTTGACTAAATTCATAGCCAGGTTGTGTAGAGGATGGATGCATACAAAATACTGCTTGGAATAGATAAGGTGGACAGAGACAGGATGTTCTGGAGAGGGAACACAGAAACAAGGGGTCACAATTAGAAGTTGAAGACTCAGACGAGTCATAGGGATTTTAGGAAGTATTTCTTCCGTCATAGAGTTGTCAAGAAGTGGAATAGTCTAGCAAGTGATGTAATGGAGGCAGGGACCATACATAGCTTTAAGACGAGGTATGATAAAGCTCGGGGAGCAGAGAGAGAGAGAGAGAGAGAGGACCTAGTAGCGATCAGTGGAGAGGCAGGGCCAGGAGCTGAGTCTCGACCCCTGCAACCACAATTAGGTGAGTACACACACACACATATGGGATTAATCTTCATTATATAATCACTAATGGAGATAACCATTTGATTTGAAGAAGCACTTAGGTTTCATCTGTAATCATTTGGTGACCTCTTTTGTATTGTAGTCCTATGCTGGCACCTTTTGATGCTTAGTCCTTAATCTTTTCCTTATAATTTTTAAGCTAGGTTTAATCATAAGCTTTTTAATGATTCACAGACCACAAGAAATAATTCCAGAAATCTTGGATATGATACAAAATGTATTTTTTGTTCTTTTTCAGGAAGGTGTGCTCAGCATCTTTGAAAAAAAAAATGGATGTAAGTAATGTGTACTGTACTTATTTTAATACAGTATCATTTTAAATATTTTGTAGCTTGTACTACAGTACCCTGCTCACAGGGTACTGTGAGCAGGGTAATATTTAGTGAAGGGATTCAGGGAAATCGGTTATTTTATATAACCGGGCTTGAGTCCTGGAAATGGGAAGTACAGTGCCTGCACTCTAAAGGAGGGGTTTGGGATATTGGCAGTTTGGAGGGATATACGTATTGTGTATTTTTTATACGTATATACTTCTAAACTGTTGTATTCTGGGCACCTCTGCAAAAACAGTAATTATGTGTGAGTGAGGTGAAAGTGTTGAATGATGATGAAAATATTTTCTTTTTGGGGATTTTCTTTCTTTTTGGGTCACCAGGTCTCAGTGGGAGACGGCTGACTTGTTGAAAGAAAAAATCTACTGTACTAGTGATTTATATTAGGTCACCCTTGACTTGGATGACCTGTACAAGCCACAGGCTTCCTAGCAGAGGTATACCATATACCATGTACTTGGTTGTGCAAATTTTCACTAAAAGTGAAATTTTGCAATGCATCACAAGAGGCAGCATACCAGTGTTATTCTTTTAATTGAGCCTATGTAAAGAAGAGCATTTTACTGCTAAAATTAGGTGGATAAAAACTGTTACTCCTGTTATTGTTCCCTTCCTGTGATAAGTGTAAAAAAGGGAGAAAAAATAATTTCACTTGGTCTGATGTTTCTGTAGTAATCATTCACCCTTGATTGCTTGGCTAAGCTGCATTTTTTTTGGTAATGTATTTCTGATTTTTTCTCTCCATTGAAATAAGTCCTTTATCTGTATGTTGCTACCTAGCAATCCACAAAATTTAAGGAAATTAGTTTGTGCTCTACTTTTAGTTAGGATTATTATTATTATAATCAAGGGGAAGCGCTAAACCCGTAGGATTATACAGTGCCTGGGGGAGATGCGGAAGGCATTCAGGCTTAATTCGGGGAACTGGAGCACAGATCCAATTCCCTAAATCAAGAGCCCCTCACCAGCATCAAGGAACCTTCCATGAGGGGTTTTAGTTTGGAACATTTTCCTCTTTGTATTACATTGTAATTGGTCTTACAGTTAGTAGCATAAAAAGAGAGCAGATGTGGGTCTTTTTTTTAGTATGTTTAGTACTCAGTGGCACATCTTGACTTAACATTTAAGACTTGACCAAGGTTTCCCACAGGAATGCACTGCTCTAGAATAGGCATTCTTAGCATCCATATGGGTAAATTTTATATAAAAACACTTTGCTAATCAGACTGCATATAAAAATAGTTGATTTTTTTCAACAATCCCTCCACAGCATTTTGAATAATACTTTTAGTAACCCCACACCTACAAATCTCCAAACTACGAATTCCCTGCATAGCATTCACACTACACATTGCCCTCAGACATATCACCACTGCCTCCAGCCTCCTTACTGCAACATTCACAACCCTTGCTTCATATCCATATAAGAGTTCTGGTACTGCTATACTCTCGTACATTTCCCTTTTTGCTTTCGTGAATGACAGTCCCCACGGTTGTGTCAATGCACCACCCACTTTTTTCCCTTTATCAATTCTACGGTTCGCCTTGTCTTTCATAGACCCATCTGCTGACAAGTCCACTCCTAAATATCTGAACACATTCACTTCCTCCATACTTCCACCTTCGTCTTTCATTGCCTAAATTTTGTTATACTTATCACCTTGCTCTTTCCTATGTTCTTTTAATTTTCTTCTTTTACATAATCCTCCTCACTATTAAACTGCCTCAAGTAATTTACCACCTATTCCATACACTTGCAACATCTGCCACATTGCTTCCCTATCCACCCTATCAAATGCCTTTTCTAAATTCATTAATACAATAAAAACTTCCTTGTCTTTATCTAAATATTGTTCACTTATGTGCTTCAATGTAAACATTTATTCTACACATCCCCTATCCCTCCTAAAATCTTGTTCATCTGCAATCCTGCTCTGTCTTGCCCCTAATTCTCTCGGTAATAATTCTACCATAAATTTTACCTGTATACTCAAACATATTTCCCTATAATTCTTACACTTTTAACCTCTTTCTTGTGTAGGGAGGAACTAGACACACACACACACACACTGCCAATCCCTAGGTACCTCGTCCCCTTTTATACATTTGTTGATTAAATGTGCCAGCTGCTCCAAAACTACATTTTTACCTGCTTTTAACATTTTTGTCTTGAGCCCATTAATCCCAGCTGCTTTACCCCTCTTTCTGCTCACTGCCTCTCGCACTTCCTCACACTTCGATTCTGGCTCTTCCTCACTCCTAAGAGATGGTTTGCCTCTGTCCAATATACATGAAATCACTGCCTTCCTTTCTTCAACACTTAACCTTTTCAGGGTTGGTGCCATACTAGTACGGCTTGCATGCCAGGGTTTACCTGGAGAGAGTTCCGGGGGTCAACGCCCCTGCGGCCCGGTCTGTGGGGTTGGTGCCGTACTACTACACATAAATTCTAGTGCCTTCAGATCTAGTGAGAGAAAGTTGGTAGGCCTACATATGAAAGAATGGGCCTATGTGGTCAGCATGCGCAGTATAAAAAAATTCCTGCAGCACACAGTGCATAATGAGAGAAAAAAAGCTCCGGCCGTGTTTTTGGTTTAAAACAGTGACTTTGCAGTGTATTTTCGTATGCTATTTATGGTTGTATTCTAATTTTCCTGGTCTCATTTTATAGAATGGAAGATATATTACGGAAATTGAGATGATTTTGATTGGTTTCGCAATGAAAAGTACCTTGAAATTGAGCTCAAAGTAGCAGAAATGTTTGATTTTTGCCCAATTTCAAAAGTAAACAAATCATGCCATGTGTACAATACACATCAACTGGTGAGTCTGATATTCTTTCACAAGTGCACTGATATTATTTATACCATTTCTACACTAATGTAGTAGTGTGCATAACAGTAAATCTTCTATTTTTTGTGAGAATAAAAATTCAAAGTGGAAAGCAAAAGAAATGTAACTGAGGCCTGGGAACGTGACTGATAAACAGAGGAAATGTTATTTTAGTGCCAGGAATGTCTGTCTTTTGTTTTGGACCCGATTTGGAAATTGGCATCTTCTGAAATTTGTGTTAAATTGGCAAAATTGCCAATTTTTGACCACTTTTGGATAGTTGAAATCAGTAAATGGGTGGTTTCTTGTACTCATTCGATAGAAAAAATGGAGTTCTAGTGAAATAGTTATGATTTTTGACGACTGGTACATTGGAATTGGCTGAAAATAAGGCTCAAAGTGGGCGAAATCGCAGATGCGTAAACATCGTCAAGAGCGCTAACTTCGCAAGAGCATAATTCCGTAAGCTTTCCATCAAATTTCATACTTTTGGTGTCATTATGATCGGGAATTGATTCTCTATCATTTCATAAGAATTTTTTTTTTTTTTTTTTTTTTTTCTTTGAAAAATTTCTGACCGAGAACAAGTTTAGGGGAGGGCCTGCCGACCCTGAAAGGGTTAACAACTGAAAATATTCCTGCCCTCTTTCCAATACTTCCACTTCCCCATCTAATAACCCTCTTTTATTTTTAATTGTTAATTCTATTTGTAATTTTTTTTTTTTTTAATATTGTTATAATTAATGGAACTAAATGATAAAATATCCAGATATGGCTAAAAGAAAGTCAGGTTCCTGTGACTTTGTAAAACATTCTTCATATTGTTAATTATTTCAGATGAAGAGCCTTGGAATACCAGGGAAGAAGCATATAACATGCAAGTTCTGGATAAATGGTAGATGCAGAAGACTTCCACACGTCTGTCCATATATCCACAGCTATTATTGTCCAGACAGTATAAAATGTAAAAAGTTAACATGCACCCTCCTCCATATTGATTGGCCCGGCATAAAATTGCCACCTCAGAAGGTATGGTATTTTCTATTCATGAACACCCCTTTTGTGTTAAATAAAACAGGAAGACTTGAGGATAGTCTTGAATTGGAGGCTTCTGACCCATACAGTATTAAAACTATAGAAACTTCTCATGCTAAGATTTGAAATTAAGGCCTCTTTTTGAAGAGGAGAATGCATTTCTACTGTGCTGCACAAATGCATGACTTCTAGTAGGAATTCTAACAAATTCTTAATTATTGGAAAGATTTTTGAGATTTAAAATTTTCCAAGTAAGATGATCAACATTTTAGGCCTGAAACCCCTCAAGGAAGGTTCCTTGATGTTGGTGAGGGGCTCTTGATTTAGGGAATTGGATCTGTGCTCCAGTTCCCTGAATTAAGCCTGATTGCCTTCCACATCCACCCCCCAGGCGCTGTATAATCCTCCGGGTTTAGCGCTTCCCCCTTGATTATAATAATAATTAGGCCTGAAAATCATAATTCAGCTTTTCCAAATAGAGAATGCCATTAAAAAGAATTTTTAGTTAATTTTTCAAGTAAGAGCAATATTTTCCTAAGTGTAGGTTATTTGTGTAGGAAGATCTTGCAGGGGGGACATAATTTTCCTCATAAAAATGAAAAAACACATCTTGTTGAATAATTAAAATACCTTTTAAAATTTTATAAATACACTATACAAAATTATTTGGCAAGGGTGTCAGTAATGGAACTTTGTGAAAATGCATAAGATTACTGTTATAAGCATTAACGAAGAAGGAACACTGCAACAGGCCTACTGACCCATTAGCTTCCTAATGCATATCTGCAATATGTATACTTGCATGCATATATTGCTCATAACCACAGCTTATTTTCTTTAATTGTATAATATAATTTTAACTAATTTCAATTTGGTTATTTGCTCAAACTACAGAATAAAACAGCTGAGCATGCAGTATTAAAAAAACAAAGTGCCATACATAAAAGAAAAAAGCATCATAAAACTAGCATTCCACAGTCTGAGAGGTCATCGGATTCATCACCCTGGCATTTTAATTCTGCTGGAGTTAAGGACAATTCTCCTCCATTGGAGGACTTTGATGAGGAATTATGTCAGGGCCTGGAAGAAGTTGGACTGGAGTTGGATCGATTTGCAGAGGAGGTATCGGAAAACCGCAAGTGTGAGGATGAAGCAATAAATTTGACTAAACATCATTCAGACGAGTCTTCTCCAGATACTGTTTCACCTTATAATAATTCTTTGTTCAAGTGTGGAAAAGATTCTGAAACAACATACAAATTGAGCAGGTGAGATGTCATTTCACTCTGTTTTTCTAATTGCATTAGCTGCTGTAATTCGTTGTTGGTTGTGTGTGAATGATGGTGAAAGTTTTTTTGTTGTTGTTGTTGTTGTTTTTACCCTACCTTGGTAGGAGACACTCGATGTGTACCATCTTTTAGGAGTGAAGAAGAGCAGGATGTGAGTGTGGGGGAGGTGCGTGAGGCATTATGTAGAATGAAAGTGGGTAAAGCAGCTGGAACTGAGGGGATCATGACAGAAATGTTAAAAGCAGGGGGAAGGATATAGTGTTGGAATGGTTGGTATTTTTGTTGAATAAATGTATGAAAGAGGGGAAGGTACCTAGGGATTGGCAGAGAGTATGTATAATTCCTTCATATAAAGGGAAGGGGGACAAAAGAGATGGTAAAAATTATAGAGGAATAAATTTACTGAGTATACCAGGAAAAGTGTATGGTAGGGTTATTGAAAGAATTAATGGCAAGAAAGAATGTAGGATTGAGGATGAGCAAGGAGGTTTTAGAGTGGGTAGAGGATGTGTAGATCAAGTGTTTACATTGAAGCATATATGTGAACAGTATGTAGATAAATGTAGGGGAGTTTTCATTGCATTTATGGATTTAGAAAAGGCATATGATACAGTGGATAGGGGAGCAATGTGGCAGATGTTGCAAGTATATGGAGCTGTAAAGCCATTATGGTTTAGCGCTTTTTTTTTTTTTTTTCAACAAGTCAGCCGTCTCCCACCGAGGCAGGGTGACCCAAAAAAGAAAAAATCCCCAAAAAAGAAAATACTTTCATCATCATTCATCACTTTCACCACACTCTCACATTATCACTGCTTTTGCAGAGGTGCTCAGAATACAACAGTTTAGAAGCATATACGTATAAAGATACACAACATATCCCTCCAAACTGCCAGTATCCCAAACCCCTCCTTTAAAGTGCAGGCAATGTACTTCCCATTTCCAGGACTCAAGTCTGACTATATGAAAATAACCGGTTTCCCTAAATCCCTTCACTAAATATTACCCTGCTCACACTCCAACAGATCGTCAGGTCCCAAGTATCATTCGTCTCCATTCACTCCTATCTAACATGCTCATGCACGCTTGCTGGAAGTCCAAGCCCCTCACCCACAAAACCTCCTTTACCCCCTCTTTCCAACCCTTTCGAGGACGACCCCTACCCCTCCTTCCTTCCCCTATAGATTTATATGCTTTCCATGTCATTCTACTTTGATCCATTCTCTCTAAATGACCAAACCACCTCAACAACCCCTCTTCTGCCCTCTGACTAATACTTTTATTAACTCCACACCTTCTCCTAATTTCCACACTCCGAATTTTCTGCATAATATTTACACCACACATTGCCCTTAGACAGGACATCACTGCCTCCAACCGTCTCCTTGCTGCTGCATTTGCCACCCAAGCTTCACATCCATATAAGAGTGTTGGTACTACTATACTTTCATACATTCCCTTCTTTGCCTCCATAGATAACGTTTTTTGACTCCACATATACCTCAACGCACCACTCACCTTTTTTCCCTCATCAATTCTATGATTAACCTCATCCTTCATAAATCCATCCGCCGACACGTCAACTCCCAAGTATCTGAAAACATTCACTTCTTCCATACTCCTCCTCCCCAATTTGATATCTAATATTTCTTTATCTAAATCATTTGATACCCTCATCACCTTACTCTTTTCTATGTTCTTTTTCAACTTTCTACCTTTACACACATTCTCAAACTCATCCACTAACCTTTGCAATTTTTCTTTAGAATCTCCCATAAGCACAGTATCATCAGCAAAAAGTAACTGTGTCAATTCCCATTTTGAATTTGATTCCCCATTATTTAATCCCACCCCTCTCCTGAACACCCTAGCATTTACTTCTTTTACAACCCCATCTATAAATATATTAAACAACCATGGTGACATTACACATCCCTGTCTAAGACCTACTTTTACTGGGAAGTAATCTCCCTCTCTTCTACACACCCTAACCTGAGCCTCACTATCCTCATAAAAGCTCTTTACAGCATTTAGTAACTTACCACCTATTCCATATACTTGCAACATCTGCCACATTGCTCCTCTATCCACTCTATCATATGCCTTTTCTAAATCCATAAACGCAATAAAAACTTCCCTACCTTTATCTAAATACTGTTCACATATATGCTTATAGGTATATGTAGGTAGTAGGTTGGTAGACAGCAACCACCCAGGGAAGTACTACTGTCCTGCCAGATGACTGTGAAACAGAAACCTGTAACTGTTTTGCATGATGGTAGGATTGCTGGTTTCTTTTTCTGTCTCATAAACACGCTAGATAACAGGGATATCTTGCTACTCCTACTTACACTTTGGTCACACTTCACAGACACGCACATGCATATATATATACATACATCTAGGTTTTTCTCCTTTTTCTAAATAGCTCTTGTTCTTCTTTATTTCTTCTATTGTCCATGGGGAAGTGGAAAAGAATCTTTCCTCCGTAAGCCATGCGTGTCGTATGAGGCGACTAAAATGCCGGGAGCAATGGGCTAGTAACCCCTTCTCCTGTAGACATTTACTAAAAAAGAGAAGAAGAAAAACTTTATAAAACTGGGATGCTTAAATGTGACGTGTACTTGGCTCTGTGAGTGTTGACGTGTACTTGGCTCTGTGAAGACCTGTTTGCGCGCTCTCTAGAATTGAAGCAAGATGCCCTCCATCGAGCAACTTTACCAACAGCTTAAGGAAGAATTGAGGTTGGCGAATTTGGAAATTCGGCGATTGACCGAGGAGAACAAGAAGATTCGTAGTAGTCCTCCTGTTTTGAGTCCTCAGGTCAAGAAGGGAAACTGGTCAGTGGCTGGACAGCAGGGAAAGAAGTTGACGATCAAGAAGACGAATGGAAAGGTAGAAACGATGAAGAAGAAAGAGACTGCCGTGGAAACTGTTGTGGAAACATCCAATACATTCTCAGTGCTACCCGACGAATGTGAGTTGACTACTGGGAACGACACGACGAAAGACATTAAGGAAGGTAAGAATATTGTTGTTGTTGGGGATAGCCAAGTTAGGTATATGGATAGGGCGTTCTGCTTGAAGGACAGGAGTAGGAGACAGAGAGTTTGCTTTCCTGGGGCTGGGATGGAGGATATTGTTAGCCGTCTGGATGACATCATGAGAGGTAATGGGAGCAATCCTATTATCTGTCTCAGTGCTGGAGGCAACGATGTTGGCAGACGTAGGAGTGAGGACCTGATTAGCAGGTATAGGTCAGCAATAGAAATAATTAGAAGTAAGGGTGGGAACCCTCTCATATGTGGTATTTTGCCAAGGAGGGGAGTTGGAAGTGAATGGTTGTCCAGGGCAATTGGTGTCAATTGCTGGCTGGACAAATACTGTAAGGAAAATGCGGTAACATTCATTGACAACTGGGACCTCTTCTATGGCAGAAATGACATGTATGCTAGGGATGGGGTTCACTTATCTAGGTGTGGGGTGGGAGCACTGGCAACTGCAGTGGAGGGAGCAGTTAGGACTTTAAACTAGGAATAGTTAGTGGTATGGGTTTTGGCAGGAAAACAGTGAAGTCCCAGTGTAGTAATATTACGAGTTCTAGGGGAACTAGTAATAATAAGAACGAGATAGATATTGAAAAGCCAGGGACCTTGGGTGATAAAGACGGTAATAGGTTTAGTAGAAAAATAGAAATGAGCAGGAAGGGTAAAGAGAAAGGAGAGTCTTTCAATGTTTATTATGCTAATTGCCGTAGTGCTAGGAATAAGATGGACGAGTTGAGATTAGTTGCTAGTGTAGGTAACATTGATGTATTTGCCTTAACTGAGACGTGGTTTAATTCAAAAAGTCGGGACATGCCTGCGGAATGTCATATTCAGGGTTTTAAATTGTTCCAAGAAGATAGAAGTATTGGGAGGGGGGGTGGGGTGGCATTGTACGTCCGAGATCGCTTGAACTGTTGCATAAAAACGGGTATTAAGTCTGAAGTAACACATACAGAGTCTGTTTGGATAGAATTTTCAGAGGGGCATGAAAAACTGATTTTAGGAGTGATATACCGTCCCCCTAACTTAGATAGGGACCAAGGGAAACTACTATGGGAGGAAATTGTTAAGGCCACAAGGCACGATAATGTAGTAATTCTAGGAGACTTTAACTTTAGTCATGTTGATTGGAATTTCTTGACTGGGAATTTAGAATCGTACGACTTCTTAGAAGTATTTCAGGATTGTTTTTTGAAGCAGTTTGTGACAGAACCTACAAGGGGAAATAACCTGCTTGACTTAGTTATGGCAAACAATGAATCCCTTGTTAATAATTTAGAAATTTCAGAGGAACTGGGTGCTAGCGACCACAAATCAATTACATTTAGCATTGAATGGAAGTACGATAGTAGCGATAACTCAGTAACAGTCCCAGATTTTCGCTTAGCAGATTACGATGGGCTTAAAGAACACTTATCATCTGTTGACTGGGGTAACGAAGAGAGCTATCAATATGACAGTTTTCTGAACACTATACATGCTGCTCAAAGAGCGTTTATCCCATATAAAGAAATTAGATCAAATAGAAATGACCCAAAATGGATGAATAATAGGCTCAAATATCTACTAGGGCATAAGAAAGGAATTTATAGGCGTATCAAAAGAGGTGAGGGTCATCTTATGAATCAGTATATTGACATTAAGAGGGACATTAAAAAGGGGATAAGAAAAGCTAAAAGGGACTATGAAATTAAAGTTGCTAGGGATTCTAAAACTAACCCAAAAAGTTTTTTCCAGGTCTATAGAACAAAAGTTAGAGATAAGATAGGTCCCCTTAAAAATAACTATGGGCACCTTACTGACAATGAGAATGAAATGTGCTTGATTTTAAATAATTATTTTCTCTCAGTTTTTACACAGGAAGACACTAACAATATTCCAGTAATTAATTTTTACAGTGGGCTAGAAGAAGATAAATTATGTAACATCACAGTCACTAGTGAGATGGTTGTGAGGCAGATAGACAGACTGAAGCAAAATAAGTCGCCGGGTCCTGATGAGGTTTTTTCAAGGGTTCTTAAGGAATGCAAAATGGAACTCTGTGAACCATTAACTAATATTTTTAATTTATCTCTTCAAACAGGTGTAGTGTCTGATATGTGGAAGATGGCTAATGTAACTCCTATTTTTAAAACAGGGGACAAGTCGTTACCGTCAAATTACCGCCCAATAAGCCTGACCTCAATTGTAGGCAAATTACTAGAGTCAATTATAGCTGAGATTATAAGAAGCCATCTCGATAAGCATAGCTTGATTAATGATACTCAGCATGGATTCACAAGAGGCCGGTCTTGTCTAACTAATTTATTAACTTTCTTCAGTAAAGCTTTTGAGGCTGTTGACCACAATAAAGAATTTGATATTATTTACTTAGATTTTAGTAAGGCTTTTGATAGAGTTCCGCACCATAGACTGTTAAAGAAAGTGGCAGCCCATGGCATTGGGGGAAAAGTGCTCTCGTGGATCGAGTCATGGCTCACTGACAGGAAGCAGAGAGTGTCCATAAATGGGGTTAAATCCGAGTGGGGATCTGTAACAAGTGGCGTTCCACAGGGATCAGTCTTGGGCCCGTTGTTGTTTATAATATATATCAATGATCTTGATGAGGGAATTACTAGTGATATGAGCAAATTCGCCGATGACACAAAGATAGGTAGGATAATTGATTCAAACGTAGATGTTAGGGAACTTCAGGAGGACTTAAACAAACTCTATTCTTGGTCAGAAAAGTGGCAGATGCAGTTCAATGTAGATAAGTGCAAGGTTCTGAAGCTTGGGAGTGCCCATAACCCTAGTACTTATAAATTAAATGATGTAGAACTTAGCCATACAGATTGCGAAAAGGACTTGGGGGTTATGGTGAGCAGCAACCTTAAACCAAGACAGCAATGCCTAAGCGTACGTAATAAGGCAAATAGATTACTGGGATTTATATCAAGAAGTGTAAGCAACAGAAGTCCAGAGGTCATACTGCAGCTTTATACATCATTAGTAAGGCCTCACCTTGATTATGCAGCTCAGTTCTGGTCTCCGTATTACAAAATGGACATAAATTCGTTAGAAAACATTCAGCGTAGGATGACTAAATTAATACATAGCATCAGAAATCTTCCTTATGAAGAAAGATTGAAGACTCTTAAGTTACATTCACTTGTTAGACGAAGAATGAGGGGAGACCTGATCGAAGTGTATAAGTGGAAGATAGGTATTAATAAAGGGGATATTAATAAGGTCTTGAGGATGTCTCTCCAAGAGAGAACCCGCAGTAATGGATTTAAATTAGATAAGTTTAGATTTAGAAAGGACATAGGAAAGTATTGGTTTGGAAATAGGGTAGTTGATGAGTGGAACAGTCTACCTAGTTGGGTTATTGAGGCTAGGACTTTGGGTAGTTTCAAATCTAGGTTGGATAAGTACATGAGTGGGAAGGGTTGGATTTGAGTGGGACTTTCACATCAGAGCTTATTTCTTGGGTAGCATTGAAAATTGGGTTGGGTAAATGTTTTGTTAGTGGGATGAATTGTAAAGGACCTGCCTAGTATGGGCCAGCAGGCCTCCTGCAGTGTTCCTCCTTTCTTATGTTCTTATGTTCTTATGTAGTGCGGATGACAAGAAACAGATGATTGCTGATGTTATGAATGAAAAGAAGTTGGATGTCCTGGCCCTAAGCGAAACAAAGCTGAAGGGGGTAGGGGAGTTTCAGTGGGGGGAAATAAATGGGATTAAATCTGGAGTATCTGAGAGAGTTAGAGCAAAGGAAGGGGTAGCAGTAATGTTAAATGATCAGTTATGGAAGGAGAAAAGAGAATATGAATGTGTAAATTCAAGAATTATGTGGATTAAAGTAAAGGTTGGATGCGAAAAGTGGGTCATAATAAGCGTGTATGCACCTGGAGAAGAGAGGAATGGAGAGGAGAGAGAGAGAGAGAGAGATTTTGGGAGATGTTAAGTGAATGTATAGGAGCCTTTGAACCAAGTGAGAGAGTAATTGTGGTAGGGGACCTGAATGCTAAAGTAGAAGAAACTTTTAGAGAGGGTGTGGTAGGTAAGTTTGGGGTGCCAGGTGTAAATGATAATGGGAGCCCTTTGATTGAACTTTGTATAGAAAGGGGTTTAGTTATAGGTAATACATATTTTAAGAAAAAGAGGATAAATAAGTATACAAGATATGATGTAGGGCGAAATGACAGTAGTTTGTTGGATTATGTATTGGTAGATAAAAGACTGTTGAGTAGACTTCAGGATGTACATGTTTATAGAGGGGCCACAGATATATCAGATCACTTTCTAGTTGTAGCTACACTGAGAGTAAAAGGTAGATGGGACACAAGGAGAATAGAAGCATCAGGGAAGAGAGAGGTGAAGGTTTATAAACTAAAAGAGGAGGCAGTTAGGGTAAGATATAAACAGCTATTGGAGGAGAGATGGGCTAATGAGAGCATAGGCAATGGGGTCGAAGAGGTATGGGGTAGGTTTAAAAATGTAGTGTTAGTGTTCAGCAGAAGTTTGTGGTTACAGGAAAGTGGGTGCGGGAGGGAAGAGCAGCGATTGGTGGAATGATGATGTAAAGAGAGTAGTAAGGGAGAAAAAGTTAGCATATGAGAAGTTTTTACAAAGTAGAAGTGATGCAAGGAGGGAAGAGTATATGGAGAAAAAGAGAGAGGTTAAGAGAGTGGTGAAGCAATGTGAAAAGAGAGCAAATGAGAGAGTGGGTGAGATGTTATCAACAAATTTTGTTGAAAATAAGAAAGTTTTGGAGTGAGATTAACAAGTTAAGAAAGCCTAGAGAACAAATGGATTTGTCAGTTAAAAATAGGAGAGGAGAGTTATTAAATGGAGAGTTAGAGGTATTGGGAAGATGGAGGGAATATTTTGAGGAATTGTTAAATGTTGATGAAGATAGGTAAGCTGTGATTTCGTGTATAGGACAAGGAGGAATAACATCTTGTAGGAGTGAGGAAGAGCCAGTTGTGAGTGTGGGGGAAGTTCGTGAGGCAGTAGGTAAAAGGAAAGGGGGTAAGGCAGCCGGGATTGATGGGATAAAGATAGAAATGTTAAAAGCAGGTGGGGATATAGTTTAGGAGTGGTTGGTGCAATTATTTAATAAATGTATGGAAGAGGGTAAGGTACCTAGGGATTGGCAGAGAGCATGCATAGTTCCTTTGTATAAAGGCAAAGGGGATAAAAGAGAGTGCAAAAATTATAGGGGGATAAGTCTGCTGAGTATACCTGGTAAAGTGTATGGTAGAGTTATTATTGAAAGAATTAAGAGTAAGACTGAGAATAGGATAGCAGATGAACAAGGAGGCTTTAGGAAAGGTAGGGGGTGTGTGGACCAGGTGTTTACAGTGAAACATATAAGTGAACAGTATTTAGATAAGGCTAAAGAGGTCTTTGTGGCATTTATGGATTTGGAAAAGGCATATGACAGGGTGGATAGGGGGGCAATGTGGCAGATGTTGCAAGTGTATGGTGTAGGAGGTAGGTTACTGAAAGCAGTGAAGAGTTTTTACGAGGATAGTGAGGCTCAAGTTAGAGTATGTAGGAAAGAGGGAAATTATTTCCCAGTAAAAGTAGGCCTTAGACAAGGATGTGCGATGTCACCGTGGTTGTTTAATATATTTATAGATGGGTTGTAAGAGAAGTAAATGCGAGGGTCTTGGCAAGAGGCGTGGAGTTAAAAGATAAAGAATCACACACAAAGTGGGAGTTGTCACAGCTGCTCTTTGCTGATGACACTGTGCTCTTGGGAGATTCTGAAGAGAAGTTGCAGAGATTGGTGGATGAATTTGGTAGGGTGTGCAAAAGAAGAAAATTAAAGGTGAATACAGGAAAGAGTAAGGTTATGAGGATAACAAAAAGATTAGGTGATGAAAGATTGGATATCAGATTGGAGGGAGAGAGTATGGAGGAGGTGAATGTATTCAGATATTTGGGAGTGGACGTGTCAGCGGATGGGTCTATGAAAGATGAGGTGAATCATAGAATTGATGAGGGGAAAAGGGTGAGTGTGTGAGGGTGTGAAGCATGGGTGATGAATGTTGCAGCGAGGAGAAGGCTGGAGGCAGTGGAGATGTCATGTCTGAGAGCAATGTGTGGTGTGAATATAATGCAGAGAATTCGTAGTTTGGAAGTTAGGAGGAGGTGCGGGATTACCAAAACTGTTGTCCAGAGGGCTGAGGAAGGGTTGTTGAGGTGGTTCGGACATGTAGAGAGAATGGAGCGAAACAGAATGACTTCAAGAGTGTATCAGTCTGTAGTGGAAGGAAGGCGGGGTAGGGGTCGGCCTAGGAAAGGTTGGAGGGAGGGGGTAAAGGAGGTTTTGTGTGCGAGGGGCTTGGACTTCCAGCAGGCATGCGTGAGCGTGTTTGATAGGAGTGAATGGAGACAAATGGTTTTTAATACTTGACGTGCTGTTGGAGTGTGAGCAAAGTAACATTTATGAAGGGGTTCAGGGAAACCGGCAGGCCGGACTTGAGTCCTGGAGATGGGAAGTACAGTGCCTGCACTCTGAAGGAGGGGTGTTAATGTTGCAGTTTAAAAACTGTAGTGTAAAGCACCCTTCTGGCAAGACAGTGATGGAGTGAATGATGGTGAAAGTTTTTCTTTTTCGGGCCACCCTGCCTTGGTGGGAATCGGCCAGTGTGATAATAATAAAAAAAAATATATATATACACATACACATATACATACATATACACATATACATACATATACACATACATACATATACACATACACACGCACACAAATATGTATACAGTGTATCCCCGGTTTATGGTATTATTTCATTCCAGAAGTATGTTCAGGTGCCAGTACTGACCGAATTTGTTCCCATAAGGAATATTGTAAATTAGATTAGTCCATTTCAGACCCCCAAACATGCACATACAAACGCACTTACATAAATACACTTACATAATTGGTCGCATTGGGAGCTGGTCGTAAACCGGGGTTCCACTGTACATTTTATATATATTTTTTTTTTTTTTTTTTTTTTTTCAACAAGTCGGCCGTCTCCCACCGAGGCAGGGTGACCCAAAAAAGAAAGAAAATCCCCAAAAAGAAAATACTTTCATCATCATTCAACACTTTCACCACACTCGCACATTATCACTGTTTTTGCAGAGGTGCTCAGAATACAACAGTCTAGAAGCATACACATATAAAGATACACAACATATCCCTCCAAACTGCCAATATCCCAAACCCCTCCTTTAAAGTGCAGGCATTGTACTTCCCATTTCCAGGACTCAAGTCCGACTATATGAAAATAACCGGTTTCCCTGAATCCCTTCACTAAATATTACCCTGCTCACACTCCAACAGATCGTCAGGTCCCAAGTACCATTCGTCTCCATTCACTCCTATCTAACACGCTCACGCACGCTTGCTGGAAATCCAAGCCCCTTACCCACAAAACCTCCTTTACCCCCTCTCTCCAACCCTTTCGAGGACGACCCCTACCCCGCCTTCCTTCCCCTATAGATTTATATGCTTTCCATGTCATTCTACTGTGATCCATTCTCTCTAAATGACCAAACCACCTCAACAACCCCTCTTCTGCCCTCTGACTAATACTTTTATTAACTCCACACCTTCTCCTAATTTCCACACTCCGAATTTTTTGCATAATATTTACACCACACATTGCCCTTAGACAGGACATCTCCGCTGCCTCCAACCGTCTCCTTGCTGCTGCATTTACCACCCAAGCTTCACACCCATATAAGAGTGTTGGTACTACTATACTTTCATACATTCCCTTCTTTGCCTCCATAGATAACGTTTTTTGACTCCACATATACCTCAACGCACCACTCACCTTTTTTCCCTCATCAATTCTATGATTAACCTCATCCTTCATAAATCCATCCGCCGACACGTCAACTCCCAAGTATCTGAAAACATTCACTTCTTCCATACTCCTCCTCCCCAATTTGATATCCAATTTTTCTTTATCTAAATCATTTGACACCCTCATCACCTTACTCTTTTCTATGTTCACTTTCAACTTTCTACCTTTACACACATTCCCAAACTCATCCACTAACCTTTGCAATTTTTCTTTAGAATCTCCCATAAGCACAGTATCATCAGCAAAAAGTAACTGTGTCAATTCCCATTTTGAATTTGATTCCCCATAATTTAATCCCACCCCTCTCCCAAACACCCTAGCATTTACTTCCTTTACAACCCCATCTATAAATATATTAAACAACCATGGTGACATTACACATCCCTGTCTAAGACCTACTTTTACCGGGAAGTAGTCTCCCTCTCTTCTACACACCCTAACCTGAGCCTCACTATCCTCATAAAAACTCTTTACAGCATTTAATAACTTACCACCTATTCCATATACTTGCAACATCTGCCACATTGCTCCTCTATCCACTCTATCATATGCCTTTTCTAAATCCATAAATGCAATAAAAACCTCCCTATCTTTATCTAAATACTGTTCACATATATGCTTCAATGTAAACACCTGATCTACACATCCCCTACCCACTCTAAAACCTCCTTGCTCATCCGCAATCCTACATTCTGTCTTACCTCTAATTCTTTCAATTATAACCCTACCGTACACTTTTCCTGGTATACTCAGTAAGCTTATTCCTCTGTAATTTTTACAGTCTCTTTTGTCCCCTTTCCCTTTATATAAAGGGACTATACATGCTCTCTGCCAATCCCTAGGTACCTTCCCCTCTTTCATACATTTATTAAACAAAAGTACCAACCACTCCAACACTATATCCCCCCCTGCTTTTAACATTTCTGTCATGATCCCATCAGTTCCAGCTGCTTTACCCCCTTTCATTTTACGTAATGCCTCACGTACCTCCCCCACACTTACATTCTGCTCTTCTTCACTCCTAAAAGATGGTATACCTCCCTGACCAGTGCATGAAATTACTGCCTCTGTTTCTTCCTTAACATTTAAAAGTTCCTCAAAATATTCTCGCCATCTACCCAATACCTCCATCTCCCCATCTACTAACTCCCCTACTCTGTTTTTAACTGACAAATCCATATTTTCCCTAGGCTTTCTTAACTTGTTTAACTCGCTCCAAAATTTTTTCTTATTTTCATTAAAATTTCTTGACAGTGCCTCTCCCACTCTATCATCTGCTCTCCTTTTGCACTCTCTCACCACTCTCTTTACCTTTCTTTTACTCTCCATATACTCTGCTCTTCTTATAACACTTCTGCTTTGTAAAAACCTCTCATAAGCTACCTTTTTCTCTTTTATCACACCCTTTACTTCATCATTCCACCAATCACTCCTCTTTCCTCCTGCCCCCACCCTCCTATAACCACAAACTTCTGCCCCACATTCTAATACTGCATTTTTAAAACTATTCCAACCCTCTTCAACCCCCCCACTACTCATCTTTGCACTAGCCCACCTTTCTGCCAATAGTCGCTTATATCTCACCCGAACTTCCTCCTCCCTTAGTTTATACACTTTCACCTCCCTCTTACTTGTTGTTGCCACCTTCCTCTTTTCCCATCTACCTCTTACTCTAACTGTAGCTACAACTAAATAATGATCCGATATATCAGTTGCCCCTCTATAAACATGTACATCCTGGAGCCTACCCATCAACCTTTTATCCACCAATACATAATCTAATAAACTACTTTCATTACGTGCTACATCATACCTTGTATATTTATTTATCCTCTTTTTCATAAAATATGTATTACTTATTACCAAATTTCTTTCTACACATAGCTCAATTAAAGGCTCCCCATTTACATTTACCCCTGGCACCCCAAATTTACCTACTACTCCCTCCATAACATTTTTACCCACTTTAGCATTAAAATCCCCAACCACCATTACTCTCACACTTGATTCAAAACTCCCCACGCATTCACTCAACATTTCCCAAAATCTCTCTCTCTCCTCTACACTTCTCTCTTCTCCAGGTGCATACACGCTTATTATAACCCACTTTTCACATCCAATCTTTATTTTGCTCCACATAATCCTTGAATTAATACATTTATAGTCCCTCTTTTCCTGCCATAGCTTATCCTTCAACATTATTGCTACTCCTTCTTTAGCTCTAACTCTATTTGAAACCCCTGACCTAATCCCATTTATTCCTCTCCACTGAAACTCTCCCACCCCCTTCAGCTTTGTTTCACTTAAAGCCAGGACATCCAGCTTTTTCTCATTCATAACATCCACAATCATCTCTTTCTTATCATCTGCACAACATCCACGCACATTCAGACTTCCCACTTTGACAATTTTCTTCTTCTTATTCTTTTTAGTAATCTTTACAGGAAAAGGGGTTACTAGCCCATTGTTCCCGGCATTTTAGTTGACTTTTACAACACGCATGGCTTACGGAGGAAAGATTCTTATTCCACTTCCCCATGGATATAAAAGGAAAATTAATAAGACCAAGAACTATTAAGATAAAATCAAAGAAAACTCAGGTGAGTGTGTATAAATAAATGTGTACATGTATGTGTAGTGTGACCTAAGTGTAAGTAGAAGTAGCAAGACATACCTGTAATCTTGCATATTTATGAGACAGACAAAAGACATCAGCAATCCTACCATCATGTAAAACAATCACAGGCTTCGTTTTACACTCACTTGGTAGGACGGTAGTACCTCCCTGGGTGGTTGCTGTCTACCAACCTACTACTAATATATATATATATATATATATATATATATAATCTCACATACACACACACACATATCTCACATACACACACACACATCTCACATACACACACATACACACACACACACACACAGAACTGCAGGAGGCCAAGAGAAGAATACGATGAGAGCAACAGAGCAATGATCAACACACTAGCCGAGGTGGCCAGGAGAGCACACATGGGGGGAGCAAAGTTACTAGTTATGGGTGATTTCAATCACAAGGAGATTGACTGGGAAAACCTGGAGCCCCATGGGGGTCCCGAAACATGGAGAGCCAAGATGATGGATGTGGTACTGGAGAACCTCATGCATCAACATGTTAGAGACACTACCAGAGAGAGAGGAGAGGATGAACCAGCAAGGTTGGACTTTGTATTCACCATGAGTAGTTCGGACATCGAGGGTATCATGTATGAAAGGCCCCTGGGAGCTAGTGATCATGTGGTTCTGTGCTTCGACTACATAGTTGAGCTCCAAGTGGAGAGAGTAGCAGGAATAGGCTGGGAAAAACCAAACTACAAAAGGGGGAACTACTCAGGCATGAGGAACTTCCTTCAAGACATTCAGTGGGAGAGGGAACTGACAGGAAAACCAGTACAAGAAATGATGGACTATGTAGCAACAAAATGCAAGGAGGCAGAGGAGAGGTTTGTTCCCAAGGGAAACAGAAATAATGGGAAGAACAGAACGAGTCCTTGGTTCACCCAAAGGTGTAGGGAGGCAAAAACTAGGTGTAATAGAGAATGGAAAAGGTACAGAAGACAGAGAACTCAGGAAAATAAAGAAATCAGCCGAAGAGCCAGAAACGAATATGCACAGATAAGAAGGGAGGCTCAGAGACAATATGAAAATGACATAGCATCAAAAGTAAAGACTGACCCGAAGCTGTTGTACAGCCACATCAGGAGGAAAACAACAGTCAAGGACCAGGTAATCAGACTGAGGAAGGGTGATGGGGAATTCACAAGAAACGACCGAGAGGTATGTCAGGAGCTCAACACAAGATTTAAAGAGGTATTTACAGTGGAAACCAGTAGGACTCCAAGAAATCAGAACAGGGGGGCACACCAGCAAGTGCTGGATGAGGTACATATAACCAAGGAGGAGGTGAAGAAGCTGCTATGCGAACTTGACACCTCAAAGGCGGTGGGACCAGACAACATCTCTCCATGGGTCCTTAAAGAGGGAGCAGAGATATTGTGTGAGCCATTAACAAAGATCTTCAACACATCATTTGAAACTGGGCAACTCCCTGAGGTATGGAAAATGGCAAATGTAGTCCCAATTTTTAAAAAGGGAGACAGACATGAGGCACTAAACTACAGACCTGTATCTCTAACGTGTATAGTATGCAAGGTCATGGAGAAGATCATCAGGAGGAGAGTGGTGGGGCACCTGGAAAGAAACAAGTGTATAATTGACAACCAGCACGGTTTCAGGGAAGGAAAATCCTGTGTCACAAACCTACTAGAGTTTTATGACAAGGTGACAGAAGTAAGACGAGAGAGAGGGGTGGATCGACTGCGTATTTTTGGACTGCAAGAAGGCTTTCGACACAGTTCCTCACAAGAGGTTACTGCAAAAGCTAGAGGACCAGGCACACATAACAGGAAAGGCACTGCAATGGATCAGAGAATATCTGACAGGGAGGAAACAACGAGTCATGGTACGCGACGAGGTGTCAGAGTGGGCGCCTGTGACAAGCGGGGTTCCACAGGGGTCAGTCCTAGGACCTGTGCTGTTCTTGGTATACGTGAACGACATAACGGAAGGGATAGACTCAGAAGTGTCCTTGTTTGCAGACGATGTGAAGTTAATGAGAAGAATCGAATCGGACGAGGATCAGGCAGGACTACAAAGAGATCTGGACAGGCTACAAGCCTGGTCCAGCAACTGGCTCCTAGAATTTAACCCTGCCAAATGCAAAGTCATGAAGATTGGGGAAGGGCAAAGAAGACCGCAGACACAATATAGTTTAGATGGCCAAAGACTGCAAACCTCACTAAAGGAAAAAGATCTGGGGGTGAGTATAACACCGAGCATATCTCCTGAGGCGCACATCAATCAGATAACTGCTGCAGCATACGGGCGCCTGGCAAACCTACGGATAGCGTTCCGATACCTCAGTAAGGATTCGTTTAAGACTCTGTACACCATCTACGTCAGGCCCATACTGGAGTATGCAGCACCAGTTTGGAATCCACACCTAGTCAAGCACGTCAAGAAATTAGAGAAAGTGCAAAGGTTTGCAACAAGACTAGTCCCAGAGCTACGGGGATTGTCCTATGAAGAAAGGTTGAGGGAAATCGGCCTGACGACACTGGAGGCCAGGAGGGTCAGGGGAGACATGATAACGACATATAAAATACTGCGCGGAATAGACGAGGTGGACAAAGACGGGATGTTCCATAGATGGGACACAGACACAAGAGGTCACAATTGGAAGTTGAAGACTCAGATGAATCAAAGGGATGTTAGGAAGTATTTCTTCAGTCATAGAGTAGTCAGGCCATGGAATAGCCTAGAAAGTGATGTGGTGGAGGCAGGAACCATACATAGTTTTAAGGCGAGGTATGATAGAGCTCATGGGGCAGGGAGAGAGAGGACCTAGTAGCAATCAGCGAAGAGGCGGGGCCAGGAGCTGTGACTCGACCCCTGCAACCACAAATAGGTGAGTACAAATAGGTGAGTACACACACACACACACACACACACACACACACACACACACACACACAGTGGACTTTCAGCTAATGATATTAATCTTTTCCTGAAAGTTCATCGTTGGCTGAAATTATCGTTAGCTGAATTAATTTTCCCCATAAGAAATAATGGAAATCAAATTAATCCGTGCAAGACACCCCAGAGTATGAAAAAAAAAAATTTTACCATATGAAATATTAATTTTAATACACACAAACTGACACTTACCTTTATTGAAGATCTGGTGATGATTGATGGGATGGGAGGAGGGGAGAGTGTAGAAGTTGTTAATGTTTAGAAGGGGAATCCCCTTCCGTTAGGACTTGAGGTATCGAGTCCTTTTCCGGGGTTACTTCCCTTCTTTTAATGCCACTATTACCAGCTTGAGAGTCACTGGACCTCTGTCGCACAACAAATCTGTCCATAGAGGTCTGTACCTCCCATTCCTTTAAGATTTGCCTAAAATGGGCCACAACATTGTCATTGTTATAGTCACCAGCACGGCTTGCAATAGCTGTGTTAGGGTGATTTTCATCCATGAAGGTTTGCACTTCAAACCACTTTGCACACATTTCCTTAATCTCTTTTTTCAATTCCATACTAATTCTCACCCTTTTTACCACAGGGATGGTACTAGAAGCTTTCTTGGGGTCCGTGGTGACTTATTTTGTAGTTACAAGCACTAAAAACACTGAGATAATGTGAAATGTACCGAATGTATGCGTAGATGCGACTGCACTGGCTGGCTTGTAAACACTGGTGCTGAGGCCACACGTGGATGCGTCTTGAATGAATCGCATTGGGCGAGTTTTTTAGCGTTAGCTGAGGCAAAATTTTTACGTTAAAATGTATCGTTAGCCAGATTTAACATTAGGTGATGCCATTGGTAGCTGAGGGTCCACTGTATATATATTATATTATGCACACACACACGTACACACACAGCATCTCCTCACTTACCGATGTACTTGTTTTCCAATGCCTCGGACTTACGACAGGCTATCTGACCAGTATTCATACCTAAATAATGTATATTAGAGCTGATTTCCTCTATTCTGGTTTTTAATATACATTACACTACTGTATAAACATTTAAAAACATACCAGAAATGTTATAAATGGTGCAGAGATGACATTAAAACAATATCAAAGATGGTTGACACAAACCCACTGCCATTATGGTATGCTTGTTACTTAACGACAAATTCGTTTACCATCGTGGTCTTAGGAACAGAACTCCATCGTTAAGTGAGGAGAGGCTGTACATAGTATACGTATTGTATAATTTTAACAAGCATGCTTGAATGTGTTAGATAGGAGTGAACGTAGACGAATGGTTTTGGGGACCTGACGAGCTGTTGGAGTGTGAACAGAGTAATATTTTGTGAAGGGATTCAGGGAAACTGGTTAACCAGACTTTAGTCCTGGAAATGAGAAGTACAATGCCTGCACTTTAAAGGAGGGGTTTGGGATATTGGCAGTTTGGAAGGACATCTAAGCTGTCATATCTGAGTGCCTCTGCAAAGACAGTGATTATGTATGAGTGATGATGGTGTTAAATGATGATGAAAGTTTTTTCTTTCTTTTTGGGTCACCTTGCCTCAGTGGGGAAACAGCCAACCTCTTAAAAAAAGTGTCTGCTCTCTTATATGTGGTTGCAGAGGTTAAGTCGCAGCTCCTGGCCCTGCCTCTTTGCTGGTCGCTGCTGTGTGTGTGACTGCATGTGCGCAGGCACGTGTTCTCACCTGTGTGTATTCACTTGTGTGTGGCTGCAAGGATCAAGTCTGAGCTCCTGGCTCTGCCTCTCAACCGTCTTTAATTTACAGCTGTATTCCCAAGTACCTGTTTCTCATGTTTCAAACAGCCTATCCCTGTCTACCTTATCCATTCATCTGAGTATTTTGTATGTTACAATGTCTCCTCTGGTTCTTCTGCCTTCCAGTGTTGTAGATTCATTTCACTTAGCCTCTCCTTGCCATTCTGGAACAAGCCTCATTGCATGCTTCTGCATTGTCTCCCATTTCTTATCATGCTTTTTCAGGTTAGAGTTCCATACTGGTGCTGTGAAGATGGGCCTGACATATGTTGTCCAAAGTATCCGGAATGACTTTGAGATTCCTAAAGGCACTCTGATTTCCCAGGCGAGCATTGGCTGCAGAGGTTATTTAGTTTATGTGAGCCTCTGAAAATGTGCTAGCCTTCCCCCATACCCTTCTGTGCGTTTGTGTGTGAGACTTTATCCCACCTTAATAGGATGCTTTCAAATCTGCCACATTCTGTAAATTGGGAAACTTGCACTGGCCATGAGCTGTAACCTAACTTCCATTTTTACAGAAAGCATACCACAGGCATACCTAAGGTAAAGTCTCGGTCTCTTTTTTTATCGTCGTTGAGCTATGAAAATGTAATAAATGTTTGTAACGATCCAAAAGTTTTTAGAAGATCCCACCTATGAAGGTTGGATAGCAATTTGACTGAAAAACCTTTCAATTGTTACTTTAGCTGTTCATTTCGTAATATTCTCTGCCTTTATGTATACCTATGTTGCCTCTTCCCTTCAAGGGAGGTGCCTTGATACTGATGAAGGGCTCTTGACATAAGGAATTGGAGTTTCTCCTTTACTTCTCCATTCTTAAATATAATTACTTCCTATTCCCAATCATTGTATGACAACTATCCCTCTGAATATTATAATAAATTGTCTCTAAAATATAGCAGTCTGCAAATATTATATACCCAGTAAGGATAAAAGATAATATTAGTTTTATTAACTTTCAGAAATTCTCAGAAAGTGACAAGTACAAATGAAACCTTCAGTCATTCAGGAGGACTTGTTCAGAGGCAAAGACCTGAAAAGACTGAGGAAACTGCAAAAGTTTTACAGAATGTAATTTTGAAATCCCCAAATGAAACTGTAAAGTTAAAATCTCATAAGGATGTTATGCAGTTGGAGAAGCAAGTTCAACAAGTTTTCACTAATTCTAAAGCTCAAGCTGTTCCTGTCACCTCTCTAGAACCCCCACTTGCTGTTGAATCTAATAATCTAAATGTAAATAACCACTCAGAAGAAGAGAATTATTTGGGATTGTCTAGTAACTCGCATACTTTACAACACAGTTCTGTTGATCGTAGAGAGCATGTTGATGTAAAGACTCGAACTCTAGATGAAACAGTTTCTCATTCAGCTGGTGATACAAAAGAAACTGAAAACTCTACATACGTATCTACAATTTCGGAGGAATTAAACAAAGTACTTCAAGAACTGAAATGCAGGGATACAAATAAACCAACTTCTAAAATCTTGAATAACCATTGCCTGAGCCAGAATATTAATGCTTTATCCAAAGAAGGCTGGCCTGTAATGGGTTCCCATTCTTTGTCCCCAGCAAAGTTATATGAAACCCTTAGGAGTGTAGGAGACGAATGTAGAGATGAAGTATATACATTAAAGGCACTGTTATCACAGAAAAAACAGTTAGTGAACCAGGTAAAGATCTTCATAAAGCAAAAGAACGACATCAGTGCAAAAAGGGATCTTATTATGAGCAATTTCTCAGGTGACACTGCTAAATTCTCTCAGATTTTAAAAGAATATTCCCAACTTTCTAAAAAAATATCTTCATACATTGTCAAGGTTAATGCACAAATTAAATTTACCAATCAGAAAATAAGTGACTTGGAAAATAAAATTAAGACTACTATTTTGAGGGAGTGGGACACCAATGCAGAATGGGAAATTTCATCAGAAAAAAGTGTTCAGGGTGACCAAGAATATTGTGACACCAACAAGAGCATGTTTAAAAGCGAGAAGGTTAAAAGGGAGGAACTTTCTAATGAGCAAAACATTTTTGTCGGATTAGAAAATGTCAAATCTCCAGATGAACAGAGAATCAGAATATTCAATGGACATGAAGAAAATCTTAACATTCAGAAACATAAGCCAAAGAAAGCAGCATTTAAGCAGAATGATAAAGCTGAGATGGTAAGAGTTCCTCCAATTGAGCATATGAAGAGGGAGACCAATAAAAGTTGCTCAAGTGAAAGAGAGAGATCTCAGAAGGAACAGTATAAACAAACTTTGTACACGAGTAGTGTAGAGAATAACCACACTGAATGTAACAAACAGATGAGCAGGGATGTTTGTAAATTTGAAAAAAATCCTCACCAGAAAAGTCAAGACAATGCAGTTAACAAAGAGAAAATGTCAGATTTGTCAAAAGATCTCAGCACACACTGGTGTAAATTATGCAATGTTTTCTTCACTAATGTGTATGGCTTTGTAAAACACCTGGAATCATTGGCACACATGAGCAAATTAAAGGTAATTATAATTTTCATTAAATTAATGGTAATTATCATTTGCATCATATTCTTTATCTTAATTGTAAATTATGCAAGGTTGTGATATTTTCTTGATTCAGCTTGATCATGGAGTATGCTGTTCAGTTATCCATGACTTATCATTAATTTATTCTATCATTAACTGATGAAATCTAGAAACTTATGATCTTAGCATGAATCTTATAATTAGAAAATCATAATTTTTGTATTTAATTATGCAAATTAAATATGTTTTTCTGTATCTTGGACTTCTCAGTGGCTGCTTGGTTTGCCAGTTTATAAATTGCAGTTGATTATTTTAGAAAGCACTTCACTCTGTAGATTCTGATTCATCTGTTATTTGTCTGGGTAGGATGGGAGTATCAATCCACGTAAACAAGAGACTCCACAAAAAGAAAGCAAGAAAAAGCCTGAAATCAACGAAGGTCACCAGAAAACAGTAGGTAGGTACACAGTTCATAATATTTGCAACAGAATGATACAAATATTACACTGCAACAAATAACATTTACCTTGCTACATATTTCCAACCTCATTAGTGCTATTTCAGTGACTTCTGTATACATGTTCTGTCTTCTCTCTCTCTCTCTTTTCTTTCTCTCTGTCTGTCTGTCTCTTTCTCTCTCTCTTTCTCTTTCTTTCTCTCTGTCTGTCTCTCTCTCTGTCTCTCTCTCTCTGTCTCTCTCTCTCTCTCTGTCTCTCTCTCTCTGTCTCTCTCTCTCTGTCTCTCTGTCTCTCTCTCTGTCTCTCTCTCTCTGTCTCTGTGTCTCTCTGTCTGTCTCTCTCTCTGTCTCTCTCTCTCTCTCTCTGTCTCTCTCTCTCTGTCTCTCTCTCTCTCTCTGTCTCTCTCTCTCTCTCTGTCTCTCTCTCTCTGTCTCTCTCTCTCTCTGTCTCTCTCTTTTTTACACAGGGTTTGACAAGGTTAAGGATCCCTAGCTTTATTGACAAGCTATTTACAGGTTAAGGATTCCTAACTTTATTGGCAAGCTAAGAGCTGTTACCTACATCAGCTCATTTGAAAGCATTTTTATTGTTATGAGACATACAAGTAGGGAACAGGATGAAGTTGGAGCCATCTGTGGGCCAGCATTTTCATTTGATCAACTGACTTTATCTCGTTGACATCATTATGCTGTACGAATGTGTTCCATACTCGAGTCATCCTGGGTATATAGGATCTCAGATGGAGTGATGTTCTGGAGAAGGGTACAGCCAGTGTGAAGTTGCTGCTTTCTACCCGTCTTGTGGCATAAAAGCTTGTTTCACGCTGTCCTCAAAGTGGATCCAAGTGTGGTACTTTGACAATATTGGCCTTGTACATAACAGTAAGGCCACCCACATCCCTCCTATGTTGAAGGCTCTGCTGAAATGACAGATCTATCCAGGATGGGTCCAGGCGAGAGATGAGACGTCTTGCTCTGTTCTCTACTCTTGTTAAGCAGTCGCAGATGAGAGGGGGGGGGGGGGCAGGCAAACCAAGAAAGTGGAGCATACTTAAGGTGTGAGCGTACTTGTGCCTCGTACAGAATCTTGCAACCCCTACTGTCAAGCAGATGCAAGATACGGCGAAGTGCTGTAAGCTTCCTGGCTGCCTTGTTTGCAAGATTTAGAACATGGTTCTTCATGGTTAGTTTGGAGTCGAATTTCACCCCAAGGATATCAACTTCTCCTCCAGGTGCCAACACCCTCCCATTCATCCTTACTACTGCACCAGCATTTCCATCATGGTGCCTAGAAACGATCATCATTTGCGTTTTCTCAGGTGCAAATGTTACTTGCCATCTATTTCCCCAAGCTGATATAGCTCTCAGCTGGTGATTGATGTAGCTTAGAGCAGCTGGCATTTCTTCTCTTGGATAAGTGAATGTCAGTGTACAGTCATCTGCATATGCATGTGATTCTGGGATGAGATGAAGAAGGTCGTTGAAGTAGACATTCCATAACAATGGTCCCACTACGCTTCCTTGTGGAACACTTTCCCCAATAGGATGTCTTGCTGATTCCGTTCCATTGAGAACTACACTTAGAGATCTACCATGAAGGTAATCACTGAGGAGACGTAACGTAGAGCCTGCAATTCCCAGTGCTTGAAGTTTTGCTAAGAGGCCCTGGTGCCACACCTGGTCGAAAGTGCCAGCTATGTCCAGTGCTACCACACAGCTGACTTTGGATTCATCCAGTGACTGGTGCCACTTAGTGGAGAGGTGTAACAACAGATCAGCAGCAGAGTAACCTTTCCTGAAGCCATATTGACGATCACAAAGTAGCGAGTGGTAGTCAAAAAACTCTGTCATTTGTCTTGAGATTATTGTCTCAAGGATCTTACCAGTGATTGACAGGAGTGACACTGGTCTGTAGTTGCTGATTTCTGCTCTGCTCTTCTTTTTGTGAACAGGGACTACATTTGCCTCTTTCCATAGAGAGGGCCATTTACACTGTGCTAGGCAGTGCTGAAAGATGCGAGTTAGAGGTGCTGCTAGCTGGTCTGCACATCTCGGCAATCTTGGGCTCAACTTGTCTGGGCCCACAGCCTTTTCTTGGTCAAGCGATTTAAGAAGGAAATGCACCTCCTCCTGCCTTATTGTCACCACTGACAGTTTTGACACAGTTCTTGCAGCTAGCCAAGGAGGGTCCCTTGCTGGATCAGGAACTTGCATTTTGGTAGCAAAGTGTTCAGCAAAGAGGTCCGCCTTCTCTTGACTGCTAGTAGAGGTGGTCCCATCCTGTTGATTTAGAGGTGGAATGAGTTCATCAGGCAGATAACCTTGTCTGTCCTTGACCAGGGACCACCAGGTTTTGGAGCCTACCCTACCTGATGCTAGCTTTATTTTAGTGTCCACCTCCCATTTAGTAATGACCCACTTTTGAACGTCACCCATATGCCTACAGGCTTGCCTGTGCAAGTTCCTGTTATAGGTGGTAGGATGTCTCTTATACCTTCGCCATGCTTTGTGCTTAGCAGTAGCAGCCTCTCTACAACGAAAGCCAAACCAAGGCTGATCTGTAGGCTTTGTCACATATTGCCAGTGAGGAATGTGTTCTTGTTGTAGATTAAGGATATGTCCAGTGAAGGCTTTCACTTGGTTGTCAACATCCCCTTGGAGAAGAGCATTCCAATCGGAGGTGGCGAGGTCAGAGCAAAGGGCTGGCCGATTACCTCTTTCCCATAACCAGGTTCTGCGTGTGGACTCCTCACCTCGTTCTGTTGGGATCTTAAGTGTCGTAAAAACAGCCTTGTGGTCAGACAATCCAACATAGCCGAGGGGTTGACAAGTGACTATGCCTTCTGCCAGATCACTCGCTACTGGGTCAAGGGAGGAGCCAGAGATGAGTAGGGAAATCAACAAAGTTTCTCATGTCAAATACTGCAAGAAGGTCATCAAAGTCCCTCTGTATAAGGTGTTGGGTGAGGTCACCAACAATTATGATATGTTGACAGTTGTGTTGTAGCAGAAGGGAGTCAATATTTTCCATTAGGAAGTTGATGGGGTCTGCATGGTGCCACTGAGGTCTGTACAATGCACATGCTAGTACAGAGGTACTAGTGTTTATGCATAGCTTGAAGAACATCATTTCAAGATGTGTAGGGGTGGCAACATCAATGTGCTGGGCATGAACACTTTTAGAGAAGCACACAGCAACACCTCCTCCTTGTCCTTGCCTGTCTCTTCTCATCCATGAGGTGTAGCCAGCAATTCTTGCAAAATTTTCTGGAATCCTGTCATCTAAAAATGTTTCAACAACGGCTATCATGTCGGGACGTCGAGTGTTCACAAAACTATGTGTGAGCTCTCCAACATTAGTAATGAAACCTCTAATGTTGGCCGACAGGATGCTGATAGACTGGCTCCTCATGATGTGGTCAGCTTGAGGTGTTGGGTGTGTAGGGCATGTAAGGTGCCTGCCCTTAAGAGAGGTAGGGTACTGAGGCAGCTGCAGGGATGTAGGTCTGTGGTCTTGTATAAGGCACAATACCACCTGCTATGCTGGGATAGGAGTAGCTGAGTGGGTGACGCGTGAGTGTTCAACAATTCAGATATCCTGCTGGTTTGTTCTGAGAACGAGTCTCTAAACAGGTGGTCCTGTCTGTCAAGTTCCTTTTTCTTCCGACACTGGTCCTCCTGATGTATGTCTGTCTCTCTCTCTGTCTCTCTCTCTCTGTCTCTGTGTCTCTCTATCTCTCTCTCTCTCTCTCTCTCTCTGTCTCTCTCTCTGTGTCTCTCTCTCTCTGTGTCTCTCTCTCTCTCTGTCTCTCTCTCTCTCTCTGTGTCTCTCTCTCTCTGTGTCTCTCTCTCTGTGTGTCTCTCTCTCTCTCTCTCTCTCTCTCTCTCTCTCTCTGTCTCTCTCTCTCTCTCTCTCTCTCTCTGTCGCTCTCGCTCTCGCTCTTGCTCTCTGGTGGCAACCTAGTAACAGTGGTGCAGACTCCCTTAGGCAAGAATGTAGGATGAGATACTCCTTACTACTTTGGCTCTTGGCAAGTGGTCATGACTGGTAGATGAATTTGGAAGGGTATGTAAAACAAGGAATTAAAAGTGAACATAGGAAAGAGCAGGCCAATGAAGTAAATGTATTCGGATATTTAGGAACAGACTTGTTGGCAGATAGGTTTATGAAAGATGGGGTGAACCATAGCATAGACAAGAGATTTAAGGTGAGTGGTGCATTGAGGCATCTGTAGAGACCAAGAACCTTATCCATTGAAGCAAAAAAAACAAGGAGGGGGGAATGTACCATAGTAAAATTACAAGATGGAAGGAAGGAGGGGAAGGGGGCCATCTCAGGAAGAGTTGGATGGACAGGGCAAAGGAAGTTTTGAGTGTCAGGGGGGCGTGAATATTCCACAGACTCGTGTGAGTATTAGATTGGAGTGTTTTTCACAATGACAGGTTGGAGTGTGAGCACTGTAACATTTATGAAAGGATTCAAGAAAACTGGCTAACCAAACTTGACTCCTGGTGGGGAAAAGTACAGTGCTTGAATTCTATAGTGAGGATGTTATAGCTCAGAGTCATCTGAACTGTGATGTCAGTGCACTTCTGGAAAGAGGATTGAGTGAATGACTGTGAATGTGTTGCCTCTTTTTTTGGGTCACCCTACCTCGGTGGAGACAGCGTGTGTGAAGATTATACAGATATAGTATAATGCATTCCTCTCTAGGAGAGAACCTTGATGCTGGTGAGGAGGCTCTTCATCCAAGGAATTGGACCTGTTCTTCCTTCCTTGGATAAAACCTGACTGCCTCCCATTCCCCAAGCACTGTATGACCATTGTGGGTTTAGCTCTTCTCTATAATGAAAATAATATGCATACACTTCATTTTTACCTATCTGTTTAAAGTGAGTTCATTGATTATGATTCATGGGTAATATTTGCAATTTTACTAAAGAATTACAGTTTAAACCTTTTGCGTTTGTACATTTCACTAGGGGTCGAGTTTCTTCACTCAACCAAAGTTTTCTTTTGTGAGCTGTGTGATAGCATCTTTTGGAACACGGATGATGCTGTCCTTCATCCTCAGTCAGCTCGTCATGTCCAAAAATATAAGGTTTGTTATTCTTTATTTGTATATTGGTGTTCATGTGAGACATTTTGGAAAATAATTTTTTTAACGAGTGACTGAGCTTCATTTATATATTTATCTCGTAAAAACAGAATAGGGGAGTTAGTAGTTGGGGAGCTGGAGGTATTGGGTAGATGGCGGGAATATTTTGAGGAACTTTTAAATGTCGAAGGGAGGAAGTAATTTCATGCACTGGCCAGGGAGGTATAACATCTATTAGGAGTAAAGAAGAGCAGGATGTGAGTGTGGGGGAGGTGCAAGAGGCATTACGGTGAATGAAACGAGGTAAAGCAGCTGGAACTGACAGTATCATGATAGAAATGTTAAAAGCAAGGGGAGATAGTGTTGGAGTGGTTGGTATATTTGTTTAATAAATGTATGAAAGAGGGGAAGGTATCTAGGATTGGCAGAGTATGTATAATTCCTTTATATAAAGGGAAGGGGGACAAGAGATTGTAAAAATTATAGGGGAAGTTTACTGAGTATACCAGGTCAAGTGTATGGCAGGGTTATTATTAAAAGAATTAGAGGTAAGACAGAGAGCAGGATTGCAGATGAGTAAAGAGGCTTTAAAATGGGAAGGGGATGCGTAGATCAGGTGTTTACATTGAAGCATATACAATATGTGAACAGTATTTAGATAAAGGTAGGGAAGTTTTCATTGCATTTATGGATTTAGAAAAGGCATATGATAGTGGATAGGGGAGCAATGTGGCAGATATTACAAGTGTATGGAATAGGTAGTAGGTTACTAAATGCTGTAAAGAGCTTTTATGAAGATAGTAAGCCTCAGGTTAGGGTGTGTAGGAGAGAGGGAAATTATTTCCTAGTAAAAGTAGGTCTTAAACAGGAATGTATGATGTCACCATGGTTGTTTAACATATTTATAGATGGAGTTGTAAAAGAAGTAAATGCTAGGGTGTTGGGGAGAGGGGTGGGATTAAATTATGGGGAATCAAATACAAAAATGGGAGTTGACAGTTACTTTTTGCTGATGATACTGTGCTTTTGGGGGATTGTAAGAAAAGTTGCAAAGGGTAATGGATGAGTTTGGGAGGGTGTGTAAAGGTAGAAAGTTGAAGGTGAATATAGATAAGAATAAGGTGATGAGGGTATCAAATGATTTAGATAAAGGAAAATTGGATATCACATTGGAGGGAAGGAGTATGGAAGAAGTGAATGTTTTCAGATATTTGGGAGTTGACTTGTTAGCAGATGGGTTTATGAAGGATGAGGTTAACCATAGAATTGATGAAGAAAAAAAGGTGAATGGTGCATTGAGGTATCTGTGGAGACAAAGAACGCTATCCATGGAGGCAAAGAAGGGAATGTATGAGAGTATAGTGGTATCAACACTCTTATATGGGTGTGAAGTGTGGTTATAAATGCTGCAGCAAGGAGGCAGCTGGAGGCAGTGGAGATGTCGTGTCTAAGAGCAATGCAGATAATTCTTAGTGTGGAAATTAGGAGGTGTGAAATTACTAAAAGTATATTAGTCGAGGGGCTGTTGAGGTGGTTTGGTCATTTAGAGAGAATGGAACAAAGTAGAATGACTTGGAGAGCGTATAAATCTGCAGGGAAAGGAAGGCAGGGTAGGGGTCATCCTTGAAAAGGTTGGAGGGAAGGGGTAAAAGAGGTTTTGTGGGCGAGAAGCTTTGACTTTCAGCAAGCGTGCATGAGCGTGTTAGATAGGACTCGATGGAGATGAATGGTTTTTGGGACCTGACAAGCTGTTGGAGTGTGAGCAGGGTAATATTTTGTGAAGGGATTCAGGGAAACTGGTTAGCCGGACTTGAGTCCTGGAAATGGGAGGTACAGTGGTCCCCCACTTTTCATAGTTCCCGGCAATCGTAAAATTCGCCAATCATAGGGGTATTTTCGTATAAACATGGACTCGCTTTTCATAGGTTGACTCGCGAGTCGTAGTTCGTCCGGGATGCGTACGCACGGCGTGAGCCAGGGCGGCAGCCAGTCTGGCATTGTTTACCAGTGAGCAAAGGTCCCCTCGCGTGCTCCAGCGAAATATTTCATAATATTCCATTTATTTTAGTGCTTCCAAATACTAAATAAGCTACCATGGCTCCAAAGAAAGCTCCTAGTGCTAAGCCTGTGGTAAAGAAGGTGAGAACTACGATTGAATTTAAGAAAACCATCATTGAACAATATGAAAGTGGTACAAGTGTGGCCGAACTGTCCAGGATGTATAAGAAACCCTACACAACCTTATGTTCCATAGTGGCCAAGAAAAATGAAATAAAGGATGCTGTTGTTGCAAAGGGAGTAACTATACTGACAAAAATGAGATCACCAGTACTGGAAGAGGTTGAGAAGTTATTATTGGTGTGGATAAATGAGAAACAATTAGCAGGAGATACTCTTATGACTTCGTTTATTTGTGAAAAGGCTAGGCAGTTGCATGAAGATTTGGTAAAGAAATTGCCTGCAAATAGTGGTGAAGTGAGTGAATTTAAGGCCAGCAAAGGCTGGTTTGAGAGATTTAAGAACCGTACTGGCATACACAGTGTGGTAAGGCATGGTGAGGCTGCCAGTTCGGACCACAAGGCGGCTGAAAAATATGTGCATGAATTCCAGGAGTACATAAACAGTGAAGGACTGAAACCTGAACAAGTGTTCAGTTATGACGAAACAGGCCTCTTTTGGAAGAAAATGCCAAAGAGGACCTTCATTACACAAGAGGAAAAGGCAATGCCAGGACATAAGCCTATGAAAGACAGGCTGACGCTAATGTTCTGCGCTAATGCTAGTGGGGATTTCAAAGTGAAGCCATTACTAGTGTACCATTCTGAAAAATCCCAGAGTGTTCAGGAAAAACAGTGTTATGAAGAGTAAATTGTGTGTGTTTTGGAAATCTAATAGTAAGGCATGGGTCATGAGGGAAATTTTCGTCGAGTGGTTCAATGAAGTTTTTGGCCCTAGTGTGAAGGAGTATCTCCTGGAAAAGAAATTGGATCTCAAGTGCGTGCTAGTAATGGACAATGCGCCTGCTCATCCTCCAAACTTGGATGACCTAATTTTCGAGGAGTTGGGTTCATCACAATAAAGTTCTTGCCCCCGAATACCACTCCTCTCCTCCAACCCATGGACCAGCAGGTTATTGCAAACTTTAAAAAACTCTACACAAAAGCAATGTTTCATAGGTGCTTGACTGTGACCACAGACACTCACTTGACCCTAAGGGAATTTTGGAGAGAACACTTCAGCATCCTCCACTGCATAACCCTTATAGGTATGGCTTGGGAGGGAGTGACTACCAGGACTTTGAACTCTGCCTGGAGAAAATTGTGGCCAGATTGTGTCGACAAGAGGGATTTTGAAGGATTTGGGACTGACCCTAAGTCTGTTGTAAAATCAATTGTGGCACTGGGGAGTTCCATGGGGTTGGATGTGAGTTTGGAGGATGTGGAAGACCACAATGAAGAGCTCACCACTGAGGAGCTGCAAGAGCTTCCGCATGAAGAGCAACACATCGCAGCTCAGAATCTTGCTGCAGAGGAGGAGGAAGAGAGATGGAAGAAGGTGCCTTCTTCAGAAATTAAAGAGATTTTTACTATGTGGGGTAAGATGGAAAGCTTTATGGAGAAACATCACCCTAACAAGGTTGTTGCAAGCCAGGTTGGCAACATGTACAGTGACAAAGTCTTGGGCCATTTTAAGGAAGTGTTAAAGAGACGCCAGAAACAGAGCTCTCTCCACAGTTATTTTGTGAGACAGGACTCCAGTGACTCTCAAGGTGGTCCTAGTGGCATTAAGAAACAGAAGAGAAGCAACCCCAGAAAAGCAAATGGTACCTGAGGTGTTGATGGAAGGGGATTCCCCTTCCAAACTATAAACAATCCACTCTCTCTCCTCCTCCTCCAGTCTCCCATACACTAAGAAGAATCTCCAATAAAGGTAAGTGTTATGCTGTTAATGTTTCATTCATCATTTCCCATTGTATTGTTAATGTACTACATGTATATTTCATGTTAAAAAAATTTTTGTTTTAATACTTCTGGGTGTCTGGAACGGATTAATTGTATTTACATTATTTCTTATGGGGAAAATTGATTCGCAAATCATAAATTTCGTTTATAGTAACGGCTCCAGGAACGGATTAATTACGAACAACGAGGGACCACTGTACAATGCCTGCACTTTAAAAGAGGGGTTTGGGATATTAGCAGTTTGGAGGGACGTCTATGCTGTCGTATCTGAGCGTCTCTGCAAAGACTGATTATGTATGATTGATGGTGAAAGTGTTGAATGATGATGAAATTCTTTTTTATTTTTGGGTAACCCTGCCTCAGTAGGAAACGGCTGATGTGTTAAAAAATATATATATTTTACTATTATCTGTTCCATTTTTATTTACAATTTTTACTTTTAGGAATATGTGTTAAAAAACACAGATCAAGAAATGAATTTCCTACGATCCAAAATGTCTGCTTTTACTGAGTATTGCAGAGAGAGAAGAGCTAGGTCAAAAAGTATCTCAACACTAAAAGAAGGTAAGAGGGGTGATAGTACAGGAGAATGTGCCCAAAAACAAGCTGAGGATTGCACCAAAGAGAAAAGCATATTGAAGGAATCTGAGCTCTCTATTTCTGTCAATCTTGAAGAATGCAAGAAAAGAAAATCAGCATCTCTTGATGTTAATAAAAATTCATATTTTACATCCAAGAAAAGTAAAGTACTAACTGGTGATATTGCCAAGAGTGTTACTCTAGATAGACAAAACAGTAGTGAAGGTTCTGTTAATGCCACAAAAAATAATAGAAGTTACTGTAAATCTGAAAATTCTATAGAAATGCCTTATGAAGTGTTTCAACAGAAATCTGTATCTCTATCAGAAGATGATGGTTTCAGTAGAAGTGAAAGTCATCAGTCAAATCCAGATGGAGTTTGGACTCTTGCAAATTCTTGTAAAAATGAAAGTCTAGATAATGAAAAGATTCCTACAAAGACAGACATTGGCATGGCAGTGTTTACAAAAGAAATTACTGAAGTTCTTGAAATATCATTGAGAAGTAAGATGACCAAGGGTGTTCTGTAGTACTAATAAAATCCAGTATAAGGGGGAGGGGGAATAAGACTAGTGGCTAATAATATCAAATACTAAACTTGAATTGTGACAAAAGTTTGCATTTAGTAAATGTTGAAATCCTAAAACATCAAGTGTTATTTATTCAGAATATATTGTGGTGCTTTTATGTGCTACATAAATAAGGAAACTTTAAGACTTGCAAAGTTTTGTGGTGTGGTACAAGTTGTCTAACTAGTGTTGGTTTGCCATTGCAGCCAGCATCTTCACTATATACTTGCACCACCTTGGAACAGTTTAGTGAGGATAATGATATGCTACTTTTGTGTGTGTGTAAATTTATTACACACACTCATTGTAAGACAGCAACTGAATGAATACTGGTGAATGTGTTTTTTTTTTTTTTTTTTTTGGGTAGCCCTACCTTGGTGGGAGATGGCCACTGTCAAAAATACTGTGTACATTCACTTGTAGGTCTGTAACAGTACTGGAGTGGAATTAACCCTCAAGAAATAGTCATTACATATAAAATTAATGTGTATAGTTGTTAATCTAATACAGTGTGGTACCCAGAGTTTTGGCCATAATTCATTCCAAAAGGTGTTCAAGTGCTGTTACCAAACAAATTTGTTCCCATAAGGAATAACATAAATTAGATTAGTCCATTTCAGACTCCCAAAAATGCATGTAAAAAAGCACTTACAATAATACATTTACATAATTGTTAGAGTTGGGAACTGTACGAAACTCGGGGTACCACTGTATGTGTGGTTTACTTGCTGAAAATGAAGCAGTAAATATGTGCCAAAGGTAGTAGATATTTTCTTTTCATGTATATTTTGTTTATTCAGATTCTTTTGATATAGTTTTGTTGAAAGTGTATTATTAATTTTTATATTTTTTTAAATATCCAAGGTTTATAAAATTCATAATGCATAATAATAAGCAATGTGTGTAAAGACATCTTCAGATTGTATTAGTTTGGACATTTCTAAAAAATTTTAATCGGTTTAGTGTAGTGTTTAATATGGGTATAGATAATTAGACTGAAACATCAACAACAATATTACTTTCCTGTAATTTTTTTTTTTTAATGAAAAACTTATTTACTCTAGAGTGTATTTTCATAATGATTAGTTTTCCTCCTTTCATGTTGACAGTCATGACAGGAACATGTTTATATCCGATAATATAAGTAACTCTTGCTTTGCAGCCATAAGCAATGTAAATTTATGCATTAAGGAGGAAAGGCTGTTGGACAACACATCAGTAGCTAGCTTGAAAGCATTTTGGTTCTGGACTCGACACACTCCACAAATACAATGTTAAAGCTATTATAAGCAACTGTTGCAAATGGTGGCCATTATTTGATAATACTCTAGCTTTTCTTTTTTAGGGTTGCACATGTACTGTGCCTGTGTTTAATTTTAGAAATTCAAACAAGTGAATTTGACCATTGGCAAATCTTGCCTTCAAAAAAGGGGGGAAAAAAAAAAAATACTGTCATAAGCAAAATTTTTTTCTTTAGCCATATAAACACAGGGTGGATTTTATGTTAATATTTTAAAAAAAAATTTGTATACCAAATTTCCATCATATTAGTAATGTAGTTATAATTATTAAATTCAGATATTTTCTAGGAAATGTCTTTTGCAAAAAATTTGAGGAAGTTTCATGGTTGTGATAGCAAAGCATGTGCCTTAGTGTAAGCAAAATTGCATTTAAAAGTTCTGTGCTCAGGAAATGTTTTGGAATGGAGTTTGTATGACCCGAACATCTTATATGAAAGGCAGTAAAAATGATTTTAGGTTCTGTTCTTGTGATAGCATACACATGCATTCAGAACATTATAAATAGGAAATTTCAGGTTATTTACTGTAATCTGCATTTTTACTTTTCTTTTAATAAATTTTTTATATATCCTTCATACATGTATATTTTATCATGATTATGATTACTTTGAACTTTGTTAAAGGCACACTTTAATTGTCCAAATTAAGTATAGCATAACGCTAGATACATTAATTTTCTAAACTGGATTTTTATAGTACATTGATACAAATATTTCTTTTAATTAACCCTTTGAGGGTCGACAGGCCCTCTCCGAAACTCGTTCTCAGGGTCGGCCAAATTTAAAAAAAAAAAAAATTATTTTCTCTTATGAAAAGATAGAGAATCTTTTCCCGATCATAAAGACACCAAAAGTTTGAAATTTGATAGAAAACTTACGGAATTATGCTCTCGCAAAGTTAGCGGTCTCGGCGATGTTTACGCATCGGCGATTTTGCCCACTTTGAGCCCCATTTTCGGCCAATTTCACTGTACTAGTCGACAAAAAACATGAATATTTCGCTAGAACTCCATTTTTTCTATCGATTGGGTGCAAGAAACCACTCATTTATGAAATCCAACTATCCAGTACAGTGGTCAGAATTTAGCAATTTTGCCAATTTCACACAAATTTCAAAAGATGCCAATTTCCGAATAGGGTCCAGAATAAACAAAGACATTCCTGGCACTAAAATGACATTTCCTTTAGTCATTAGTCATGTCTCAAGGCCCCTCTTATATTCTTTTGCTTTCCACTTTGAATTTTTATTTTCACAAAAAATATAAGATTTACTGTTATGCAGACTACAGCATTAGTGTAAAAAATGGTATAAATATTATTGGTGCACTTGTGAAAGAATATTAGACTCACCAGTTGACGTGTATTGCACGCTTGGCACGATTTGTTTACTTTTGAAGTTTGGTAAAAATCGAACATTTCTGCTACTTTGAGCTCAATTTCAAGGCACCTTTCTTTGTAAAACCAGTCAAAATCATCTCAATTTCTGTAATATGTCTTCCATTCTATAAAATGAGACCAAGAAAACTAGAATACAACAATAAATACCATACGAAAATACACTGCAAAGTCGCTGATTTATTAAAAAAAAATGGTCAAAGTTTTTTTTTCTCATTATGCACTGTGTGCTGCAGGATTTTTTTTAGACTGTGCACACTGACCACATAGACCCATTCTTTCATATGAAGGCCTACCAGCTTTCTCCCACTAGATTTGAGGCCGCTAGAATTTATGAGTACTAGTACGTCAAAAACCCCTACGCGTAAGACGTACTAGTACGACGAAAACCCTCAAAGGGTTAAGCAAATCAGCACCTTGTGGAGAAAAAAAATTAAAGCAGTTTTCTTGACAGCGCATTTAATAAAAAAAAAAACTCGAGGGAGATTCCTTGATGGCAGTTGATACACAAGCAACCTTGCAGAGCTGTATGACCCTTGTGGGTTTAGCACTTAGTTTCAAATTGTTGCTTTAGTATTATCAAAACTAAGAATATTTTGCCTGTGCTTCAGGCTTTTAAGTAATTACTAGGTGGTGGCACAGTATACTATAGGCAGATAACAGGAGTTTAGTTAGTGAATACAAGCGTAAAGCAAATACTGAGCAGCAGCAGTCAGTTTACGGGGCCATGTTTGGTAAGTCTGTAGATACAGTTCCCTCTCGGGTGTGGCACAATTTGATTATAGTGTTTAAATATGCTGTATGACCCTTGTAGGTTTAGCACTTCTTTTTGATTATAATAATAATTATTTAGACAGGTAGAATCCTGCCAGCTTCACATGTACACCTTGATAAAACATTCACTTGAGATTTCATGAATATTATTATTAAAATCAAAAAAGTGCTAAACCACAAGGGTTATACAGCGCAGCAGGGCCAGGAAGGATGCAGGGGTAATGGGTAGCAAGAGAGAGAGGGATGATTATTAAGTTTTGAAGTGCAGTGAATAGTGCAGGGGTAGAGGGTAGCTAGAGATTAAGGTAGAAAGGACTGAGCAGAGTGCTAGACACATCATCATCAGAGTGTAGTAAATCGGTTGCTGTCAAAAAGTCAGAGAGTGGATTAAAGGAGGGTCCGTCAGCAAGAAAGGAAGGTAAAGAAAAGGCAGCAGAGCAGAGACAACATTGGAGGTAAATTCTGCGTGCTCGTTGATAGTGGGCAGTCCAACAGAATGTGGCTAACAGGTACTGAAACTTGACACTTCTCAAAGAGAGGAAAAGGACGCCTCTCCATGAGATGCCTGTAAGATGAGTGTGGCCAATGTGAAGACGGGAGAGAGTAGTCTCCCAACCTTGACACTGATGACAAGAAGACAGCCAGAAACCTATACTCGGTTTAACCCCTTCAGGGTCCAAGGCCCAAATCTGAAGTGGTGCCCCAGTGTCCAAGGCCCAAATCTGAAGTGGTGCCCCAGTGTCCAAGAATTTTCAAAAAAAAAAATTATTTTTTCTTATGAAATAGTAGAGAATCTTTTTGTGAAGGTAATAAAACAAAAAGTACGAAATTTGATGGAAAATTGATGAAATTATGCTCTCACAAATTTTGATGTGTCAGCGATATTTACGAATCGGCGATTTTGCCGAATTTGACTCCCATTTTAGGCCAATTACATTATTCCAGTCAACCAAATTCTTAGCTATTTCACTAGTATTACTTCTATTCTATTGATTGAGCACAAGAAACCGCAAAGTCAACTGTTTCAACTACAAATTAAAGTGATCGGAAATTGTTAATTTGGCCAATTTAACACAAAGTTCAAAATAATTTCAAAATAGGGTCCAGAATAAACAATGTAGGTATTCCTGGAACTAAACTAACATTTCCTCTGTTCATTAGTTATGTTTTGAGGCTTTACAAATAAATTCCATTTTGATTTTTTATTCACATAATGAATTTTTATTCACACCAAAAAATAGAAGATTTACTGTTTTGCAATACTGTAATAATTGTATAAATATCATCACCCTATTTGTGAATGCATATTAGACCCACCAGCTGGCGTGTATTAGACGTGTGAGGTCATTTGTTTCCTCTTGAATATCGGCAAAAATTTAACATTTCTGCTACTTTGAGCTCAGTTTCAAGCCATTTCCAGTGCTAAAACTAATCAAAATCATCTCTATTTCTGTAATATGTCTTCCATTCTATCAAATGAGACCAAGAAATCGCAAATACAACTATAAAAAACATACGATAAAACACCGCAAAGTCGCTGTTTTAATCGAAAAATCATGATTTCAGTTTTTTTTCTCTCATTATACACAGTGCAGGATCTGTTTTATGTGGTGCACACATACCACATAGATGTATTCTCTCATATCTAGGCCCAAATGTACCACTCACAGTTTATCAGAGTGAGCTGAGCTCATGACGTAGATCTACAGTTTGGACCCAGAACGTAAAGCCGTAAGATCTACGGGATGGACCCTGAAAGGGTTAATAGAATGAAGTTTGTTATGGAGCAGATCAGACCAACATTGTTGCCAACGGGTGCGAAGATGGGTAGCAATTACAGCAAAATAGTCCGTGAATGGAACACCTCTATATAAAACTTGGAGGTCGTGTACAGCTGACCACGCAGCAGTGTCTGCCTGTTCAATGCCCTTTACGTCAACATGACCAGGGACCCCACAAAAAAACTATCTCTGCGTTCGCTGGAGATACAGCCTAACCAAAGTTTGATACAAAGAACTAGGGGGTGAGATGTATCTAATTTCTGTATAGCCTGTAAAGCAATAAGGGAGTCCGAAACGATCACAAATGGTGACACAGGCAATACAGATAAGTGCTACAAGAATGGCATACAATTCAGCCATAAAAATGCTAGCCAAGGGTAATAAATTCCCTCGCACGACACTGTCCGGAAACACACTTGTGAATCCGACGCCATCAGAAGACTTAGAACCATCAGTGTACACCGTGATGGCATGAGAATGAGAGTGGAAGTGGTCAAGAAAAAGAAAGCGGGAATCCACCATAGGTAGTTGGGCTATCGTGCATGGCAGTGGGAAAACAGACACAAACAACTGGAACTTCCCAAGGGGGCAGGGAAAAGTGAGACATTACATGAACATAGAGAGGTGGTAATTGAAGATGAGACGAGCGAATGTAGGTGGAGAGAAAAGGGACGGAGTAAATGGGTGATGAACAAATAAAGAACGTCTACTAACATCTGTGATTACTCTATATACGGAAGGATTGTAGAGGTCATGAGATCAAACATAATAGCGAAGGCAATGAGCATCACGGCAATCAGACAAGGATAGAAAATTCGCTTCTGCATAGAAGCTCTCAACAGGGGATGAGCGAAAGGTACCAAGGCACAGACGGAGACCTTGGTGATGTATAGGATCTAACTTAGAGTTGCGGGAGAGGCTGCAAAATAGATTTGGTCACCATAATCTAGCTTGGACAAGACTAGGGTGGAATGCAAACGGAGGAGAGTGCAACGATCCACTCCCCATGAACGATGTGCAAGAATGTTAAGATTTAGCTGAACATGGCAAGTTGTCTTTAACGAGGAAATGTGAGGTCTCCACGTCAGCCGGCAATCAAAGAGCAGGCCCAGAAACCTGACCATATCACATGCCGAAATATGCGAACCGTATAAGTACAAGGGAGTATCTAGTATAAGTGAGCGTTTAGCGAAGGTAATGAATCTGGTTTTTGTATTGGAAAATTTAAAATCATGAGAAGTGGTCCAATGGGAGACTATCATAACCTGAAGGGAGGCTGCTACAAGTCAACAGTCAGCGCCCGAGTAAGCTATAGCGAAGTCATCAACAAAGTGATGACCAAATATGTGAAGGAAAATGGAAGGCAGGTCATTTATAGCTAAGAGAAAAAGAGTAGTACTGAGGACTCCTTCGGCTTGTACAAAGTCCAAGGAAAGCGAGGCGCCAATACGGACCCGAAAATGTCTATCACACAAGAAAGCAGCGATGAAGCTTGGTAGATTACCATGGAGGCTTAAGGAGTGGGCTTGGGCTAAAATGTTATACCTCCAAGTGGTGTTATATGCCTTCTCTAGATTGAAAAAGACTGCTAGGACAGGGGTTGTTAGCAAAGGCATTTTGAATATACATATTGAAGTGGAGCAAGGGGGGGGGTCTAAAGTAGAGCAGCCTTTGTGAAAGCCATATTGACGAGGGGAAAGGCTGTCGTGTCTCTAAGAACCACATCAGTCGTCTATTCACCAATCGTTCCACCACCTTGCAGACCACACTGGTCAGGGCAATGGGACGACGGTGAGAGATGTCAAGCCCTGAGGCACCTGGTTTGTGAAACGGTAGTACAATAGCTGATTTCCAGTGTTGTGGGAGAAACCCTCACTCCCAAATTAGATTGAAAAGACAAAAGAACGGGAAGGGCCGTAGAATGGAGATGGTGTAGCACACTGATGTGGATATCATCAGGTCCCGGTGCCGATGGCCGGCACATGGAAAGCGTAGACTCTAATTCTAGAAGAGTAAAAGGTATGTTATACAGCTCCAATCCATCGGAGGAGAAATCTGAGGGCAATTGCTCTTTGGTAGGCCTAGACCACAAGAAATGAGGGACAAAGGTGAAGCCCTTGGGAGATATGGACAAGATAGTTCCTGATTTCTGCGGCATCAACTCCAGCAACCCGCGAAACGGGAGCTGGGCCAAGAGTGTACTTGCCAAACAATTTCCGCACCTTTTTCCAAATCGCGCACATAGGGGAAGATGAGGTAATAGCAGACACGTAGTCTTGCCAACAAGCATGTTTAGTGTTGCATATGATGCGGCGAGCAACTGCCCTTGCCCACTTAAATTCCAACATACACTCCGTGGTACGGGTATATCGATAACGGGCCCCACGCAGCACATTTTAAACGCACCGCGAGGGCACATGTAGGAGACCACCAAGGTAGGCATGTCTAAGAATGCCTACCTGAGGTTTGGGAGATAGAACGAGTCGCTTCAGTTAGGACTAAGGTCGAAAATTGGTGTGCCAGTTCATCAATAGACGACGAAAGGGGGTCCTCGCAACAGGTGGTAAGATGGGAGTATGAGTCCCAATCTGCTCGAGCAAATTGCCAACGAGGGTTACGAAACGGTTGGGTATATGTAGTAGAAGTAAGAAGGATAAGAAAGTGATCACTATCATGTAAATCTGGAAGAACAGACCACGTGAAATCAAGTGCAATGGGCGAGGAACAGATAGAAAGATCAATGGAGGAGAGAAGCTGAGTGCAAGAGTCAAAATGGGTAGGAGCACCTGTATTTAAAACATGAAGAGGATGAAAAGCGAGAAGAGTCTCCAACTGATCACCACGAGAGTTGCAGTGGGACCCTCCCACAGGTGATAGCGAGCGTTAAAATCACCCAACAAGATGGGCGGCGGTAGAAAAGAAATTAAAAACACGATATCAGAGATACAGAATGCATGGGAGTGGGAAAGATAAAGTGAGCAAACTGTAAGCCATCTGTGTAAATAAATCTGAGCTGCAGTATAATGCAGTGGGGAACGAACAAAAACTTGTTGATATGGTATATCAATGCGCACAATAACCTGGAGTTTACCTGGAGAGAGTTCTGGGGGTCAACGCCCCCGCGGCCCGGTCTGTGACCAGGCCTCCTGGTGGATCAGAGCCTGATCAACCAGGCTGTTGCTGCTGGCTGCACGCAAACCAACGTACGAGCCACAGCCCGGCTGATCCGGAACTGACTTTAGGTGCTTGTCCAGTGCCAGCTTGAAGACTGCCAGGGGTCTGTTGGTAATCCCCCTTATGTGTGCTGGGAGGCAGTTGAACAGTCTCGGGCCCCTGACACTTATTGTATGGTCTCTTAACGTGCTAGTGACACCCCTGCTTTTCATTGGGGGATGGTGCATCGTCTGCCAAGTCTTTTGCTTTCGTAGTGAGTGATTTTCGTGTGCAAGTTCGGTACTAGTCCCTCTAGGATTTTCCAGGTGTATATAATCATGTATCTCTCCCTCCTGCATTCCAGGGAATACAGGTTTAGGAACCTCAAGCGCTCCCAATAATTGAGGTGTTTTATCTCCGTTATGCGCGCCGTGAAAGTTCTCTGTACATTTTCTAGGTCGGCAATTTCACCTGCCTTGAAAGGTGCTGTTAGTGTGCAGCAATATTCCAGCCTAGATAGAACAAGTGACCTGAAGAGTGTCATCATGGGCTTGGCCTCCCTAGTTTTGAAGGTTCTCATTATCCATCCTGTCATTTTTCTAGCAGATGCGATTGATACAATGTTATGGTCCTTGAAGGTGAGATCCTCCGACATGATCACTCCCAGGTCTTTGACGTTGGTGTTTCGCTCTATTTTGTGGCCAGAATTTGTTTTGTACTCTGATGAAGATGTAATTTCCTCATGTTTACCATATCTGAGTAATTGAAATTTCTCATCGTTGAACTTCATATTGTTTTCTGCAGCCCACTGAAAGATTTGGTTGATGTCCGCCTGGAGCTTTGCAGTGTCTGCAATGGAAGACACTGTCATGCAGATTCGGGTGTCATCTGCAAAGGAAGACACGGTGCTGTGACTGACATCCTTGTCTATGTCGGATATGAGGATGAGGAACAAGATGGGAGCGAGTACTGTGCCTTGTGGAACAGAGCTTTTCACCGTAGCTGCCTCGGACTTTACTCTGTTGACGACTACTCTCTGTGTTCTGTTAGTGAGGAAATTATAGATCCATCGACCGACTTTTCCTGTTATTCCTTTAGCACGCATTTTGTGCGCTATTACGCCATGGTCACACTTGTCGAAGGCTTTTGCAAAGTCTGTATATATTACATCTGCATTCTTTTTGTCTTCTAGTGCATTTAGGACCTTGTCGTAGTGATCCAATAGTTGAGACAGACAGGAGCGACCTGTTCTAAACCCGTGTTGCCCTGGGTTGTGTAACTGATGGGTTTCTAGATGGGTGGTGATCTTGCTTCTTAGGACCCTTTCAAAGATTTTTATGATATGGGATGTTAGTGCTGTTGGTCTGGAGTTCTTTGCTGTTGCTTTACTGCCCCCTTTGTGGAGTGGGGCTATGTCTGTTGTTTTTAGTAACTGTGGGACGACCCCCGTGTCCATGCTCCCTCTCCATAGGATGGAAAAGGCTCGTGATAGGGGCTTCTTGCAGTTCTTGATGAACACAGAGTTCCATGAGTCTGGCCCTGGGGCAGAGTGCATGGGCATGTCATTTATCGCCTGTTCGAAGTCATTTGGCGTCAGGATAACATCGGATAGGCTTGTGTTAATCAAATTTTGTGGCTCTGTCATAAAAAATTCATTTTGATCTTCGACTCTCAGTCTGGTTAGCGGCTTGCTAAAAACTGAGTCATATTGGGACTTGAGTAGCTCACTCATTTCCTTGCTGTCATCTGTGTAGGACCCATCTTGTTTAAGTAGGGGCCCAATACTGGACGTTGTTCTCGATTTTGATTTGGCATAGGAGAAGAAATACTTTGGGTTTCTTTCGATTTCATTTATGGCTTTTAGTTCTTCCCGCGATTCCTGACTCCTAAAGGATTCTTTTAGCTTAAGTTCGATGCTTGCTATTTCTCTGACCAGTGTCTCCCTACGCATTTCAGATATATTGACCTCTTTTAGCCGCTCTGTTATTCTTTTCCGTCGCCTGTAAAGGGAGCGCCTGTCTCTTTCTGTTTTACATCTACTCCTCCTTTTTCTTAGAGGAATAAGCCTTGTGCATACATCGAGTGCCACCGAGTTAATCTGTTCTAGGCATAAGTTGGGGTCTGTGTTGCTTAGTATATCTTCCCAGCTTATATCGGTTAGGACTTGGTTTACTTGGTCCCACTTTATGTTTTTGTTATTGAAGTTGAATTTGGTGAATGCTCCCTCGTGACTAATCTCATTAGGTCGGTCTGGGGCTCCGCGCATACATGACTGAACCTCAATTATGTTGTGATCTGAGTATATTGTTTTTGATATGGTGACATTTCTTATCAGATCATCATTGTTAGTGAAGATGAGGTCTAGTGTATTCTCCAGTCTAGTAGGCTCTATTATTTGCTGGTTTAAATTGAATTTTGTGCAGAGATTTAAAGCGCGCTTTCATTAAATGATTCGTCAGGTAAAGGATCTGAAGAATGTAATAACATGTAGCCTGAAACGGGGCGAATGACAGCATTGAATTTTGGGCTCTTGCAACCCAATACATACTGGGGACAACTGGGAGAGCAACACTTGGAGTTCTCCTCAATTGCCTTTAATGCCACGAATATTCCACTGTAAAAGAGACATTATGTACAGAAATAAAATTGGCATCAATAAGAAACGAAAAACCTATGGGCTTTAGGATCTGTAATGTCAATGTGTGGGGGGGGGTAACGGTAAGCGTGTAAGCAAGGAAGAATGTGAATGTTGCGGAGGAATAATGTATTGCAAGGGTCGCGAAATAGAAAGGGGTGTCATCTCCGCAATATAGCTGGAGATAACAACTAATGTCTCTGTTGTTAAGGAAGCCAATGATGCCATGATGTCAGAGACAGGAGGGGCATTGCAAGGAAAGGTTGGAATAATTATGGAAGCAACTAAAGAGGTCTGAGGGGGGCAGGAAGTATGAACCTGGAGAGATGCGCCGGTTGGGGTAGAGAGGCCTGCAGTGTAACAGGAGAGGAAGGAGGTTGGAAGATAACTATGGAGGAAGATTGGGGGGGGGGAAGAGGGGACTACATGAGGGGGAGGTGAACCTCTAATCTTTGTGTGAGAGCTAGAAAGGGGGTGAGAACGAGGCTCTGAGGTAGATGTATTCTGTGCAAGTGATGGAAGTGAAGAAAGTGTAGGTCTACGAGGTCTCGTAGACTGAGAAGCAAGCGAGTGAGATGAAGTAGAAGTAGGAAGTGGTGTGGAGGTAGGTGTGTCAGAGGATAAAACTGCAAAAAAATTAGAAACTGGGGCAACCCCGAAAGACACAGATGCAGAGGGATTGGGAGGCAGGAGGACTGTCGAGGTTGGAGGTCTTCGGGCTACTCGAGCATACGGGACACGAGGGAGTTTACCTTGAAGGCGGAGCCGAGACAGCCATAGTGCGAGGCCCTCACGCTCCTTAAGATAACGGATCTCTCGTTCCTTACGATAAACCTGGCAACAGCGTGAAAAGGAAGGATGAGGTTCCCTGCAATTGAGACAAGAGGGGGTAAGACTACAAGCCGTATTGGAATGATCTGCTGCACCGCAGACCGGGCATTCTGCCGCAGATCTGCAGTGTTAAGCGGGGTGTCCAAAACGCTAGCAATTACGACACTGTTGGGGAGTGGGAACTACTTGACAGACCTCTAGGCAATGTCCCACAATATAGACAGAGGACGGAAGCTCACGGCAGTCGAAGGTTAAATGAGCGATGTTACTAGGAAAACACCTCTGCCCATGAGCAGGCAGGATGTACGTATCTACCTTGAGAATAGGGAAGTTCTGAAGGGCTAACTGTTCTAAAATATCCTCGCCATAAGACAAAAAAAAATCACTGTACAATGGTATGTGGTAAGATCACAGTACCGCTGCAAGAATTAAGAGTAGCATGCTTACGAACAGTGACTGGTATGTTGTCTATGGAAGTGATGCAGAAGAGAGCATGAGCTTGCTCTGAATTCTGCACCGTTATGACATGCGCACCGCTTCGAAGAGCGTGGAAGGATATATTTTGGCCAACGTGCTGTAAAGAAAAGAATTTTGTCCATTGTGTACTCCTTAGTCTGGTAAGCAAAGGCAGTGAGTGTCGTGTAGGTCATTTTTGAGTGGTCATCAATGAACAGTCGTCAGTAGGTTGTCTTGGATGCCTAGGAGTAGAACCGTGGGCAGTCTGACCCGGGGGAGGTGGGCGATCCAAGAACCAGCGCACCATATTCGGGGGAAGCCGGACACATTGTGGAAGGCATGCGTGAAGCAGCAGCACGAACAGAAATGGGTACCGCCGCAGCACCTGAAGCAGGTGATGAGGCGTCACCGGCAGAAGGCACAGGGGTATGAGAAGAGTCGAGAGAATGGTCTGATAACGAAGCCAGGTCAGAACAGTGTGGGATCAGAATGGGACCTAGGAGGAGGAAGGGTTTCACAGTGTGAAGATTCCACAATAATAGGTGCATCTTCTGTAATATTTTCTTTCTTGTTATTTTAAGAAAAAAAGAAAGAAGGAAAGGAAAAAAAAGAGGGACAGTCACTAGGAAATATGGAGGGGCCAAAAGCTCCTTCCCTCATCCGAGAGGGCCTTGAGCCCACTGGCAGTGAAGATGCAGCGTGGAACCCATGCCATATCCTACCCTTCATGCCAGTAAACCAGTGCTCTGGGATAGCAGCCTCACATCCACCGAGCTACCTCGGCTGCCACCCCCCCCCCAGAACCAACAGGCAGCTTCCGGAGGTACACCCATCATCTAAAGGGCACCACACCCATGACCCGGGAAGGGAGCAGGGCATCATCAGACAATTCAGATTCCACGGCAAACTACGCCACCCCCGAAGGACCTCACGGAGTGGGACGAACCTTCTACCTAGAAACTAATGCCAGAGGGGGGGACCCCAGAGGCTACAAATGGGATGGGAAACAAGGGGAGGGTGAGGAGGGGAGGAAAGGGAAAAAAAAGGGGGGTATGGGGAGGATGGGGTAGGGAAGGGAGGATTAGGGGATAATTAGGTTCAGTTGGAGGAAGAAGACCAAAAGGTCCAATTCCTCAGACCGATAGCCTCTTTACCGCTACAAGGAGCCTCCCTTAAAGAGGGATTTCATGAACAGCAACTGCTCTTGGTATGCAACTGCTTAATTTGTGCCTTACAGTGTTATGAATCACGGAGGTTGTGACAGCTACTTTAATGTCAGTTTGGCTCAACATTTATTTGTTGGAAGAGTTTACTAGTGGGTAAGACTAGGTATGTCAGTTTTGCTGCCAGTTCTAAGAGTACTAAGTACAGTATTTGTATTTTTATTGAAGATATCTGATATGGGGAAGTGGAACAGAATTCTTCCTCCGTACGTCATGCGTGTCGTAAGAAGTGGCTAAAATGCCAGGAGCAAGGTGTCTAGTAACTCCTCCTGAATAAATTACTAAATTTAAAAAGAGAAATTTTAGTTTTTCTTTTTGAGCCACCCTGCTTTGGTGGGGTACTGCCAGTTTGTTGAAAGATGATGATGATCTGATAATCTTTTGACAACTAAATTGACCTTCATATTTTATTCTAAATTATAGAGAAAAAAATCCTGAGTACTCATAAAACTGGCAGCATCTATTCTTCCAACATTGGAGGGTCAGCACCTGAAAAATGGGAGGTAATCAGGCTTTATCTAAGTAAAAGAACAATTCCTTAACTCAAGATACCTTCCTAAGCATCATGCCCCCCCCTTTTTTTTATAGGGTGCAGAGAGCAGATGTATATCAAAAAAAGGGTATACAAAACAAATTTAACATTAAAACTTACTTTTATTATGTGCTGAAGTCAACAGATTCTTCCATGCTTCTAGTGTACTGTACGTACTTTGTAACACGCATTCCTCGTAAATATAAGCTTGTCATTAGAGGCTAAATCATTAAAAAATTTAATGTAAATAGTCATGCATTAACATTTTCATATCAGATATCATCAAGGAGTTTTACAAAGGTTTTATAGGGAAACTTCATTCTGAGTCTTTCAGCTAATGTTAAGTTGACTCCAAATGGAGAAAAGGGATCACAAGGCATAGTTTCATCATCAGTTCCAGGACAGATGCTTGCTTTACCACCCCTGTCTTGTTTGCCAACTGCTAAATTCACTGATTTACATTCATTAATTTCCAGCTCGTTACTATTGCAGTTTTGTTCATTTTCTTTACTCTGGGTATGAAGAGCAAATGACTCTTTATTACTGTATTTGCTGTATAAATTGTTTTCTTTCTCATGCGTATGAGAAATTTTTATCATTGAAAGCTGTTGTAATTTTTCTTCGTATGAAATGTTGACCTGAGCTGGTCTCGAGTCCTTTGATATACTGTCTTCACAATCACTAAAGCTATCAAACAGCTGGAAGCAAAGTTTTGACATATTTGGCCTCTTGTTGATTCTTGGAGTATTACAACAGATAGGCGGGTTACAGTTGCCTGAAGAAACAGCATCATTCTTATATTTTATGTGCCGACTGCAAGTATTTGCAGAACTCTGCCTGTTTAATCTTGAATCTGAATAATTTAATATGTCGCTAATATTGGAAGATAAAAGAGTAGATGACAGTAGACATTTATCATGTAGTAATTTTTTACAGCTATCTTCCAAATTATGTTGCAATGGAGAAGTATAAGATAAACAAGACAGCCTGCTATCCATTTTAATTACACATGCATTTGGACTTTGTTCAATTAGGTGAAGTGGCATATCTGAGGCTCCATTACCTATTAAATATGGAGTGGACTGTAGGTTGGGTAATGAGGTATGAGAGGCAACAACCCCAAGATCATCAGTGTCATCAAACATGTCTTTGGACACCTGACAGAAACTTGAATTGACCTCGGATTTGGGGCTGCAAAAATCATGGTACAAGTCTGCAAGAAATTCATTGGCTGTATGATTTTCATGCAAAATTGCCTTTTGCACCAAAACTTGTGAAGGCTGTTTAAGTTCACAGTGAGACTTTCTAGCATCAGAAAGTTCATCACTGTCACCTTTCTTTGTGTATATGTTAGGATTTCTTATGCCCATCTCTTCATCCTTGCATATGTATGATTTATCTTCTAAAGAATCATCATTAGGATTGGTACATAAAGCCTTGTTTAGCTTGCAAGATAACCTGTTCTGAACAGGGTTTGTTAAATTATTTTCCTTGTTTCTTTTATAAAGCTTTCTATATATTCTATCAAAGAAATTTTCAGGATTATTCTCTTTATCTTCATATTCATCACCCCTGCAGGATGTTTCTTGCAATTGGTCTTTTTTTTCAGAATCAAACAATTTCTCGTTATTCATATCCTTTAAGTACATATTTTCTTTACATAGATTATAACTTTTTAAATGTTCTTCAATCTGCATTTCTCCGTGGTTTTGAGTAGAATTTCTCATACCAATTTTCTGATTCTTGCTCTCACCTTGAATACCTGTTTGTTGACTAATTCGGCATTCAGTTGGATTGCTATTAACTTTGATGTTAATGATTTTGTCAATGATGAATGACAAATCTTCATTCTCCTCTTCATCTGTCAGAGTTTGGTTCAACATTTCCTCAATAAAATGACCACCTGACCAAGTTAATTTTCCTGAGGTATTTGTTTGTTCTTTTATGTGACTTGACTGGTTTTTGACAGATTTCTTGGTAAACTCATTACCTTGGCTGTTCGTGTAAGGCATGGAGCTAATATTATTGACAATTTTCGGGTTTTCATTTTTAGCATGTTTTATGCCATTTTTACTCAGTTTCTTTAAGTTGTCTTGGATCAACAGAATGGAATCCTCTTGGGTCAATTTGTTGGAGTTATCTTTAACTAATCCTTTATCATAATTCTTTACAGGCATCTTGGCATCTTTGGGCTTCTTTTTATTTTTACCTTTGAAAAAAATAAAAAATGCCTTGATATTACATAATAAAGCAGTTTTTTTTTTAAATTAGGCTTACAAGTACAGTAAAATATTTAAACAACACAATGTTAAGAAATAAACTTTTCAAGATTAAGGTAAGGTAAGCAACACACAACATGCATAATCAAAACTTTTCAGGCACTGGTAGCATGACAGTGATGAGTTGTAAGTAAAAGATGCATGTGCAGTGCTCAAGACATTTAATAAGGAAACATTTCATTGTGAGCAGCTGCTTCAGTCCTAATACACACTAGCTAAAACATACAGTACATAAACATACAGTACATAAACATACAGTACATAAACATACAGTACATAAACATACAGTACATATAATATAAAAGACAGGTAAACTTATGACCCACAACCACTTTGTCGTCTTGTGCTATAACATACTGCTTGTTCTACACACTCAGTATTACGACTGAAGAAACTCTTTGCAAAACGTTCCTTTACTAAATGTCATGATGCATTATTAACACAAACTGTCATAATACAGTATATATATATAATTAAAATATTACCTTTGTTTGTAGCAATGTTTTTTTCCTTAAATTCATGCAGGAGGTGAGGTAATGACTTTTCAACAAGATATAAAGGTTCAACAATAGTAAGACATCCTGCAGTGTCTTTAGGAAGGCCACAGGTTGCAACTTTCCATTGTAGTTTACACGCCGCCACACCACCTCGGACACACTGCTTCACAATACCAACTGGCTGTTCAGTGTAACAAAAAAAAAAAATTAAATTCCTGTTTAGCAAATCATTGTATTTGCATGATTTTTCAGATTGTGAAGTCACATTTTTGTGGGCAAAATATAAATTTTCTTATATTTTGAGGCTTATGTATTTATTCTTATTTTTTATTTGTTCAGTCACAATCATCATACATACATGAATTAATTACAAATACATAAGTCCAAAACACACTGTCTACAAGCACTGCAATGCCTTTCTTCACAAAAAGCAAACTCAACTGTTTGGAAGTTCATTAAGTATCTAGCAACTGTATACACTATCAATGAAAAAAAGGTAAACTGAGAGAAACTTGTAAAGAACAAGATAGTCTAAATAAATTGAAACATATCTGAAATGTCATATTTGATGGAAACTACTTAGTGTGAAGAGATAGTGTGTAAGAAAGGATGGGAAGTGGCAACACTGGTAAACAGAAATTACTCTACAAGCATTAGGAATTAAAATCCAAAACAAATACTACCAATAATGTAGAAAGCCAAAATGAAGATAAGAAAGTTTGGCAGGCAATGCACACAGTCCACCATTTAATAACTTTTTTTTTTTTTCAGGGGAGAGGGGGGAGGGATTTAACACGAGAGATTACATAATATAGTGGAACCTCGGCACTCGAACTTAATTCATTCCAGAAGGTTGTTCGAGTGCTGAATTGTCCAAGTACGTACTGAACAAATTTTTCCCAACCAATTTTCTTTTTGGTTGCCTGTTATCACTTATCCTCTTAGGCCCCATGTTGACTGATGTAATTAAACAAATAAAAAAAAATGCAAGGAAACACGAAATAGTTTACAGCAAAGTTCTGGCAGGTCGTGTTTGTTTGGTCAAAGTGCTTAGCAAACAGTCGACTACCGAATGATTTGTTTACCGAACAAAGCGTTCGAATACCAAATTGTTAGAGTACCGAGGTTCCACTGTATAAAAAAAAGGAACTATTTATGATAAGTGACAAAGATAATTATAAAGTCAGTCACTGGAGATTTCAACCATAAACAAATTGGTCTCTAAGAGGCTGGAACACTAAATAAATGATCAACAGTATCTCTTAACATAATGACAGGCTTTTTTTATGCATCAGCATATCCAATGCTCATCATTTAAACCCCTCAAGGAAGGTTCCTTGATGTTGGTGAGGGGCTCTTGATTTAGGGAATTGGATCTGTGCTCCAGTTCCCCGAATTAAGCCTGAATGCCTTCCACATCCCCCCCCCCCCAGGCGCTGTATAATCCTCCGGGTTTAGCGCTTCCCCCTTGATTATAATAATAATAATCATCATTTAAAGTATGCTGGCCACCCCCTCTGAAACCTCGACCACAAATTAGGTCATCCCTTGCTCTTTAGGACAATCTTCAACTGTCTACGAGGTTAACATCTTAAGGGTTAAATGGGGTAAATTTCTCCACAATTTATGAAAGACATCCTAAAGCCATGGGAGTGAGCTGATGTACTTACCCAAGCAGATCTCTATCACAGCCCAGAGGTTCTCAATGGCATTCAAATCTGGCAAAGATGAAAACAGGGATTCTAGGCAAGTTATTACAGTTAACATAAGCAGCGACATTACTCAAGGTTTTCCTTGATGTGCTTTTGGTGTGTGCAAGTCATGAACACTGTCCTCAAGAGCCTGACACAACCAGGTCCTCGCTGGACACTTGCACACATTGATGGCTTCTGTATTTCCTTAATTTGACGGCCTACCTCATATAATCCGATGATCTTTGCAACTGTATCTTGCATGACTTATTTCTACCCATGTTAATTCACCAATAGCCAAAAATGTCTAACAACTCAACCCTTTAAGGTTTTGTGTCCATTGTGCCCCTCACAGAAGCACCATGGACACAAAACCATCCACCAAGCCTAGGAGGCACTCGAGATGTAACTAGTAGCCTCATGGAATCATGAGGGGTCCCACGTAGAGTTGCAAGGCCAGCATAATTTCTCATCTCATCAACAAACTTAATAGGGTGGGATGTTACTTTGGACACTGAATTATGATGGGTGCCGACCATCCAGTGCACTTTAATGATGAGCACTGTTAATGAAGTAGCATGATTGAAAGGCCACCTACTATCACAGATTTTTTCAAACCTGCAACAAGGATAACTAGAAGTCAGTTTTAAATTAAGAAAAAGTGGGTCTAAGAGGATACTATAATTTTTTTCTTTGCAGATAGAGTGGTAGACTAATGAAATGTATCACAAGAGGCAGTCGTATGCACTAAAACCATATGAAATCGTAAAAAACATACATATGTATATTTTTTAACTTAACAGTGATCTCCTGCCAAAGCAAGGTGAGCTAAAGAAAACACATTCATCATTATTCAATCAATTACTGTCTTTCCACAAGTGGGCTAACATCACAATCAGATACCACAAACACAGCTGTTCCTATAGCTACAAGCAGAAAGATTACACTATTTGTTTCTACAGGCAACTCTTGGTAAACAGTCCTATTTAACAATTCCTTGTTGAATATGGCCCCTCAAGGAAGGTTCCTTGATGCTGGTGACGGGCTCTTAATCTAGGGAACTGGATCTGTGCTTTAGTTCCGTGAATTAAGCCTGAATACCTTCCATATCCCCCCTCCCAGGCGCTGTATAATCCTACGGGTTTAGTGCTTCCCTTTGATTATAATAATAATAATAATAAAAGGATAAAAGGTTGATGGGTAGGCTCCAGGATGTACATGTTTATAGAGGGGCAACTGATATATCGGATCATTATTTAGTTGTAGCTACAGTTAGAGTAAGAGGTAGATGGGAAAAGAGGAAGGTGGCAACAACAAGTAAGAGGGAGGTGAAAGTGTATAAACTAAGGGAGGAGGAAGTTCGGGCGAGATATAAGCGACTATTGGCAGAAAGGTGGGATAGTGCAAAGATGAGTAATGGGGGGGTTGAAGAGGGTTGGAATAGTTTTAAAAATGCAGTATTAGAATGTGGGGCAGAAGTTTGTGGTTATAGGAGGGTGGGTGCTAAAGGGTGTGATAAAAGAGAAAAAGGTAGCTTATGAGAGGTTTTTACAAAGCAGAAGTGTTATAAGAAGAGCAGAATATATGGAGAGTAAAAGAAAGGTAAAGAGAGTGGTGAGAGAGTGCAAAAGGAGAGCAGATGATAGAGTGGGAGAGGCACTGTCAAGAAATTTTAATGAAAATAAGAAAAAATTTTGGAGTGAGTTAAACAAGTTAAGAAAGCCAAGGGAAAATATGGATTTGTCAGTTAAAAACAGAGTAGGGGAGTTAGTAGATGGGGAGATGGAGGTATTAGGTAGATGGCGAGAATATTTTGAGGAACTTTTAAATGTTAAGGAAGAAACAGAGGCAGTAATTTCATGCACTGGTCAGGGAGGTATACCATCTTTTAGGAGTGAAGAAGAGCAGAATGTAAGTGTGGGGGAGGTACGTGAGGCATTACGTAAAATGAAAGGGGGTAAAGCAGCTGGTACTGATGGGATCATGACAGAAATGTTAAAAGCAGGGGGGGATATAGTGTTGGAGTGGTTGGTACTTTTGTTCAATAAATGTATGAAAGAGGGGAAGGTACCTAGGGATTGGCGGAGAGCATGTATAGTCCCTTTATATAAAGGGAAAGGGGACAAAAGAGACTGTAAAAATTATAGAGGAATAAGCTTACTGAGTATACCAGGAAAAGTGTACGGTAGGGTTATAATTGAAAGAATTAGAGGTAAGACAGAATGTAGGATTGCGGATGAGCAAGGAGGTTTCAGAGTGGGTAGGGGATGTGTAGATCAAGTGTTTACATTGAAGCATATATGTGAACAGTATTTAGATAAAGGTAGGGAAGTTTTTATTGCATTTATGGATTTAGAAAAGGCATATGATAGAGTGGATAGAGGAGCAATGTGGCAGATGTTGCAAGTATATGGAATAGGTGGTAAGTTATTAAATGCTGTAAAGAGTTTTTATGAAGATAGTGAGGCTCAGGTTAGGGTGTGTAGAAAAGAGGGAGACTATTTCCCGGTAAAAGTAGGTCTTAGACAGGGATGTGTAATGTCACCATGGTTGTTTAATATATTTATAGATGGGGTTGTTAAGGAAGTAAATGCTAGGGTGTTTGGGAGAGGGGTGGGATTAAATTATGGGGAATCAAATTCAAAATGGGAATTGACACAGTTACTTTTTGCTGATGATACTGTGCTTATGGGAGATTCTAAAGAAAAATTGCAAAGGTTAGTGGATGAGTTTGGGAATGTGTGTAAAGGTAGAAAGTTGAAAGTGAACATAGAAAAGAGTAAGGTGATGAGGGTGTCAAATGATTTAGATAAAGAAAAATTGGATATCAAATTGGGGAGGAGGAGTATGGAAGAAGTGAATGTTTTCAGATACTTGGGAGTTGACGTGTCGGCGGATGGATTTATGAAGGATGAGGTTAATCATAGAATTGATGAGGGAAAAAAGGTGAGTGGTGCGTTGAGGTATATGTGGAGTCAAAAAACGTTATCTATGGAGGCAAAGAATAATAATAATTGTTGAATGCGAGACAATGTATTGTTATTCTAAGCTTCTTTTTAAATGGGAATGAACCTCTCTAAAATACCCAAGGTGACTCGGTAAATAAAGCATATCAAGTGGCAGCTACAGGGTGAGGTCTACTGCTCACCTGGCTTTATTATTATTATTACAGTCAAACCTCGGTTTTCGTATGCCCTAGTTTTTGTACGATTCACTTCTCGACAACTTTTTTCATAAAAATTTTGTCCCGGTTTTCATACATCTGCTCAGTTTTCATACAGTTGAAAATGGTCCATACCAAATTCGTCCGCCTGCCCGCATGACTCAGCCACCCATTTCCCATAATCGAGCGCCCACACAAAGAATTCCATGCATTCATGACTCAGTCTGCCTTTGTTTCTCGTTGAGTGAGCATCACCTCGCATGTTCATCCGAAACATTTTGTAATAATCCATCGTTTTTTGTGCTTGTTTATTGAGTGCGACTGCTAAATAAGCCATCATGGGGCCAAAGAAAGTTCCAAGTGCCAGCCCTTTGATAAAGAAGGCGAGAAGGCAAAGTACAAAAGTGGCGTACGCGTGGCTGATCTTGCCAGGACATACGAGAAGTCCTCATCAACGATCAGTTCCATCCTGGTGAAGAAAACAGAAATCAAGGAAGCTGATGTTGCGAAAGGGGTAAATGTGCTAACGAACAAGAGAGTGTATCACTCTGAAAATCCCTGAATGTTCAAGAAAAACAATGTCATCAAGAGTAAATTGTGTGTTATGTGGAAGGCTAACAATAAGGCATGGATCACAAGGCAAATTTTCATTGAGTGGGTCAATGAAGTGTTTGGCCCATGAGTGAAGAAATACCTCCTGGAAAATTAATTGCCACTTAACTGCCTCCTGGTAAAGGACAATGCTCCTGCTCATCCTCCAGGCTTGGACAACCAATTGTTGGAGGAGTTTAGTTTCATCACAGTGAAGTTCTTGCCCCGTAATATCACTCCTCTCATCCAGCCCATGGACCAGCAGGTCATTTCAAACTTCAAAAAACTCTACACCAAAGCACTGTTGCAAAGGTGTTTTGAAGTGACCTCAGACACTGAACTGACCCTTAGAGAGCTCTGGAGGAATCGCTTCAATATCTTCAACTGCATAAGCCTTATAGATAAGGCTTGGCAGGGAGTGACTTCTGAAACGATGAACTCTGCTTGAGAAAATTGTGGCCAGAATGTCCTTGAGAAGGATTTTGAAGGGTTTGAGGCTGACCCTGATGACCCTACGCCTGTTATGGAATATATTGTGTCTTTGGGCAAGTCCATAGGGTTGGATGTGAATGGTCAGGATGTGGAAGAGTTGGTGGACGACCACAGGGAAGAGCTAACCACTGAAGAGTTGCAAGACCTTCAATTGGAACAGCAGCAGACTGCAGCTGAGGAAACTGCTTCAGAGGAGGAGGAAGAGAGAGTGGAGAATGTGCCTTTTTCAGTGATTAAGGACATGTGTGCAAAGTGGAATGAGCTGCAAAGTTTTGTGGAGAAATATCACCCTAACAAAGCTGTTGCAAGCCATGTCTGCAACATATTCAATGGCAATGCTTTGTCCCATTTTAGGCAAATCTTAAAGACGCCAGAAACAGACCTCTCTGGACAGATTTTTTTTTTTGTGCGACAGGGGTCCAGTGACTCAAGCTGGTCCTAGTACCAGTAAAAGACAAAGAAGGGAAGTAACTCCAGATAGGGCCTCAATAAATAACAAAAAAAAGGCACAATACTGTGACTGGAACGATACACAAATAACCCGCACATAAAAGAGAGAAGCTTACGACGATGTTTCGGTCCGACTTGGACCATTTACAAAGTCACACTGACCAGAAGTGGAGCAGGACGGCTATATATAGGCAGGAAGAGGTGGTGGTGGTGGTGGTAGTAGTAGTAGTAGTAGTACAAGAATGGTATATAATACCGACAAGATGAAATTAAGACACATGCGCAACACCCGGGCATCTCTATCGTAGATGTTTCGCCATCCAGCCAGCCACTGTATGGCGAAACGTACACAACAAAGACACCCAGAAGCCGCACATGTGTCTTAATTTCATCAGTAGTAGTAGTAGTAGAAGAGGTAGTAGTAGTGGTAGAAGTGGGGAATAAGGAGGACGAGCCAGTCAAATACAAAGGAAGGGGAGCACTGCAAGGGAGCTAGGTGCCCACAGAGGGAGAGCAAGCACACAGAGGTGTGTGAAAGGGGAAGTGGTGAAATAAATGAAGAAGGAACAGAAACACGAGACAGAAGAGAGAAAGACAACCCAGAGGAGAAAAAGGAAAGAGGAAAGGGGAAGAGGGAGAAGAAGAAAAAGAAAAAGAAAAAATGAGGAGTCAGGTTAAGTCACGGGTGTTCTGAAGTTTGGAGCATTTTACAATGTAGTGGGAGAGGAAGGCATCTACAGAGACGAAGCCAGGGCTAAGATTCATACAAGGAAAGTTGTGTATTAGAGAGGATTCAACTAGACGGCGACTGTTCGAGTTGGAAATAGGGAAGACAGTTTTAGCAGAAGACCAGTCAGTATTATGGCTATGATCTCTGACGTGACAGAAAAGAGCATTGTTAGTGTCGGCAAGCCTAACACTATTTTTGTGCTCCCCAAGTCTGTCAGAAAGAGATCGACCAGTTTCTCCGAAGTATTGAAGAGGACAAGAGGAGCAAGAAATAGAGTAGACACCAGGAACATCTGTAGAGGGAGGAGAGGTATGAACGAGATTAGTGCGAAGAGTGTTAGTCTGGCGGAAGGTAAGCTTGATGTCTAAGGGACGGAATGGGAATGGGAATCTAATTCCTTGCTTCCTTTCCTTGATGTCCATGTCCACCGCTCAGATACAGGTTTTTCCTTTTCCGTTTACCTAAAACCTATGCACAGTGGCATGTACATTCACTACTTTTCCTATCATGCTTCCCCTGTCAAGAAAAGTGTTCTTATCTCCCTCTTTCTCCATGCCCTCCGCATCTGTGATCCTCAGTTCCTTCCAGCAAAAATTTCCACTCTTCATAATTCGTTTTCCCGTCTTGGCTACCCTTCCCATTTCATAGACTCTGCCCTCTCACGTGCTAAACGTAATTTCTACTCTCCCAAACTCTCTACTCCTGGGAACTCTTCTATCTTCTGCCTTCCCTACATTTCCGGTCTTTCTAATCTCAACAATTCTCTCCGCCCCTTAGACATCAAGCTTACCTTCCGCCAGACTAACACTCTTCGCACTAATCTTGTTCATACCTCTCCTCCCTCTACAGATGTTCCTGGTGTCTACTCTATTTCTTGCTCCTCCTGTCCTCTTCAATACTTCAGAGAAACTGGTTGATCTCTTTCTGACAGACTTAGGGAGCACAAAAATAGTGTTAGGCTTGCCGACACTAACAATGCTCTTTTCTGTCACGTCAGAGATCATAGCCATCCCATTGACTGGTCTTCTGCTAAAACTGTCTTCTCTATTTCCAACTTGAACAGTCGCTGTCTAGTTGAATCCTCTCTAATACACAACTTTCCTTGTATGAATCTTAGCCCTGGCTTCGTCTCTGTAGATGCCTTCCTCTCCCACTACATTGTAAAATGCTCCAAACTTCAGAACACCCGTAACTTAACCTGACTCCTCATTTTTTCTTTTTCTTTTTCTTCTTCTCCCTCTTCCCCTTTCCTCTTTCCTTCTTCTCCTCTGGGTTGTCTTTCTCTCTTCTGTCTCGTGTTTCTGTTCCTTCTTCATTTATTTCACCACTTCCCCTTTCACACACCTCTGTGCGCTTGCTCTCCCTCTGTGGGCACCTAGCTCCCTTGCAGTGCTCCCCTTCCTTTGTATTTGACTGGCTCGTCCTCCTTATTCCCCACTTCTACCACTACTACTACCTCTTCTACTACTACTACTACTGATGAAATTAAGACACATGTGTGGCATCTGGGTGTCTTTGTTGTGGACATTTCGCCATCCAGTGGCTGGCTGGATGGTGAAACGTCTACGATAGAGATGCCCGGGTGTTGCACATGTGTCTTAATTTCATCTTGTCGGTATTATATACCATTCTTGTACTACTACTACTACTACTACTACTACTACTACTACCACCACCACCACCTCTTCCTGCCTATATATAGCCGTCCTGCTCCACTTCTGGTCAGTGTGACTTTGTAAATGGTCCAAGTCGGACCGAAACGTCGTCATAAGCTTCTCTCTTTTATGTGCGGGTTATTTGTGTATAGGGCCTCAATACCTGAATTCCTCATGGATGGAGATTCACCTTCCAAACAATAACCTCTCCTCCCTCTTCTCTCCTCCTCCTCATCTTCCATACACCAACAAGAGTCTTCAATGAAGGTAAAAGTGATGTTAAATGTTCATTTCATTAGTCATTCATATTTGCAGTGGTACCCCAAGTTTCATACATAATTCGTTCCAGAAGGCTGTTCAAGTGCCATTACCAAACGAATTTGTTCCCATAAGGAATAATGTAAATTAGATTAGTCAGTTTCAGACCTCCAAAAATACACTTACAATAATACACTTACATAATTGTTCGAGTTGGAAGCTGTATGAAACTCGGGGTACCACTGTATTTCTCATTGTTTTGTGTATGTAAAACTATAGTTATTCTCTATAAAATGTATTTTTTGTTAATATATTTGGGTGTCTGAAACAGATTAATTGGATTTACATTATTTCTTATGGGAAATATAGCTTCAGTTTTTGTACAATCCAGTTTTCATCAGACTTTTTCGAACAGATTAATCATGAAAATTGAGGTTCCATTGTATTATTATTACATTGGGGCAGCACTAAGCCCATAAGTGTCATACGATGCCTGGGAAATGGGAGGCATTCAGGTTCGAACCATGGAAGGGAAGCACAAGTTCAATTCCTGAAATCAAGAGCCTCTTACTGTCATCAAGGAACCCCCTTTAGGGCATATCTACAGTTCTCTTAGTCAAAGTCAGTAAATGAACAAAGGTTTTTATACTTAATACATGGGATTTACAAGATTTATACAGCCAGGTTTGTTCTGGGCAATGGCATTTGAAAGATCTCTTGTATGCAGAATATTTCAGATAAGTGACAAGATATTAAATAGCAAAGAATGTGCACTGTTAGTCACATATGCCAAGGCTCTTAACCTCTAACCATTTTTATTAATACAGTACTAGGAAGGTCACTATTTCATTAGGGTTATGATTTAACCAGCTTTAAAATAAGAATAAATAAATATTAGCCTTGACTTGTGATTAAATGACAATTGTTAATATGAAAACATGTCTGAAGGAGATTTTGTATGCAAGGGGCTTGGACATCCAATGTGTTAAGATAGGTGTGGAGGCAATTAGTTTTTATGACTTGACATGCTGTTGGAGCATGAGCAAGATACCATTTATGAAGGAATTCAGGGAAACCCATTAACCAGGGTTGAGTCTGGAGGTGGGAAGTATAGTGCCTGTGCTCTGAAGGAAGGGTGGAGACAGTGCAACTTGCAGGTGCATCTGAATTGCAATGTCGGCACACCTCTGGCAAGACAGTGACAGAGTGAGTGATGAGAGTGCCATTTTTTCGGGCCACCCTACCTCGGTGGAAGATGGCTAGTGTTAAAAAAAAATATATATACCTGAAGACACTTAAGCATGGTGCCATGGGTTACAATCCATCGTGTTACAACTGGTGAGGATTTTTCGACAGCATAATCTGGTTCCCACTCTAGCTTGTGGATGCACCATTTCTGAAAGATATCATTTTATGATTATTTCACATAACACTAGTAGGTTGGTAGACAGCAACCACCCAGGGTGGTACTACCATCCTGCCAAGTGAGTGTAAAACGAAAGCCTGTAATTGTTTTACATGATGGTAGGATTGCTGGTGTCTTTTGTTTGTCTCATAAATATGCAAGATTACAGGTGACATACGTCTTGTTACTTCTACTTACACTTAGGTCACACTACACATACATGTACACATTTATTTATACTCACTCATCTAAGTTTTCTTTGATTTTATCTTAATAGTTCTTGTTCTTATTACTTCTCCTTTTATATTCACGGAGAAGTGGAATAAGAATCTTTCCTCCGTAAGCCATGCGTGTTGTAAAAGTCAACTAAAATGCTGGGAACAATGGGCTAGTAACCCTTTTTCCTGTAAAGATTACTAAAAAGAATAAGAAGAAGAAAATTGTCAAAGTGGGATGTCTGACTGTACGTGAATGTTGTGTGAATAAGAAAGAGATGATTGTGGATGTTATGAATGAGAAGAAGCTGGATATCCTGGCTTTAAGTGAAACAAAGCTAAAGAGGGTGGGAGAGTTTCAGTGGAGAAAAATAAATGGGATTAGGTCAGAGTTTCAAATAGAGTTAGAGCTAAAGAAGGAGTAGCAATGATGTTGAAGGATAAGCTATGGCAGGAAAAGAGGGACTATAAATGTATTAATTCAAGGATTATGTGGAGTAAAATAAAGGTTAGATGTGAAAAGTGAGTTATAGTAAGTGTATATGCACCTGGAGAAGAAAGAAGTGTAGAGGAGAGAGAGAGAGATTTTGGGAAATGTTGAGTGAATGCGTAGGGAGTTTTGAACCAAGTGTGAGAATACTTGTGGTTGGAGATTCCAATGCTAAAGTGGGTAAAAATGTTGTGGAGGGAATAATAGGTAAATCTGGGGTGCCAGGGGTAAATGAAAATGGGGAACCTTTAATTGAGCTATGTGTAGAAAGAGGTTTGGTAATAAGTAATACATATTTTATGAAAAAGAGGATAAATAAATATACAAGGTATGATATAGCACGTAATGAAAGTAATTTGGGTAGGCTCCAGGATGTACATGTTTATAGAGGCGCATCTGATATGTCGGATCATTATTTAGTTGTAGCTATAGTTAGTGTAAGAGGTAGACGGGACAAGAGGAAAATGGCAACAAGGAAGAGAGAGGTGAAAGTGTATAAACTAGGAGGAGGACGTTTGGGTGAGATATAAGCAACTATTAGCAGAAAGGTGGGCTAGTGCAAGTATGACTAGTGGGGGGGTTGAAAAGGGTTGGAATAGTTTTAAAAATGCAGTATTAGAATGTGGGGCAGAAGTTTGTAGTTATAGCAGGGTGGAGGCAGGAGGAAAGAGGAGTGATTGGTGGAATGATGAAGTAAAGGGTGTGATAAAAGAGAAAAAGGTAGCTTATGAGAGGTTTTTACAAAGCAGAAGTGTTATAAGAAGAGCAGAGTATATGGAGAGTAAAAGAAAGGTGAAGGGAGTGGTGAGAGTGCAAAAGGAGAGCAGATGATAGAGTGGGAGAGGCACTGTCAAGAAATTTTAATGAGAATAAGAAAAAAAATTTGAGCGAGTTAAACAAGTTAGAAAAGCCTTGGGAATAAATGGATTTGTCAGTTAAAAAACAGTAGTGGAGTTAGTAGATGGGGAGATGGAGGTACTGGGTAGGTTGCTGGAATATTCTGAGGAACTTTTAAATGTTGACGAAGAAAGGGAGGCGGTAATTTTATGCACTGGCCAGGGAGGTATACCATCTTTTAGGAGTGAAGAAGAGCAGGATGTGAGTGTGGGGAAGGTGCATGAGGCATTATGTAGAATGAAAGGAGGTAAAGCAGCTGGAACTGACGGGATCATGACAGAAATGTTAAAAACAGGGGGAAACATAGTGTTGGAGTGGTTGGTATTTTTTTTTAATGAATGTGCGAAAGAGGGGAAGGTACCTAGGGATTGGCGGAAAGCGTGTATAGTCCCTTTATATAAAGGGAAGGGGGACAAAAGAGATTGTAAAAATTATAGAAGAATAAGTTTACTGAGTACAGCAACCGCCCAGGAAGGTACTACCGTTCTGCCAAGTGAGTGTAAAACGGAAGCCTGTAATTGTTTTACACGATGGTAGGATTGCTGGTGTCTTTTTTTTCTGTCTCATACACATGCAAGATTTCAGGTACGTCTTGCTACGTCTACTTACACTTAGGTCACAATACACATACATGTACAAGCATATATATATACACACCTCTCTGGGTTTTCTTCTATTGTCTTTTTAGTTCTTGTTCTTGTTTATTTCTTCTTACACCCATGGGGAAGTGGAACAAAATTCTTCCTCCGTAAGCCATGCGTGTTGTAAGAGGCGACTAAAATGCCAGGAGCAAGGGGCTAGTAACCCCTTCTCCTGTACTTATTACTATATGTAAAAGGAGAAACTTTTGTTTTTCCTTTTGGGCCACCCCGCCTTGGTTGGATACGGCCGGTGTGTTGAAAGAAGAAAGAAAGAAGTTTACTGAGTATAACAGGAAAAGTGTACGGTAGGTTTATTAGTGAAAGAATTAGAGGTAAGACAGAATGTAGAATTGCAGATGAGCAAGGAGGTTTTAGAGTGGGTAGGGGTTATGTAGATCAATGGTTTACATTGAAGCATATATGTAAATAGTATTTAGATAAAGGTAGGGAAGTTTTTATTACATTTATGGATTTAGAAAAAGCATATGATGATAGAGTGGATAGGAGAGCAATGTGGCAGTTGTTGCAAGTATATGGAATAGGTGGTAAGTTACTAAATGCTGTAAAAAGTTTTTATGAGGATAGTGAGGCTCAGGTTAGGGTGTGTAGAAGAGAGGGAGACTACTTCCCGGTAAAAGTAGGTCTTAGACAGGGATGTGTAATGTCACCATAGTTGTTTAATATATTTAAAGATGGGGTTGTAAAAGAAGTAAGTGCTAGGGTGTTCGGGAGAGGGGTGGGATTAAATTATGGAGAATTAAATACAAAATGGGAGGTGACACAGTTACTTTTTGCTGATCATACTGTGCTTATGGGAGATCCTAAAGAAAAATTGCAAAGGTTAGAGGACGAATTTGGGAGTGTATGTAAAGGTAGAAAGTTGAAAGTGAACATAGAAAAGAGTAATGTGATGAGGGTATCAAATGATTTAGATAAAGAAAAATTGGATATCAAATTGGGGAGGAGGAGTATGGAAGAAGTGAAAGTTTTCAGATATTTAGGAGTTGTGTCAGCAGACTGATTTATGAAGGATAAGGTTAATCATAGAATTGATGAAGGAAAAAAGGCGAGTGGTGCATTGAGGTATATGTGGAGGCAAAAAATGTTATCTATGGAAGCAAAGAAGAGAATGTATGAAAGTATAGTAGTACCAACACTCTTATATGGGTGTGAAGCTTGGGTTGTAAATGCTGCAGTGAGGAGGTGGTTGGAGGCAGTGGAGATGTCCTGTCTAAGGGCAATGTGTGGTGTAAATATTATGCAGAAAATTTGGAGTGTGGAAATTAGGAGAAGGTGTGGAGTTAATAAAAGTATTAGTCAGAGGGCTGAAGAAGGTTTGTTGAGGTGGTTTGGTCATTTAGAGAATGGATCAAAGTAGAATGACATGGAGAGTGTATAAATCTGTGGGGGAAGGAAGGCGGGGTAGGGGTCGTCCTCGAAAAGGTTGGTGGGGGCAAAGGAGGTGTTGTGGGCAATGGGTCTGGACTTCCAGCAAGCGTGCATGAGCGTGTTAGATAGGAGTGAATGGAGATGAATGGTATTTGGGACCTGATGAGCTGTTGGAGTGTGAGCAGGGTAATATTTAGTGAAGGGATTCAGGGAAACCGGTTATTTTATATAACGAGACTTGAGTCCTGGAAATGGGAAGTACAGTACCTGCACTCTAAAGGAGGGGTTTGGGATATTGGCAGTTTGGAGGGATATATTGTGTATTTTTATACATATATACTTCTAAACTGTTGTATTCTGGGCACCTCTGCAAAAACAGTGATTATGTGTGAGTGAGGTGAAAGTATTGAATGATGATGAAAGTATTTTCTTTTTGGGGATTTTCTTTCTTTTTGTGTCACCCTGCCTCGGTGGGAGATGGCCAACTTGTTTAAAAAAAATTAAAACAGTAAAATGTCCCCAGTCTAGCATTCCATACTTGAATATTCCCTATAATTCAGTACTGACCAGTGTGAAGGCATCTAACACAATCACAATATTGCTCATTCTTGAAATGTACCCGTTTGTCATCCAGGTGTAGTATAGCCCAGTCACTGGTTTTTGGCTATTGGTTAAGCCAATAGTTGTCCAATATATTGTATATATAAAAGGCATTTGTGATTTTTGACCTTTTTAATGTCTTCTCATAAGTATTCAAGGTCAAGTAAAAAGCATATTGGTATGAAAAGAAAACACATTACACTAACACACACGCAGCAAGTTCAGATTCAACAGAAGTTAGATAAACACAAGTCAGTGCACAACCTATGTGAACATTTTAGTACTGGTGCTGTAAATAAAATAATCAATGAGTAAACTTGCTTATGTGATTCAAATAAGGAAATTATGAAGTAAAAAACAACGCAAGGCTAAACCTATAATTATCAGGTTGTGCATAAGTGGTTTAAAGAATGGTGCAGTAGTGTATAGTAAACACTTGATTTAACAGAGGAATAGAGGAAAGAATGGGTGGCCAGTGATGGTGATTGTAGTGAACAGAGATGAGTGTTTTGTTGTGATAATGTAATAAAATCATAAATTATATTTATATTCAAGTTAGTGAAAAATGAACACTTGTTGGCAACAGTGGTGTAAATTCACCAGCAATATTTACATTTTACAATTTATTGATGTCAAGTTGTGAATGGGTTTTATTTTGTTTATTTTTTAATGTTTAACATGAACATGTACATTAGTTTCTTAGGATATTAGATGTATTTCACGGTGTTTTAACACTTCAAACACGGGGAAATGCATAGCCTGACGATACTCCACTTGGAATATACAATATAAATTGGTGCAAATAATTTTCTTTATTTCTTTTACTGCTTTGGTCTTCTAACACTATGTACAATGAATACTTACAAGCTGACAATTGTTTCAAGGTGCAATACTCCTCAAAACTTGCGTTATCCTAGGTTAATATTACGTATTATACTACGTAGTTAAGTACCTTAATGACAACAACATTCTCCATAGCTATCAATCGGGCTTTAGAAGATCTTACTCAACCGACACCTCCTTAATTAATCTGATGGATTACCTGAGAACTGAAATGTCAAAGGGGAACCTCATAGGTATGGTAACCTTAGACCTGCAAAAGGCCTTCGATACTGTCAACCACAATATATTATGAAAATTAAGACACGTGCAACATCTGGATATCTTTATGGTAGACGTTTCGCCATCCAGTGGCTTTATCAATACAGATTCTAAGACATAATTAGAAGATAGTAGAACTATATACAAAAGATGAGGTAATCAGTCCCTCAGCCTTGGAGTTAGTGTTCACAGCATCGTGGTGGAGGAGAATCTGGAGCAAAGGCAAGAAGACTGGCGGTTATATAGGCGTCAGTGGATAAGGATGTGCAGCAGACGAGGGCATAGTCACTGGTAGGCGAGATTCCCCAGTGGAAGTAGGTCCTTTCCAAAGAGATGGGTTAGTTGTAGCAGCCGTGAAGAAGGTCTTGTAGATGTCCTCTGAGCCAAAATTCCATGATGTTGCAGTGTCTGACAAGTTGTGCAAGAAAAGTATAAAATACCAACAATATGAAAGTTAAGACACATGTGCAACATCTGGATATCTTTATTGTAGACGTTTCGCCATCCAGTGGCTTTATCAATACAGATTCTAGGACATAATTAGAAGACAGTAGAACTATATACCTTTCTTGCACAACTTGTCAGACACTGCAACATCATGGAATCTTTTACCTTATTCCTAGTAATGACCCTCGTATTGTAGATAGTCTTAATGACCCTCGTGTAGTAGATAGTCTTTTTAGTATGATAATAAGATGTTATCTTCATTATAGAATGATAAGAAAATATTATGACCTTTATATTATAAAACTAAGGTAGTAGTACCAACACTCTTATATGGGTGTGAAGCTTGGGTGGTAAATGCAGCAGCGAGGAGACGGTTGGAGGCAGTGGAGATGTCCTGTCTAAGGGCAATGTGTGGTGTAAATATTATGCAGAAAATTCGGAGTGTGGAAATTAGGAAAAGGTGTGGAGCTAATAAAAGTATTAGTCAGAGGGCAGAAGAGGGGTTGTTGAGATGGTTTGGTCATTTAGAGAGAATGGATCAAAGTAGAATGACATGGAAAGCATATAAATCTAAAGGGGAAGGAAGACGAGGTAGGGGTCGTCCTTGAAAGGGTTGGAGAGAGGGGGTAAAGGAGGTTTTGTGGGCAAGGGGCTTGGACTTCCAGCAAGCGTGCGTGAGCGTATTAGATAGGAGTGAATGGAGATGAATGGTACTTGGGACCTGACGATCTGTTGGAGTGTGAGCAGGGTAATGTTTAGTGAAGGGATTCAGGGAAACCGGTTATTTTCACAGTCGGACTTGAGTCCTGGAAATGGGAAGTACAATGCCTGCACTTCAAAGGAGGGGTTTGGGATATTGGCAGTTTGGAGGGATATGTTATGTATCTTTATACGTATATGCTTCTAAACTGTTATATTCTGAGCACCTCTGCAAAAACAGTGATTATGTGCGAGTGTGGTGAAAGTGTTGAATGATGATGAAAGCATTTTCTTTTTGGGGATTTTCTTTCTTTTTTGGGTCACCCTGCCTCGGTGGGAGACAGCCGACTTGTTGGAAAAAAAAAAAAAAAAAATAAGGTAAAAGGACCCCAATGGAAATGAGTCACTCTGCCTGACTTTTTTGGGTTATCCTAGGTTCTCTACACATATGCTGCTATGTATGATAATTCTATGTAACTGTATTTGTGTATACCTGAATAAACTTACTTACTTATTCAAGACCCCTGTAAACATATATTTACGAGAAAATCTTGTATTACAATCGTTCCAAGGTGGAATACTCATTGAACCATAGAAATAAGTCACATTGTTTGAACATACTAGATTATCCTATGTGAAATGTACATAGCACTTTTTGGCTGAATCAAAACTGTAATGAATTTGGAATGAACACAACAACTTCCTGGCAGTTGCAGATCCTGTTTTCTAGTAGGAAAACTGGTGGATGGAACAATAGGGCCTGTTTTCATTATTTACTAATGCTAGTTATGTAGCATTACCCATGATGGACCCACCTGATCTTTAGATTTTTTCAGAGGCATGAAAAAAGTTGAGATTCAAATAGTTGTGCTGAGGTCAAAAATATTGGCAGGTGGCCGATTTGAAGGTACAAAGTTATGCATGCTAGTATGTTGGATGCATTGATATCACCTGTGTATTAGTACACTGGACACAGTTAAAAGCTTAAATCATTTTTATGATACACTAGCATGCATAACTAAGTCTACATCATTTCTAATTTCAACAAGAAAATTAGCTGTTTTACAAAGAATCATTACACAGATTACATACACATCACAATTTACTCAAACACATTACCCTCATAAGTGAGGTACTGCAGGTACTCTGTACGTAATTTTCTTTCAGCTACTAACTCAGAGTCAGGTACCAGTGTCCTGTAAGTACCTTGCTATATGTTTCAATACGAAATCAAGCTCATTTCCTTTAACCCACTAGCTTACCACAAGTTACACAAATAACCTGCACATAGGAGAGAGGAGCTAACGACGATGTTTTGATCCGACTTGGGCCACTTACAAATATGTAACTCGCACAGTTCTATGTGCGGGTTATTTGTGCATTGTTCTTCATGGTATTGTGCCTTTTTGTTACTTACCACAAGTTCCTCATAGCACGGCTGACTCCACTGAATCTTAGAAGCTGGACGTTTAAGCTTCTGTTGAAATTCTTGGATGATCTCTGTGAAAGGGAACCCATCTGTTGCCAGAACCCTTTTCCTCACTCCTCCTTCTAGTTCTTCCATGCTCCTAAATAGTAAAAGGTGAAATAAGACAACAGTAAAGTTAAAAACACTTTATTCATTATATTGACAAGTGTACAGCAAGAGAGCTGTTAAAGGGAAATTTTCTCACAAGCTATCATGCTTGATATAAAGTCTACATGACATGGCTGGGAAGATGCATTAAATAATGTGTGTTACTTCCTAAACAATGATGACTAATCAAAACACAAGGTATTATGGGATATTAATATGTAGTTTTTATTATAAAAGAGCAATTACCTTTGCAAAAAACCACATTAGATAAACATGGGTTATTCTATTCCTCTCTATATTTAATGCCTTTCTTTGCTCTCCCTCTCTTGCTCTCTTCCTTTCTCTTTGGCTCTCTTTTTTGCTCTCTCCCATGGCTCTCTTTTTTGCTCTCTCTCCCATGGCTCTCTTTTTTGTTCTCTCTCTCTCTCTCTCTCCCCTGGCTCTCTTTTTTGCTCTCTCTCCCTTGGCTCTCTTTTTTGCTCTCTCTCTCCCCTGGCTCTCTTTTTTGCTCACTCTCCCCTGGCTCTCTTTTTTGCTCTCTCCCCCCTGGCTCTCTTTTTTGCTCTCTCTCTCTCTCCCCTGGCTCTCTTTTTTGCTCTCTCTCCCCTGGCCCTCTTTTGCTCTCTCTCTCTCTCTCCCCTCTCTCTCTTTTTTTGCTATCTCTCTCTCTCTCTCTCTCACCTATAAGATTCCAACATTTCAAACATTTTTGCTACTGATATTCACCCTTTCTTCCATTTTGTGTGACTCAGTTGTTGCTGAGAAACTGCGCTATCTTGGGCTGTCCAGGAACACATTCTAGAAGACAAAATTACTAATCACTTGCACAATCTGAAATTTATAAGCTCTTTCAACATCTAAAAGCATTTAAATAATATGATTGCTATTATATTCATTGGGAAGCACTAAAACTGCATGGATCATAAAGTGCCTGGTGAATGGGAGATAATCAAATTTGATTTTAGTAAGGAGAGGATAGTTTCAATTCTCTGGTCAAGAGTCTTTTACTAAGCATAAAAAGAACTCCTCCCTCCTTGAAGAGTTCTATATTAATAGATCAACATATAGTATATTCCAGGCAAGAGCCTGAAGAAAAAAATTAGCTGTCATGATGCTCAATGAAATATAAAACAAACACTATACCTTTGCAATGGTTTTTTTTCACCAGCCTCATACCAGGCTCTTAGAAGTTTCATTGCTGTCTCTCTACCAACTCCTTGCACACCACCTGGCATATAGTCACACCCAAGCAGAATACCAAGAACTATTAATCCTTCACGAGTCAGTTGTAGTCGATCTTCTAAGATTTCCATACTGTGAAAAGAATCAATCCAGGTATGATATAAATAATGTTTCAGAGTACAGTAGATAGAAACTACAATACAATTATCTAATTGGTATAGAATACAATTCAAATTCAAATTTTCAAATTTATTTCTTTGCAAGTAGTACATTGAGATTATGTATTTACAATAATGGGTTGCAATGCAAAGAGCCTCTATTATACCTAGGCATTAAGGGGCCGACTTATTTTAATGGTTTACTGACTACTTAACACTAAAGAAATTTATCATAGTTGTACAGTAGTTCTATTAATTATAAATGAATCTAATTTATATAAACCAAAGGATATATTCATATATTCAAAAATGCTTTTTATGAAACATGATTCAATTATATTCCTATTGACAATGGGCAATACTATACTTCCTTCTCATACAAAACAGTATGGTGCTGTACAGTATACAGTACTACAATGGTATTGAAAACAGGAGGTTCTTGACTTACTGAGGTCCCTCAACAAGTCAGGATTTTTAATCACCGCTTGGGATAAAAAAAAAACACAATAGTCAACTAACACCCAGATATATATTTATTTACTGTTAAATGAAATAAGACAGAGGGTGTAAGGAGATTTGCCCCAGTCTGACTGTCTAGGATTCAATCTTAGGACCTTTTGTGTGTGAGGCTCCTGCTCATGGGTTCCCCCAACATTCTTTACACTGCTTGAATGCATTACAGTGGTCCCTTGTTTTTCGTAGTTAATCCATTCCTGGAGTTGCTACTATTATCGAAATCTACTATTTGCAAATCAATTTTCCCCATAAGAAATAATGTAAATACAATTAATCCGTTCCTGACACCCAGAAGTATTAAAACAAAAAAATTTTTTACATGAAATATAGATGTAGTGCATAAACAATACAATGGGAAATGATGAATGAAACATTAACAGCATAACACTTACCTTTATTGGAGATTCTTCTTAGTGTATGGAAGACTGGAGGAGGAGAGAGATTGGATTGTTTACAGTTTGGAAGGGGAATCCCCTTCCAGCAACACCTCAGGTACCAATTGCTTTTCTGGGGTTGCTTCTCTTCTCTGTTTCTTAATGTCACTAGGACCACCTTGAGAGTCACTGGAGTCCTGTCTCGCAAAATAACTGTGGAGAGAGCTCTGTTTCTGGCGTCTCTTTAACACTTCCCTAAAATGGCCCAAGGCTTTGTCACTGTACATGTTGCCAACATGGCTTGCAACAACCTTGTCAGGGTGATGTTTCTCCATAAAGCTTTCCATCTTACCCCACATAGCAAAAATTTCTTTAATTTCTGAAGAAGGCACCTTCTTCCATCTCTCTTCCTCCTCCTCTGCAGCAAGATTCTGAGCTGCGATCTGTTGCTCTTCCTGCTGAAGCTCTTGCAGCTCCTCAGTGGTGAGCTCTTCATTGTGGTCTTTCACCAACTCTTCCACATCCTCCAAACTCACATCCAACCCCATGGAACTCCCCAGTGCCACAATTGATTTAACAACAGATATAGGCTCATCAGGGTCAGTCCCAAACCCTTCAAAATCCCTCTTGTCAACACAATCTGGCCACAATTTTCTCCAAGCAGAGTTCAAAGTCCTGGTAGTCACTCCCTCCCAAGCCATACCTATAAGGGTTATGCAATGGAGGATGCTGAAGTGTTCTTTCCAAAATTCCCTTAGGGTCAAGTGAGTGTCTGTGGTCACAGTCAAGCACCTGTGAAACATTGCTTTGGTGTATTTCTCACCTTCTTCACCACAGGCTTGGCACTAGGAGCTTTCTTTGGAGCCATGGTAGCTTATTTAGTACTTGCAAGCACTAAAATGAGTGGAATATTATGAAATATTTCGTAGGAGCACGTGAGGGGACCTTCGCTCACTGGTAAACAATGCCAGACTGGCTGGGTAGGGAGGCCGCCCCGGCTCACACCATGCGTACGCGTCCCGGACGAACTACTATTCACAAGTCAACCTATGATTAGCGAGCCCATGTTTATACAAAAATATCCCTATGATTTCCGAAATCTATGATTCCCGAGAACTACGAAAAGCGAGGGACCACTGTATTATTATTATTCCATGGTACCAACACTTGCATACGGGCAAGAGGAATGGGTTTTGAATGTTGCAGCAAGGAGGTTAGATGCAGTGGAGATGTCAAGTTGGAAAGCAATATGTAGTGTCACCAAGCACATAATTCAGAAGGCTGAGGAAGAGTTGCCGAGATGGTTAGGGCATGTTGAGGATGCAGGGATACAATGTAAGTGTGTTAGATGGAAGTCAATGAAGATGAGGGGCTGTTAATCAATGTGCTGTTGGAATGAAGAAATTCAAGGAAACCAGTAAGCTGGAAATGAATTTTGAGAGAAGGGCAGTGCTTGCACTCTGGAGGAAGGGTAGGGATGCTGCAGTTGGTGGGTAATGTGAATTGTGATTTTAGTGCATTGTTGGCAAGACAGCAATTGAATGAATGATGGAGAATGTGTTTTCTACTTTGGATTACCCTGCCTTGGTGGGAAACAGCCATTGAGTACTTTATAATTTTTATTATATTTTTTATCTCTACAGCCATCTCCCACCAAAGAAGAAAACACATTCACCATCATTCATTTAATGTCTTGCCAGAAGTGTCCTGACATCACGGGTCAGATTGCCCTCTGACTGCAATGTCCCCACCCCCTCTTTCAGAGTGCAAGCACTATACCCTTTGAGGTCATACAGCATCTGGGAAATGAGAATGCCTATAGGATGCATAGCATTTCAGCCAGACAATGTTTTTCAGAAAACAGAGAGGGAGGGAAACAATTTTACAGCAAAGTTATCATGCTCTGTGGTTTGATAGGCAAGACATATTCATAGCATAGTTATGATGATTCTGTCATGCTATTCGCTGCAAATAGCATACGAGAGAAACTGTTTATTCTTACCATTCATGAACGGCATCCCAGCACACTGTTGATTCTATTATCATTCTCCCACATGCACAATTTTGTTTTTGAAACTTCACACCACTGAACAGCAACCTTTCCTCCACCTATTGCACACTCCACAAGGATTGTGCAATATACACATGAATGTACCATATACACACATTTCACAAGGAATGAAGTGTGTATATGGTACAGTCATACAGAACCTTGCTACCATCACATCTAGCATCATCAAAGGCTTGACCATCACTAAAGACAACAGCCCAGACTACAGTAACGTAGGCAATGGTTGTGACCAGAAGTACATGGAGAAGTTTTCCTGCAGCCTACAGATCAGCTTGTAAGAACATGCATGCAGGACTTGCAACAATAACAATGCCTTAGTTACACAAAGGGACAAGACTGAAGACCTGACGCCCTGGATAGAAACCCAGCCAGTCATCGAGGAATGAGAAAAAAAAAAAGTGTGAAAGTTGTTCTGAACTACTTTCAACAAACCAGCCGTATCCCACTGAAGCAGGGTGGCCCAAAAAGAAAAACGAAAGTTTCTCTTTCTAACTTTAGTAATGTATACAGGAAGAAGGGGTTACTAGCCCCTTGCTCCCTTGTTCTGAACTATGTACATAAAAAATACAATCCAACAGAATCAAGCTTTTAATTTAACCAAACCTTCAGCCTAAATTCTTTTACATAAACCGATCATTGATGGGACTGGTAGACCTCCTTCCGTGCCCATATCTTGCAATCCACCCCTCACTGACCCAGCCGCTCACCTGAATACACTTATATGCTCGTTTGTACATCCCTTTGCAATTACTGAAGAAATCCATTCCACAGGTAAAATGTCTCAAAGTTCCTCTCTGCAAATTTTGTCTATCTTTTCCAACCTTGCTACAATTAGCATGAATTCAAAGAACTGACTATGACCCTATTTGTTTCTTGCATAGAAAATGGTTATTCTACTTACTGAGCCATATATTATGCTGTATACATTCCCATAACTTGAGGTTTTGGTATATACTAAATGTAATGGAACACAAAATCCTAGAATATAAAAGCATATTACATACAGTATTGTTGAAAATAAAATTAAAGTAGTACCTTGATTCAATGGACTAAGGGGAGGGAGAGAATGCCCAGTAATGCACACTTTCCATTAAATCTGAACGAGATTATTCTGCCGTGACTGTAACAATAATCAACAATACCATAAACAAAGAACTTGGTCTATTTCTGAAATTAACTTACCCAGCAAACTGCAACAATAAGAGACAGTTATGTAAAATCTGTTCATTAAATCAAGGTTTTACTCAACTATATTGGCATATTGGGATATTGGCAGTTTGGAGGGATATGTTGTGTATTTTTATACGTATATGCTTCTAAGCTGTTGTATTCTGAGCACCTCTGCAAAAGCAGTGATAATGTGTGAGTGTGGTGAAAGTGTTGAATGATGATGAAAGTATTTTTTTGGGGGGGATTTTCTTTCTTTTTTTGGGTCACCCTGCCTCGGTGGGAGACGGCCGACTTGTTGAAAAAAAAAAAAAAAACTTTAAAATCTTTTCAATTTATAAAATATTTTTCTTTTAAAAATAAATAACTATATACAAAAATAACTGCAGTCAATACAAACAAAATTCTACATTTACAATACTGTACAAGAATTTACCTAAACCTCTCGACTGTTGCTTTATTCTGATTTGCAGTAAAATTTCGGAATACTGTCTGACCGCCATACAAGAAGACGTCACTGTCTTGACTGATGACTCCTTTTACCATCTGTGGAGAATTATGGAACTCAGCAAATGTTTAGTTCTTAAAAAAAAATATGAAGGACATAAAACATCCTTCTGGGGTGCTAATGAAAAATAATCACCAATTAACTAAGGCAGCCAAAAATAAGTGTTTAGGCTGTCTTGTTGAAGCATCCCTTGTACACATCTTACTTTTGTCTCTGTAGATGCTTTCCCTTCTCATTACAAGTGTTTAAAGAGTTATTTTTGAGAAATACAGTACAGTGGACCCCCGCATAACGATTACCTCCGAATGCGACCAATTATGTAAGTGTATTTATGTAAGTGCGTTTGTACGTGTATGTTTGGGGGTCTGAAATGGACTAATCTACTTCACAATATTCCGTATGGGAACAAATTCGGTCAGTACTGGCACCTGAACATACTTCTGGAGTGAAAAAATATCGTTAACCGGGGGTCCACTGTATATGCACATTTTTTTTTTCATCAAACTGGCCATATCCCACCACAGCAGGGTGACCTAAAAACAAAAATGAAAGTTTCTCTTTTTAACTTTAATGTATACAGGAGAAGGGGTTACTAGCCCCTTGCTCCTGGCATTTAAGTCGCCTGTTATGACATGCATGGTTTACAGAGGAAGAATTTTGTTCCACTTTCCCATATGTGTATGGTAGTTTAAATGGAAAGGTGAAGGTAAAACCATAAACATTTTAAATAACCCCAAAAAATTAATATCTTACCTGCTTTGGTTCTGACTACTAATATAATTTATGTATTAGCTGATGGCTAAAATTACAAATAAAGAACATTTTCCAAAAGTTATCTTTTAATAAGGAGATTTTTAAGTAAGCATTTTAGAAAGCCTAGACAGGCAATGAAGAATTCATGGGCACATGGCCAAGATCCCCAGATTTATGGTAAAATTACTAAGTAATGTGACTGAACAGCAAGAGATGACAAATACTGTAGAACAGCTTATTGCTGGTTAACTGAAAGTACTAAGAGAATCTATCCAGTGTCTGGTAGTGGATGATTATCTCATATGATCCAAAATTGTTAATGAAGTGCATTGGCTATTGAAGCTCAGAAAAAGCCTGGTGTGTGCAACTACATTTTTCTTCGAGAACAGCAAGGCTAGAGATGCTATATTATCTTAAGAGATATCATGGGATTCTACTTGAGAACACAGAAAATTTCTATCCCTGCCTGCACCAAACACAGCCATTAACCCTTTGAGAGTTTCGGACGTACTAGTACAACTCACGACCCAGGGTTTTTGACGTACTAGTACGCCTAAATTCTAGCGCCCTCAAATCTAGTGGGAGAAAGCTGGTAGGCCTCCATATGAAAGAATGGGTCTATGTGGTCAGTGTGCATGGTATAAAAAAAATCCTGCAGCACACAGTGCATAATGAGAAAAAAAAACTTTGACCGTTTTTTTTGGAATAAAACAGCGACTTTGCACTGTATTTTCGTATGGTATTTATTGTTGTATTCTAGTTTTCTTGGTCTCATTTTATAGAATGGAAGGCATATCATAGAAATTGAGATGATTTTGACTGGTTTTACAATGAAAAGTACCTTGAAATTGAGCTCAAAGTAGCAGAAATGTTCAATTTTTACCAAAGTTCAAAAGTAAACAAATCATGCCAAGCGTCCAATACACGTCAACTGGTGAGCCTAATATTCTTTTGCAAGTGCGCCAATATGATTCATACCATTTTTTACACTAATGCAGTAGTCTGCATAACAGTAAATCTTCTATTTTTTGTGAGAATAAAAATTCTAAGTGGAAAGCAAAAGAATGTAAGAGGGGCCTTGAGACATGACTAATGAACAGAGGAAATATCATTTTAGTGCCAGGAATGTATTTCTTGTTTGTTCTGGACCCTATTCGGAAATTGGCATCTTTTGAAATTTGTATGAAATTGGCAAAATTGCTAAATTCTGACCACTGTACTGGATAGTTGAAATTAGTAAATGGATGGTTTCTTGCACTCATTCAATAGAAAAAATGGAGTTCTAGCGAAATATTAATGTTTTTTGTCGACTAGTACAGTGGAACTGGCCGAAAATGGGGCTCAAAGTGGGCAAAATCGCCGATCCATAAACATCGCCGAGACCGCTAACTTCACGAGAGCATAATTCCGTAAGTTTTCCATCAAATTTCATATTTTTGGTGTCATTGTGATCGGGAAAAGATTCTCTATCTTTTCATAAGAAAAAATTATTATTTTTTTTTTTTAAATTTGGCCGACCCTGAGAACGAGTCTCGGAGAGGGCCTGTCTACCCTCAAAGGGTTAACAAGCCCTACACCCACACAACTGACTGGGTAAATGTCTCCTAAATAAATGTCTTAATACTGCTTTTGTGACTTTCACAGGTTACAAAGATTCTGAATTTTGAAAACTAAAAATTATAATGAGCAAAGAGGCTGTAGGAAGGGTAGGGGGTTTGTAGACCAAGCGTTTGCAGTGAAACATAGGTGAACAGTATTTAGATAAGGGTAAAGAGGTTTTTGTGGCATTTATGGATTTGAAAAAGGCATATGATAGGGTGGATAGGGTGGCAATGTGGCAGATGTTGCAAATGTATGGAATAGGAGGTAGGTTACTAAAAGCAGTGAAGAGTTTTTACGAGGATAGTGAGGCTCAGGTTAGAGTATGTAGGCGAGAGGGAGATTATTTTCCAGTAAAAGTAAGCCTTAAACAGGGATGTGTGATGTCACCATGGTTGTTCAATATATTTATAGATGGAGTTGTAAGAGAAGTGAATGCTCGGGTGTTAGCAAGAGGTGTGGGGTTAAAAGAAAAAGAGTGGGAGTTGTCACAGTTGCTCTTTGCTGATGACACTGTGCTTTTGAGAGATTCTGAAAAGAAGTTGCAAAGGTTGGTTGATGAGTTTGGTAGGGTATGTAAAAGAAGGAAATTAAAAGTGAATATAGGAAAGAGTAAGGTGATGAGGATAACAAAAAAAAATTAGGTAACAGAAGATTAGATATCAGATTGGAAGGAGTATGGAGAAGGTGAATATATTCAGATATTTGGGAGTGGATGTGTCAGCAGATGGGTCTATGAAGGATGAGGCGACTCATAGAACCGATGAGGGGAAAAAGGCGGGTGGTGCACTGAGGAGTCTGTGGAGACAAAGAACCTTATCCATGAAAGCAAAGAGGGGAATGCATGAGAGTATAATTATACCAACGCTCTTGTATGGGTGTGAGGCATGGGTGGTGAATGTTGCAACAAGGAGAAGGTTGGAGGCAATGGAGATGTCATGTCTGAGGGCAATGTGTGGTGTGAATATAATGCAGAGAATCCGTAATTTGGAAATTAGGAGGAGGTGCGGGATTACCAAAACTATCCAGAGGGCTGACGAGGGGTTACTGAGATGGTTTGGACATGTAGAGAGGTTGGAATGAAATAGAATGACTTTGAGAGTGTTTAAATCTGTAGTGGAGGGAAGGCAGGGTGCATGAGCATGTTAGATAGGAACAAATGGTTATTAGGACTTGACATGCTGTTGGAGTGTAAGCAAGGTAACATTTATGAAGGGATTCAGGGGAAACTGGCAGGCCAGAATTGATTCCTGGAGATGGGAAGTACAGTGCTGGCACTCTTTAGGAGAGGTGTTAACATTGCAGTTTTATAACTGTAGTGTAAGCATGCCTCTGGCAAGACAATGATGGCTTATGTGTTAATAAAAAATTATAATTCCAAACTAACACTCATATCAGAATGAGATTGTACATTTAAGGTAACTGAATAGTTGTGATAAAAAAAGAAAACTATGAAATAGTTAACAAAATCAGTTAGCAACATACGAAAAAAAAACATAGTTGAATGCCCCTTTAACCTGGCAGATTGTCACTTCAGGTAAAAAAAAAAAATCTTATATTGTAGTATACCTGTACAGTACATGTTTTTGCAAACTGATATGAAAAAGGTGCAGTCTTGTATGATTAGTCCCTAAGTTATGATTCAATGGAGGAAACTAACAGGAAACGAACCTCATGGTAGCTTAAAGCAGCGCAGGTTGCCTCGGCCTCACCACTTGCTTGGACCCAGGGCACACCTAGAAGGTCGAGAAGCTCCCTGCACTACAAAGAAAAGGACTCTAGTGTTACATTAAAATTAATGCATAGACGCTTTGTCACACTGCAATGTTTTTAAATCTTAGGTGCTCTAATGAAGCATTCTTCCAAACTTTTTGCATAATAAAGTAAAAAACATACATTTTTTCTGCACGTGGCATATAAAAATGAGAAAGAATGTTTATACTGTAATATACTGAGGCCAAACACCAGACAGAAGATTAACTGAATAAGAACAAAGTGAGATTAACCACAGAATAAGGTAGATGAAAAGGAAGGAATAAGGTGTGCAAAATTGACATCAAGGGATTAACTACAATTAAACAGATCATTAACAGTACAATAACAAAATGAGAAGAAATAATTACAAAAAAATAAGAATAATCAATGTACAGTACAACAGGGCTTTTAGAATTAAAAGGCTTTTTTTTTATAATAAAATCAAATAAATTCAAGTGGATTACCAGCAAACTTAGCTTCATGAAAACTCGATAAATGAATTCATCCTTCTATTATTTTAAGAGGAGAATGATAGTGATCTCTTATCTTCAATTTTACCATATGGGACTTTTATGCAATGCCTCAGAAAAGCAGTGTGAAAGAAACCCTATTTGGGCATCTGGGCTTATATATACATTTTTTTTTTTTGTTCTCATTGTGAAAAGTACCATTCACTAAAGGAATGACTGCTTTATCTTACTATGCACAACTGGAAAGTTTTAATGTGATAAACACAGTAATACCCTGTTTTTAATCCAAAATTACATAGAACATACAAAAGAAATGACAATCGATGTGACAAACCTCCTTAAGAATCGATTTAAACCGAGACCTTTTTCCTGTCTTCAAGGAGACATTCTTTGAAGCAACTGAAGGGTGAAAATTTCTCTGGTTACGTGATGAGATGGTGTCCCACTTTAAGCTCGGTGCATCACCTTCCAATACAAATACTGGGAGTACTCCAGCATTCAAGAGAGCTGATGTGCGAAAAAATAAATTCCTGCAAAATAATTCATAGCACATGCTTAAGCTGAATTAAGGACTTAAGAACCCCCCATCCCCCACTAGACTAAAATATTAAATGAGTGATAGAGAATTTTTTTTTTTTTTTTTTTTAAATTTTTGAGTTAGCTCAACTTCATGGAAGATGGCTAGTGAGAAAAAAAATTAATCAGAAATGATAGCAACTTTACAACTGTAAATGTATCTGTACTAGCAAGTACAATTATCGTACATAGTGTAACATGTGTAAACTGCCTAGAATTACCCAAAAAAATCAAAGTGACTTATGTGGATTAGATTGGAAACTAACCGCAAGTTTTTAGTGATGACTCAACAGTCGGAGACAACTAACCTGAGATGAGGGCGAGTTACATATCCCACGTGCAGCGCTTGGGAATCTACCACCCAGCATGAGAGATCCACAGCCACTGCTTGGCCTTCTAGAGAAGACAAGGGCAGCAGTTGCCCAGTAGGTGACACCAAGCTCCATAGTTCTTTCACTCCCATTGATTTTTACAGTTACTAGTCTGAAATAATGATATCAGATACAGTTAACAACTGTATTTGTTTAATTGCACTAGTATATGGCTTATAATTATTGTTACAATCAAAAGTAAGTGCTAAACCCACAAGGGTCATACAGAGGTACACAGAGCTTATAATATACCTTGATTTGGCATTAATTCGGCCAAGTATGCAAAAACCTTTGTAGGTATAAATCCATCTGTTTAAAATACACCTAATAACTTAATTAGTGTAACTTCAGAAAAGAGGGAAAGTTGGTTATCTAGAATATAAAAGAGTAATTGATTTCAGTTCTGATTATTATTATTGTCAAAATTAAGCGCTAAACCCACAAGGGTCAAACAGCGCTGCTCAGCTCTAGATAAAAAAAAAAAAGGTCAATAATGACCCTAGTAGTAACCTAACCTAACTAAGCCTAAAGCCAAAGTAACAAAACTCAAAATGAATAATAAAATAGTAAAATAAACAAAACAAAACAAAATAAATAATAATAATAATAATAATAATAATAATCTTTATTTCTACAATAACTAATGATTATTTGTACTCATATTTACAGTGCTTCTTTTCTTCAGAGAGTTAAGACTGTGTGAAGTCACTGCAGATTTAAACCTTGCTTACACATTATTTCTCACATTAATAAAAAACATTTTAAAAATAAGAGAGAAAACTCTGGTGGAATCTTGATTGTGCCAGGTTGTTGATATGATGGGTTGATTAGACTGGACTAGGTTGACTGAACTGGACTTCTCGAGGGCCGTGAAAAACTAATTTTGGGTGTGATTTACATGGCCCCAAACCTTGATAGGGAGTGCAGTAAACTTCTATGGGACGAAATTCGTAAGACATCTACATATGAAAATGTTGTGCTAATAGGAGATTTCAACTATAGACAGATTGACTGGAGCCGGTGACTTTCTTGATACGACTCGGGATTGTTTTTTAAAACAGTCTGTGACAGAACCTACTAGAGGAAATAACCTACTTGACTCAGTTCTTGCCAGCAGGGAAACACTAATTAATAATCTTGAGGTTAATGATGTGCTTGGGGAAAGTGATCACAAATCACTTAGTTTTAATATATCATGGAATTCCCCTAATAATGGCAATCAAGTCTCTGTCCCTGACTTCCGCTTGGCTATTTCATAGGGCTGAAAAATTACTTGGGTGGGCTGAACTGGAATGAACTGACTATGGATCAGGTAGGTGGTGACGACTGCCGATATGACGTTTTCCAGGGCATAGTTCTAGCTGCTCAGACAATTTTTGTTCCAAATAGGGATATCAGATCAAACAAAAATGATCCTAAATGGATGAACAATAGATTAAAACATCTAACTGGTCAAAAGAGAGGCATATATAGGCAAATCAAAAGAGGAGAGCGACAATTAAGAAATCAATATACAGTGGACCCCCACATAACGATCACCTCCAAATGCGACCAATTATGTAAGTGTATTTATGTAAGTGCGTTTGTACATGTATGTTTGGGGGTCTGAAATGGACTAATCTAATTCACAATATTCCTTATGGGAACAAATTCGGTCAGTACTGGCACCTGAACATACTTCTGGAGTGAAAAAATATCGTTAACCGGGGGTCCACTGTATTCAGTTGAAGAGAGAAATAAAAAAGGGAATAAGAAAAGCAAAAAGAGATTATGAGGTTAAAGTTGCAAGAGAACTGAAGACTAACCCAAAAGGATTCTTTCAGGTGTACAGAAGTAAGATCAGGGACAAGATAGGCCCACTCACAAGTTACTCGGGTCAGCTCACGGACAGTGATAAGGAAATAACTTCCTCTAAGTTTTTACGCAGGAAGATACTAGCGATATTCCAGAAATAACAAATTATGTAGAACAGAACAATAATAAACTATGCACGATTAGGGTCACTAGTGACACTGTCCTTAGGCAAATAGATAAATTAAAACCTAGCAAATCCCCAGGCCCAGTGTTGGGTCCCCTGTTGGTCACAATCTACATAAATGGCATAGATGAGGGTATAAAGAGCGACACAAGCAAGTTTGCCAATGACACCAAAATAGGCCATCAAATTCATTCTGACGAGGACATTAGAGCACTCCAAGAAGATTTGAATAGACTGATGCAGTGGTCGGAGGAGTGGCAGATGCAGTTTAACATAGACAAATGCAAAGTTCTAAATGTTGGACAGGACAATAACCATGCCACATATAAACTAAATAATGTAGATCTTAATATTATGGATTGCGATAAAGATTTAGAAGTTCTCGTTAGCAGTAATCTGAAACCAAAACAACAGTGCATAAGTATTCACAATAAAGCTAACAGAATCCTTGGCTTCATATCAAGAAGCATAAATAATAGAAGTCCTCAGGTTGTTCAACTCCATATATCCTTGGTTAGGCCTCATTTAGATTATGCTGCACAGTTTTGGTCACCATATTACAGAATGGATATAAATGCTCTGGAAAATAAAAAGGGAATAAGAAAAGCAAAAAGAGATTATGAGGTTAAAGTTGCAAGAGAACTGAAGACTAACCCAAAAGGATTCTTTCAGGTGTACAGAAGTAAGATCAGGGACAAGATAGGCCCACTCACAAGTTACTCGGGTCAGCTCACGGACAGTGATAAGGAAATAACTTCCTCTAAGTTTTTACGCAGGAAGATACTAGCGATATTCCAGAAATAACAAATTATGTAGAACAGAACAATAATAAACTATGCACGATTAGGGTCACTAGTGACACTGTCCTTAGGCAAATAGATAAATTAAAACCTAGCAAATCCCCAGGCCCAGTGTTGGGTCCCCTGTTGGTCACAATCTACATAAATGGCATAGATGAGGGTATAAAGAGCGACACAAGCAAGTTTGCCAATGACACCAAAATAGGCCATCAAATTCATTCTGACGAGGACATTAGAGCACTCCAAGAAGATTTGAATAGACTGATGCAGTGGTCGGAGGAGTGGCAGATGCAGTTTAACATAGACAAATGCAAAGTTCTAAATGTTGGACAGGACAATAACCATGCCACATATAAACTAAATAATGTAGATCTTAATATTATGGATTGCAATAAAGATTTAGAAGTTCTCGTTAGCAGTAATCTGAAACCAAAACAACAGTGCATAAGTATTCACAATAAAGCTAACAGAATCCTTGGCTTCATATCAAGAAGCATAAATAATAGAAGTCCTCAGGTTGTTCAACTCCATATATCCTTGGTTAGGCCTCATTTAGATTATGCTGCACAGTTTTGGTCACCATATTACAGAATGGATATAAATGCTCTGGAAAACGTACAAAGGTGGATGACAAAGTTGATCCCATGTATCAGAAACCTTCCCTATGAGGATGGACTGAGGTCCCTGAATCTGCACTCTCTAGAAAGGCTTAGAATTAGAGGGGATATGATTGAGGTGTATAAATGGAAAGCAATAATAAATAAAGGGGATGTAAATAGCGTGCTGAAAATATCTAGCTTAGACAGGACTCGCAGCAATGGTTTTAAGTTGGAAAAATTCAGATTCAGGAAGGATATAGGAAAGCACTGGTTTGGTAATAGAGTTGTGGATGAGTGGAACAAACTCCCAAGTACAGTTATAGAGGCTAAAACGTTGCGTAGTTTTAAAAATAGGTTAGATAAATACATGAGTGGGTGTGGGTGGGTGTGAGTTGGACCTGACTAGCTTGTGCTACTGGGTCAGTTGCCGTGTTCCTTCTTTAAGTGAATGTGACCTGACCTGACTAGGTTGGGTGCATTGGCTTAAGCCGGTAGGAGACTTGGACCTGCCTCGAATGGGCCAGTAGGCCTGCTACAGTGTTCCTTCTTTCTTTTGTTATGTTGTTCTTATGACTGTTTACCTCATTGACTGAACTGGACTGGGTTGACTGAACTGGACTGGATTGACTGAACTGAAATGACTGAACTGGACTGGAATGACTGAACTGGACTGAACAAATGACTAGGTTGACTGAACTGACTAGGTTGACAGAACTAGACTGAACAAACGATTAGGTTGACTGAACTGGACTGAACAAACGACTAGGTTGACTGAACTGGACTGGACAAACGACAAAGTTGACTAAACTGGACAAATGACAAGGTTGACTGAACTGGGCTGGACAAATGACTAGGTTGACTAAACTGGAAAAACAAGGTTGACTGAACTGGACAAACGACAAGGTTGACTGAACTGGACTGCACAAACGACTAGGTTGACTGAACTGGACTGGATAAACGACAAAGTTGACTAAACTGGACAAACGACAAGGTTGACTGAACTGGACTGAACAAACGACTAGGTTGACTAAACTGGACTGGTCAAACAACTAGGTTGACTAAACTGGACAAACAAGGTTGACTGAACTGGACAAACGACAAGGCTGACTGAACTGGACTGGACAAACGACAAGGTTTTCAAATTCAAATTCAAATTCAAAGTTTATTCTCTATAAGGATTACAATGTTCAGTTTACAGAATTTGGTTATTGTGTGGTTTACATGTAGTTAAATAATGATTACAGAGTGTACCACTAGAACGCCTAGCATGGCTAGGCATTTCGGGCAGACTTAGTTTAATTCTTTATTTTAAAATATTACAAATTATGAGGCAAGTTGGTATTATGGCTAAGTGGCTAAATACTAGTTTGTGAGTTTAGCAATGTGAATGCTTTTGTTTTGGCACAGTACATAGTTTCAGTGTTGGAGTATCATAGGATTCATTATTTTAAGATTGAGATTAATATTTCTGTTTATGGTCAAATGGGTGAGTGAGTGTAAGTGTGAACCACCAGGTGGTATTCGTGTAGTTAGTTGATGGGGTGTATCAGGGAGATAAGATGTTTTCTAATGGTAGTTTTGAAGGTGATGAATGTGTCTGCAGTTCTAGAGTTCTCAGGTAGGGTGTTCCAGATTTTAGGGCCTTTGACATACATTGAATTTTTGTAAAGGTTTAGTCGGACACAGGGAATGTCGTTGAGATGTTTGTGTCTGGTGTTATGCCTATGGGTTCTGTCACAACTATCAAGAAAGCATTTTAGGTCAAGGTTGATATTGGAGTTTAAGGTCCTGTAGATGTAGATTGCACAGTAGTAAGTGTGGATGTACTGAACAGGGAGTAAGTTTAGATCTAGGGAAGTGTCCTTGGCCCTCTTCTCTTTCTCCTATACATAAATGACCTACCAAATGCTTCGCAATTACTCAAACCCACACTTTTTGCAGATGACACTACATACGTCTTCTCTCACCCGAGCCCAGTCACGCTAGCCAATACTGTAAACACTGAATTACAGAAAATATCTACCTGGATGAGGACTAACAAACTTACACTAAACATTGACAAAACCTACTTCATTCAGTTTGGTAACAGAGCTACAGATGTACCTCTTAACATAACGATAAACAGATCACCTATCACAAAGCTAACAGAGGGAAAATTCTTAGGAATCCACCTTGATAATAGACTCAAATTTCATACACATATACAACAAATTTCTAAGAAAATTTCCAAGACTGTAGGCATACTATCGAAGATACGGTACTATGTTCCACAGTCAGCCCTCCTGGCCCTTTATCACTCTCTTATTTACCCCTATCTCACCTATGGAATTTGTGCATGGGGCTCAACAACAATTAACCATCTCAGACCACCAATTACCCAACAAAAGGCTGCAGTTAGAATGATAACAAATTCTCACTACAGGCAGCACACTCCACCAATATTCAAAACACTCAACCTACTCACCATACAAAACATCCATACTTATTACTGCACCTATTACATACATAGAACACTTAACTCTGATATTAACCCTCCCCTCAAACATCTCCTTGCCAACCTCAACAGAACACATGACCATAACACAAGGCACAGATCACTCTTTGATGTTCCTCATGTCCATCTCACGCTATGCAAAAACTCAATGCACATAAAAGGCCCTAAAATCTGGAATTCATTACCTGTAAATATAAAAGAAACACTACCTGTTTATAAATTCAAGTCTCTTCTCAAAGATCACTTACTCACTCAAAACCAAATAAATACTGAATAACTGAACCTTATAAATTGTATATCCTATATGTTACTCACAATTATATCACACAAATGTTAAACCTAGGACCCAATCTAACTTTATTTTTTTAAATACACTACCTAACAGAATACTCCATTCGACTGAATGTACAGCAATGCATGCAACCATATGACCTGTCTTTGTAATACTCATTTGTGCTTTATAGTTATCTGTTTACAATAATGTTTTATCACTGATTTCATCATTGCTTAGTTAATCTTAAGTTAATTTTAAGCCAGCCCATAATGCTATGCATATAGTGGCTTTGGCATGCTGCTCTTACCTGTATTTTTTTTGTACCTCTGTATGTATGCTAAAATTACTAAATAAATAAATAAATAAATATGAAGAGTGGGGGGTGTGTTGCCAGGGATGGGATTTAGTGATTATTCTTACTGCAGCTTTTTGTTGGGCTATTATTGGCTTTAGGTGTGTTGCTGCAGTTGATCCCCAAGCACAAATAGCATAGGTGAGGTATGGATAAATAATGAGTGGTATAGTGTGAGAAGGGCATTTTGCGGCACGTAGTATCGTATCTTGGAGAGGATCCCAACCATTTTGGATACTTTTTTGGTTATGTGTTGGATATGGGTGCTGAAATTCAGGTTGTTGTCAAGGTATAGGCCTAGGAATTTGCCCTCATTATGTCTGGTAATTAGTGTGTTGTCGATCTTAATGTTAATTTGTGCATCTCCTGCTCTGCTACCAAACATAATATAGTAGGTTTTGTCAGTGTTAAGCGTAAGTTTATTGGCTGTCATCCAAGTCGATATTTTGATCAGCTCCTCGTTAACAATGGTGTTGAGGGTGGCAAGATTAGGGTGAGAGATGACATAAGTCATGTCGTCAGCAAAGAGAATGGGTTTCAGGTGTTGGGATACGTATGGAAGATCATTGATGTATATGAGGAAGAGCAGGGGACCAAGGACACTTCCCTGCGGAACTCCAGTATCAAGTGGCTGTGTTGTTGATGCTGTGTCTTTAATGGTGACATACTGATACCTATTAGTAAGGTAAGATTTGAAATAAGCAAGCGCATGGCCTCTTATACCGTAATGGTCAAGTTTGTGGAGTAGGATGTCGTGGTCTACTGTGTCAAAAGCTTTTCTTAGGTCAATAAAAATTCCTAGTGGATATTCCTTATTTTCCAATGCTGTGTAAAGCAGATCTAGCATTTTTATGATTGCATCATTAGTGCTTTTATTTTTCCTGAATCCAAATTGGCAGGGGTTGAGTATGTTTTGTGCCATTATAAATGAATATAGTCTCCTGTGCACGAGTTTCTCAAAGATTTTGGATAGCAATGGTAAGTTTGATATTGGCCTATAGTTGTTTAAGTCTGTAGGGTCACCACCTTTATGTATTGGTGTAACCCTTGCCATCTTGAGTAGTTTCGGGAAGGTGCTAGTTTCTAGTGACTTGTTAAAAAGTAATGAAATAGCATGCGAAAGGACATGGGCCGCTCGCTTGTACAGTAATGGTGGGACATGAGACAGATTCCCTGAGTTATTTTTAAGTGACTTTATAATCTTGGTGACTTCCGAGGGCTCAGTTGGTGCAAGATAGAAGGAATTTGGGAAATTCCCATCTAGGTAGTCCCCGGCATGGGCATTGGTATGTGGGATTTTATTGGCGAGATTAGATCCTATGGTTGAGAAGTCGTTTATCTTGTTAGCTGTGTCAGTGGGATGTAGTGGTGTTTCATTAGGTTTAGTTAGGACAATATTCTTGTTTTTTTTCAGTTTGTGGGTCCCTAGAATCTGAGAGTGTTTTCCAGGTCTTTTTTTATATCTCCTCTAGTGTCTGTGAACTGAACTGGACTGGACAAACGACTAGGTTGACTAAACTGGACTGGACAAACAACAAGGTTGACTGAACTGGGCTGGACAAACAACAAGGTTGACTGAACTGGGCTGGACAAACAACAAGGTTGACTGAACTGGGCTGGACAAACAACAAGGTTGACTGAACTGGGTTGGACAAACAACAAGGTTGACTGAACTGGGCTGGACAAACAACAAGGTTGACTGAACTGGGCTGGACAAACAACAAGGTTGACTGAACTGGGCTGGACAAACGACAAGGTTGACTGAACTGGGCTGGACAAACGACAAGGTTGACTGAACTGGGCTGGACAAACAACAAGGTTGACTGAACTGGGCTGGACAAACGACAAGGTTGTCTGAACTGGGCTGGACAAACAAGGTTGACTGAACTTGGCTGGACAAACGACAAGGTTGTCTGAACTGGGCTGGACAAACAACAAGGTTGACTGAACTGGGCTGGACAAACGACAAGGTTGACTGAACTGGGCTGGACAAACGACAAGGTTGACTGAACTGGGTTCACTCAAGCGGATTCACTCAACTGGACTGGGTTGTCTTGACTGGGATGGGTTGACTAAACTGCCTTCAAACAACTTGCTGATCGACTGTACTGGACTGACAGTCATTTAAATGAACTTAAAAAGAGACCCACAGTATAAATGTTGTTGTTGTCGTTAAGGGCTAACACAGTGAGAAACGTAGTTATAATCTTATACCTTACAAATATTTAAAGTAAAGTTGAGATATTACAAAAATCTATGAATAAATAGAACAAATACTACAAATAAAGAGTGAATATTACTTTCAAAAATCCGTATACATCTAAAAAAGTTTACATTTTTTTTTTTTTTTTTTCTAATTTTAGAGTTAGTGACCGCCTTCCTCCACAAGCCGTAGAACAACAGCTAAATCATGTGTATAAAGTAGCCAACAATTGTCTTTCATCTTACCTCAGATTTTAATATAAAAAAAGATGACAAATAAAATCATCATTTATTTAAGCGTTAAACTATAATTTCAAGCAAGGTCGCCACAGACGTTAAGTATAATGGCTGTTACAAATTACAAGAGGGTCATTACGTGGCTATTCACTTTTGGAAATAAGTCACTCTGCCTGACTTTTTTGGGTTATCCTAGGTTCTCTACACATATGCTGCTATGTATGATAATTCTATGTAACTGTATTTGTGTATACCTGAATAAACTTACTTACTTACTTACTTACTAATCAAGGATACTTGAATTTTACACACACACACACACATTATATATATATATATATATATATATATATATATATATATATATATATATATATATATATATATATATATATATATATAAATATATATATATATATATGTATATGTATATGTGTATATGTGTGTGTGTGTGTGTGTGTGTGTGTGTGTGTGTTAGTTAGTTACCATTTTGTCCTAGGCACATGTCGATTAGACACTAGGCCTGTTGTATATGAATGTGTGTGTATGTGTGTATGTGTGTATGTGTGTGTGTGTGTGTGTGTGTGTGTGTGTGTGTGTGTGTGTGTGTGTGTGTGTGTGTGTGTGTGTGTGTGTGTGTGTGTGTGTGGAAAATTTTCTAGGGTGATTACCTTTATGTACCTCAACATTACATGCATACAAGTAAACTCATTGGGAGACAACCATATTGTTTACCGTAGTCAACCCGTGTAGACATGTGAGAAAACTTAAAACCACCCCTGGTCACGGCAGGTGGTTCCTTCGACCTCACAATCTTATCCATATCTATCCGAGACCAGTATGGATTGGATAGCACCCACAAGTACGGTGCTACTAATTAATTGTGGACTGTATAGATTATATTAGTGTAACTGAATGAAGGGGGGGGGGTAGGTTACACATGGATATATCCATCAAGGAAAAACACTTGTACATAATCTCCTTTATTTTAGCTTTAAAAAACTACCTTAGCTCATTATTTTTACATTTGTTAAATAATTCAGGTGCTATTTTTTTTAACTTTAGAATATTTACTTTATTTTTTACTTAATTCTAACTATAGATTCACTACAAATCTTATGATTACAAGCATTGATCCTGATACCAACCTCTTATTTAATGACTTAAATGAATCAAACAGTTACTGTAATTACTACACAGCAGAACAATCAAAGGCACTTATCAGAGCTAACAACAACATAACTATCTTTAACTACAATATCAGATCTTTAAGCAAGCATTATGATGACTTCCTAGCATTACTAAATTCCTTGCATGCCAATATGTCCATCATTACACTAACTGAAACCTGGCTAAAGCCTGATACTACAGATGTCTATGCCATTCCTGGTTACACAGCCATACACAAATGTAGGCCAGACCAACAAGGGGGTGGCATAGCCATATACTACTCAGACCAATTAGAATGTATCACTAATACTTGCACAAGGGATGAACATGGGGAATATATAATAGCTAAATTCAGATCCAAATACCTACAAAAACCTCTCACAGTGATAAACATCTACAGAATTCCACAACCAAACATTAGCCAATTTAGTCAAAACCTAGGAAGTATGATAACTGATGCACGCATGAACAAAGATCACTTACTACTCTCAGGTGACTTCAATATAAATCTCCTGCAAGACCAGGACCCACACGTTACTGAATTCACAAACACAATGAGTAACTGTATGTTGCTACCAACAGTAACAAAACCTACAAGAGTTACAGACTAGTGTTTCCCTACTTAACCACATCTGGACCAACACCATATCCCCTTTAAAATCAGGCATAATTACAGATAATACCACAGATCACTACCCTACTTTCCTCATAACAACTCTTGGTAAAATACCCCAAGACACTACTAAAGTCACCTTCAGACTTCACAATGAGGCAGCCATTAATAACTTCACAACAGCAGTAACAAACATTGACTGGCACACTGAGCTAGAAATCTATACAGATATTGACGAATGTTTTAATAATTTTCTAAAAAAGACCCAATACCTTTATAACAAGCACTGCCCTAAAAAAACTAAACAGATGACAGCTAAGAGACTGAACAGTCCCTGGCTAACACCCAGCATTCTCAAATCCATAAATACAAAACACCGATATGAAAAACAGTACAGAATAGGTCACATAACCAGAGACCAAACAAAACGTTACTCGTCAATCCTAACCAGCCTGATAAGAAGGGCAAAAAAAATTGTATTATGAGAACAGATTATCCAACTTACGAGGTGATATAAAAAAGACCTGGAAGACCCTATCAGAAATTCTGGGAACAAAAAAGATATCACGACATAGCGAAATAAAATTAGCAAAATCAGATGAACCCCAACTCCCACCAACAGAAACAGCAAACAGACTCAATGATTTCTTCTCCACTATAGGTCAAAACCTAGCCAATAAAATCCCAAGCTCAGATACCCCACCAAATGACTACCTCACTGGCAACTACCCGAACACACTGTTCCTAGCTCCGACTAACCCATACGAAGTCTCCCTTATTATCAACACACTGAAAAACAAGGCAGGAGATTTAAATACCTTACCACCCTTTATATACAAAAAAGCGTCACAAGTACTATCACCAATCATTGCAACACTCTTTAACAAATCCATTGAATCCTCCACCTTCCCTACAGTTCTCAAAATAGCAAGGGTCACCCCGATCCATAAAGGAGGAGACCAAACAGAGTTGAATAACTATAGGCCAATATCCAATTTACACCCTCTCTCAAAAATCTTCGAAAAATTAATTCATAAACGAATCTGCTCCTACCTCATCTCCCAAAACATTCTCAACCCCTGCCAATTTGGATTCAGGTCTAATAAAAATACTAATGATGCTATTATACACATGCTAGAACATATATACACTGCAATAGAGAAAAAAGAAGTCCCACTGGGGATCTTCATTGACTTACGTAAAGGTTTTGATACAGTTGACCATGACTTGCTCCACGTAAAATTGTCACACTATGGTATTAGAGGGCACTCCCTCAACTACCTCAAGTCTTACCTCAGCAACAGAAGCCAATATGTGTATGCAAATGGGGCAAGCTCTTCCGCACAACCAATTACAGTTGGTGTCCCACAGGGAAGTGTCCTTGGCCCTCTTCTCTTTCTCCTATACATAAATGACCTACCAAATGCTTCGCAATTACTCAAACCCACACTTTTTGCAGATGACACTACATACGCCTTCTCTCACCCGAGCCCAGTCACGCTAGGCAATACTGTAAACACCGAATTACAGAAAATATCTACCTGGATGAGGACTAACAAACTTACACTAAACATTGACAAAACCTACTTCATTCAGTTTGGTAACAGAGCTACAGATGTACCTCTTAACATAACAATAAACGGATCACCTATCACAAAGCTAACAGAGGGAAAATTCCTAGGAATCCACCTCGATAATAGACTCAAATTTCATACACATATACAACAAATTTCTAAGAAAATCTCCAAGACTGTAGGCATACTATCGAAGATACGGTACTATGTTCCACAGTCAGCCCTCCTGGCCCTTTATCACTCTCTTATTTACCCCTATCTCACCTATGGAATTTGTGCATGGGGCTCAACAACAATTAACCATCTCAGACCACTAGTTACCCAACAAAAGGCTGCAGTTAGAATGATAACAAATTCTCACTACAGGCAACACACTCCACCAATATTCAAAACACTCAACCTACTCACCATACAAAACATCCATACTTATTATTGCACCTATTACATACATAGAACACTTAACTCTGATAGTAACCCTCCCCTCAAACATTTCCTTGCCAACCTCAACAGAACACATGACCATAACACAAGGCACAGATCACTCTTTGATGTTCCTCGTGTCCATCTCACGCTATGCAAAAACTCAATGCACATAAAAGGCCCTAAAATCTGGAATTCATTACCTGTAAATATAAAAGAAACACTACCTGTTTATAAATTCAAGTCTCTTCTCAAAGATCACTTACTCACTCAAAACCAAATAAATACTGAATAACTGAACCTTATAAATTGTATATCCTATATGTTACTCACAATTATATCACACAAATGTTAAACCTAGGACCCAATCTAACTTTATTATTTTTTTAAATACACTACCTAACAGAATACTCCATTCGACTGAATGTACAGCAATGCAAGCAACCATATGACCTGTCTTTGTAATACTCATTTGTGCTTTATAGTTATCTGTTTACAATAATGTTTTATCACTGATTTCATCATTGCTTAGTTAATCTTAAGTTAATTTTAAGCCAGCCCGTAATGCTATGCATATAAGTGGCTTTGGCATGCTGCTCTTACCTGTATTTTTTGTACCTCGGTTTGTATGCTTAAATTACTTACCAGATATTCTCTGGTGGTCACTTGATGTAGCTGGATCACTCATAACCTATCCAATTACAACATACCTAACTGGCCAGTATCAGTCTGCTATAACTAGAAGGGTTACTTAACTGTGGGTGATTGATACTCCTTATTTCCTCCATTCACCATCTCATTTCGATGTCCTGCTACACCGACACGGTTCTTATTCCAGCAGGACGAGGTATCCGTCGGTTTGTCCCGGTTTAGAAGTCAAATACCTTTAACACAGACTCTGATAAGTTTCAAACATACTGTACCAATAAAGGGGTAACCCCAAACAGTTATCAACTAGTAAGTGTATCTCATGACTTTATTCAAAAAGAACTAAGTAGGTTAAACCCAACTAAGAGCACAGGCCCTGATAACATCCCGTCTAAGTTCCTAAAAGATGGTGCTTCTGAACTGTCAATCCCTATTGCTCACATAATAAATCTATCAATCACCACTAATACCGTACCGGAGGGGTTCAAGGAGGCCAGAGTTACTCCTATCTTCAAGAAAAATAGTAGGTCTGATGTAAGCAACTATAGGCCTGTTAGTATACTCAGTATAATATCTAAAATTCTAGAGAGGGCGGTGTATTCTCAAGTAGTTAAGTACCTTAATGACAACAACATTCTCCATAGCTATCAATCGGGCTTTAGAAGATCCTACTCAACCGACACCTCCCTTATTAATCTGATGGAGTACCTGAAAACTGAAATGTCAAAGGGGAACCTCATAGGTATGGTAACCTTAGACCTGCAAAAGGCCTTCGATACTGTCAACCACAATATATTATGTAATAAACTTCAAGCTATCGGTATAGGTTCTGTAGACTGGTTTAAGTCCTACCTTAGCAACAGGAGACAAATAGTCAAAATCAACAAAACAGAATCAGAACCCCTGCCGATAACATGTGGAGTTCCCCAAGGTAGTATTCTGGGTCCCTTATTATTCTTATGTTATGTCAATGATATGCCTATCAGTGTCAAGTGCAAACTCCTACTGTATGCAGATGACAGTGCTCTGTTAGTGTCAGGTAAAGACCCACAAGATATTGCTAATGTTTTAACACTGGAACTGGAGTCCTGCAGCAAATGGTTAGTAGACAACAAACTATCATTACACCTAGGGAAAACTGAAGCCATTCTCTTTGGCACGAAACATAAACTGAGAAGGGTAAATAATTTTAATGTTCAATGTAATGGGGAGCCCATCACTTTGGTTTCATCAGTAAAATATTTGGGAATCCCCTTTGACCCATGCATGTCAGGAGAATTGATAGGGAACAGTGTAGTAAAGAAAGCGAATGCCAGACTGAAGTTCCTGTATAGACAAGCACAGAGTCTACCTACTGAGGCTCGCAGGACCCTATGTCTAGCCCTTATACAATGCCATATGGATTACGCTTGCTCTTCTTGGTACTCTGTCTTGACAAAAAAACTGAAAGATAGACTGCAAATCACCCAGAACAAAATCGTAAGATTCATCCTGGGGCTGGGACCAAGAGAACATGTAGGCCAGGATGAATTACAGCAGTTGGATATGCTGAATGTTGAAGACAGAGTAAAACAACTGAAGCTAAATCATGTTTATAAAATTGCTCACAAACAATGTCCAGAATATCTTGCTGTCAATTTTGTCAAGGTTGGGAACCAAAGCAATCATAGTACTAGGGGGAGAGAGCACAACTTTGTAGTACCCACAGTCAGTGGCCAGGCTTCAAACACCTTTTATTGTACAGCAATAAAGGAATGGAACAGACTGCCCGCACATGTCAAAGCCAGTCATAGCATGAACCAGTTCAAGAAGAGTGCCAAAAGGTGTCTGATGAATGTAGCTACAGAAAGGGAGGGGAATGATTTTCTATTTTTTAGCTAACATACGTGTAAATTTTACCTTATTCCTAGTAATGACCCTCGTATTGTAGATAGTCTTAATGACCTTGGTGTAGTAGATAGTCTTTTTAGTATGATAATAAGATGTTATCTTCATTGTAGAATAATAAGAAAATATTATAACCTTTATATTATAATAATAAGGTAAAAGGACCCCAATGGAAATAAGTCACTCTGTCTGACTTTTTTGGGTTATCCTAGGTTCTCTACACACATGCTGCTATGTATGATAATTCTATGTAACTGTATTTGTGTATACCTGAATAAACTTACTTACTTGTGACTCCATAAAGCCTTCACTATCCTCGGGACAGGAACAACGAGGTAAACATGTGCACACACACTCTGGGAATGGCAGTTCATATCGCTTCAACAATTCCTTAACTTAGTGTTATTATCACTGATTACATTACGATTTACAAGACGGTTTAATGTCTCATAATTATTATACACATTGGAGGCCACTCCATTAAGATTTGAGACCGATGAGTGATGATTAGATCACGGGTAATTTTCCCCGGGACACAGTCCATGGCGACGCGCCAATCACCCCCGGTCCTACCATTATTCACTCATTTTACCACCTTATTTACAGCGGTGCCATCAATCACGTTCCCTCACTCTTCACCAGGGACAGTCACGACACTTCCTATTATGAAATGAGGCCTATATTAATCCTTAGGCCGCCGTCAACGCCAATTTCCTGGTTCCATGCTTTCCCAGCCTCCTCACTACATTCAAAACACTCCCGCCTCTCCCATGCCCTGAGTCGACCTCTACCCCCGCACATCCGCGCATGCGCAAAGGGAACTCTTGGTTCTGTCCTATTGTCAAATACATTTTTAACTCATATCGACACATTAAACACCTATTAGGCGCAATAGCTTCGGAAAATTAAAATATTTTACACACACACACACACATATATATATATTATATATATATATATATATATATATATATATATATATATATATATATATATATATATATATATATATATATATATATATATATATATATATATATATATATATATATATATACTTATAATGAAGATACACAACTATCATTAAGTAAAGGTATATTAAAAAGGCAATATATTTTATAGAATTTAATATATAATATTCACACATTTCATGTCTTCCGGTTATAAGACATAAATACGAAGAACGTCGTAAATGAAGGAGTAATATAATAATAATAATAATAATAATAATAATAATAATAATATAATAATAATTAATATAATAATAATAGGGGGAGCTCTTAACCGTTATATATACACTATAAAGAAATGGTTATAATCATAACCATAGTTTTTAAAGGGGTGGACCGGTAAGCTAGGGAAAGGCACGGTCAGATGACCAAAAGTTCCAGCTATGGGTCATCATCATATGGCGGAGACTCGCGTCAGGAAACACTTGTCCTGTTTCCTGACAAACATTATACCTACCTAAACCGGTAGGGGGTCATACTTTGATTGCTGGGGAAGGGAGGGTTAGGTCTGATTCATGGAATGGGCGGTCAGGTTAGATTCCTTGGATCAAGATCTCCCTACTGATGTCTAGTAACCTCCCTTGAGGAAACGAAGAAGAAAAAAAAATCAACTGACCTCAATGTCCGATTTGTCCAAAAACATGATCTGCATTGTTCAGCTGAACATTATTAAACAAAACACCTGTGTTCAGTAAGACGCTGGTGATTAAGACACTTGCCTAATGTTGCACAAATGTCTTAATCACCAAGTGGCAGTATTTTATACCATTTTTTAAGATGACGCTCTACTGTTGTGAACGTACCTCAGTGGCGACCTTCACATGCTTGACGATTGTTCTTGGGCGGCTGCAGCAACTCCCAGGGATTATGGACTATCGCTGACAACTTTACAACATAACACTCAAGTGCTGATGACGTTAGTTAAAATGTGACGCACTTTAGCATTCAAACAAGAAGCTACAACAGAGTGACTGACGTCAGAATGATTAGTAGGACACATGTGCAACAGTTGGGTATCTTTATTATTGAAACGTTTCGCCTACACAGTAGGCTTCTTCAGTTAAATACAGAGGTAACAGGTGTAGTAGTAGTGAAATGAAGATGATGTAATCAGTCCCATCAACTTTGGAGAAATGGTATTTGAGGTGGTCAGTCCCTCAGCCTGGAGAAGAGTTCAGCTTCATTTTCTGGAATGATATGAAGCTGAAACATGTGAATGAAGCTTTAAATGCCTCACCTTCGACAGTATTTAAAATTCAATTCTCATGTTTCAGCTTCATATCGTTCCAGACCATGAAGCTGAACTCTTCTCCAGGCTGAGGGACTGACCACCTCAAATACTATTTCTCCAAGGTTCATGGACTGATTACATTTTCATTTCACTACTACATCTGCTGCCTCTGTATTTGACTGACGAAGTGTAGGCGAACCGTTTCAACAATAAAGATAGCCAACTGTTGCACATGTGTCTTAATCATAAAGTTTTCGGTATTTTATACCATTTCCAACATGATATTAAACTGCTCAGGCCAGGCAGTGACATGATGCTGATGTAACATGTGGTCCTCAGTGCAGTGAAACACAGTCACGCACGCGTGGTCCTCAGTGCAGTGAAACAGTCACGCACACGTGGTCCTCAGTGCAGTGAAACAGTCATGCACACGTGGTCCTCCCCGTAGTCACATAACAATGGGAGCGTTGAGGTGGAGTAGGTCCTTCTCAGTGGAGTACACTGTGGAGTATCGACGCCCGAAGTACCTCACCACACACACCCACGTCATGAAGAGAAAGACACCGCTGTGGAAGAGTGCCCCGGCGAGAGTGCCATACCCTGCTAGCATCAGCATTGTCAGTGACACCACCGTGAGGGCCAGGCAAGGCAGGGCTAGACACAGCAGGAAGCACACGTCCCCTATGGATTTGGTCATCATCAGCTGCAGAAGTATGACATAACTCTCCCTCAGGGAAGGAGCACTAGGGTCCTCGTTGAAGAAGTGACATCGCCGACACCTGCTCGGGGAAGGAGCGAAGTTCAGTGAATTCCTAGTGACACTGACAGCGTACGGCGTACGCTGTCAGTGGCCCTATAAACCCCAACACCAACAGTAAATACCTAAAATGTAAGTAAGTAAGTAAGTTTATTCAGGTATACACAAATAGTTACATAGAATTATCATACATAGCAGCATATGTGTAGAGAACCTGGGATAACCCAAAAAAGTCAGACAGAGTGACTTATTTCCATGTTTCATAATATAATAATTATAATAATAATAATGTTTACTTCTACAAGTACATGTACAAGGTATACAAGCCTAGCTGACATCAATGGCATACCGCTATATAGAAAGCCGCTTATGCAGAGCATTTCGGGAAAATTAGGTCAATTTCGTCCCCAGGATGCGACCCACACCAGTCGAGAAACACCCAGGTACCTATGTTACTGTGAACATGGATAGCAGGTGTCTTAAGGAAACACGTCCTAATGTTTCCAGCCTTGCCGAGGATTGAACCACGGACACTAAAGTGTGTGAGGCGAGAGCGTTGCCTACCAGGCCACGGGACACCCATAAAAATGTTTTCATTTAATGGTTTCGGAATCATATCCCCCCATCCTCTCGGCCCAGTCTCAGACTAGGCCTCTTGAACGAGAAAGGAAATATTACACAAATAAGAACTATTAGGAAATAATCAGGTCAATTTCAAATATTAACACATAACTCAATAAACAAAGGCTAAATAAGTAAATGATGCACTCAAAAAGCAATATTTTATTCTTAGAAATGAAAATCGAAACAAATTGGAGAAATTGATTCCTTGAATAAAGGTCAGTGTATTTATTCTGTCCGTGTATACTAATTATACAAAACAATTACAATTCAAAGTTTATTTTATTCCTTATGCTTGATATTAAAGTGTACTTGATTGTTAGTACGTAGGTCCATTGTGTCCTTAATGACCTTGGCAATCTATAGATCTTAATGAACCTGGCAGTCTGTAGATATTAATAATCCTGCAGTCCATAAGTCTCAAATCAATAAAAAAAAAAACAAGCCAAATTCTTCTTCAACGAATAATAAGCAACTCTGATAATAATAACAAAACTTTTAGTATTGATTTCAAACATGAAAACAATGTTAGTGTAAGAACTTTGTCTAGTCTCACCTGTTGGGAAGCTTGATGTTGACATGACTCTCATCGAAGGTAACTAGACCCTTGGTTGCAGACTCTCCCATCATTCTTTATGGTCCTGCGGGTCACAATAAAACTCTGAAGGTCATCCTACTCTGGGGATCACGTTATTTCGGAGGTCACACTACTCTAGAGGCCACATTAGTCTGGAGGACACGCCTATGCCACATCACAAGATAAATGATCTTAGACAGCCAGCGGCGTAATTCGACAAGAAGTAATTTCTTAGAAAATTGTAGCAGGGGAAATATCTCGTATCATTGATCCACAGCCCTGATGGAACCTAGTCAGACGATTTTAGTTCTCATACTATAGGTAATTTAAAATTATATAATTTTAGTTCGCTTTCTGTCTATTTCCAGTAGGGTAAATATTTCATGGTCTAGTGATGGCCCAACGAACAGCAACAAACCCACCTATCTTTGAGAGTGCAGGCACTGTACTTACCACCTCCAGAACCACCACATCCCCACCCATCTTTGAGAGTGCAGGCACTGTACTTACCACCTCCAGAACCACCACATCCCCACCCATCTTTGAGAGTGCAGGCACTGTACTTATCACCTCCAGAACCACCACATCCCCACCCATCTTTGAGAGTGCAGGCACTGTACTTATCACCTCCAGAACCACCACATCCCCACCCATCTTTGAGAGTGCAGGCACTGTACTTATCACCTCCAGAACCACCACATCCCAACCCATCTTTGAGAGTGCGGGCACTGTACTTACCACCTCCAGAACCACCATATCCCCACCCATCTTTGAGAGTGCAGGCACTGTACTTACCTGGAGGGATTGGTACCAAACCTGCACACGAAAATCACTCCCTATGAAAGCAAAAGACTCGGCAGGAGATGCAACATTCCCCCGATGAAAAGCAGGGGCCCCACGAGTATACCGAGACAACACAATAAGTGTCCAGGGCCCAAGACTGTTCAACTGCCTCCCAGCAAACATAAGGGGGATTACCAATAGACCCCTGGCTGTCTTTAAGTAGGCACTGGACAGGCACCTAAAGTCAGTACCTGACCAACCGGGCTGTGGTTCGTACGTCAGCTTGCGTGCGGTCAGCAGTAACAGCCTGGTTGATCAAACCCTGATCCATCATGAGGCTTGGTCTCAGACCGAGCCGCGGGGGCGTTGACCCCCGAAATCCTCTCCAGGTAAACTCCAGGTAAACCACCTCCAGAACCCCCACATCCCCACCCATCCTTGAGAGTGCAGGCACTGTACTTACCACCTCCAGAACTCATATCCGACTAACCGGTTTCCCAAAATCCTTTCATAGATACTGCCATGCTCACTATGCAACGGCACTTTAAATCTCAAAAAAATATTTGTTATTCCGATTTAACAGGCTAAGATATGGTTGCTGGAGTTCAAGCCCCTGCATCTTAACACCTCTTTCCACTCTCAACTCCAACCCTTCCTCAGATGTCCCTTACACCTTCCATTCATCCTCGTAAATACCCCGCAAAAATATATACATTTCACACTATATCGTGGCATAGCCTGTTTATTCACCTTATCAAGAGGATCTGACAAGGTTATTAATAACTTTGGTTAAAGATTATATGACACACACACACGGGGCCAGGAGCTAAGAATCGACCCCTGCCACCACAAATAGGTGAGCACTGTGAAGAGTAAGTAGAAGAGTGCCTCCTAACCATGTAAAGTAGCCACGAAGACGTACTTCTCTGTTTCGGTGGTTGTCGTGGTGCTGCTGTAGTCCCGTGGTTGTTGAGGTGTTGCTGTAGGTCGTGGTGGTTGTGGTGCTGCTGTAGGTCGTGGTGGTTGTGGTGCTGCTGTTGGTCGTGGTGGTTGTGGTGCTGCTGTAGGTCGTGGTGGTTGTGGTGCTGCTGTAGGTCGTGGTGGTTGTGGTGCTGCTGTTGGTCGTGGTGGTTGTGGTGCTGCTGTAGGTCGTGGTGGCTGTAGTGCTGCTGTAGGTCGTGGTGGTTGTGGTGCTGCTGTAGGTCGTGGTTGTTGAGGTGTTGCTGTAGGTCGTGGCGGTTGTAGTGCTGCTGTAGGTCGTGGTTGTTGAGGTGTTGCTGTAGGTCGTGGTGGTTGTGGTGCTGCTGTAGGTCGTGGTGGTTGTAGTGCTGCTGTAGGTCGTGGTTGTTGAGGTTTTGCTTTAGGTCGTGGTGGTGGTGGTGGTGGCGGTGCTGTAGTCCCGTTGTTGTTGTGGTGTTGCTGTAGTCAGTGGTTCTAGTGGTGTGTGAAGACACAACTAACAGCTACGAGAGCTCCAACATACCAACAGCTGTTAGTGGGTGAACACCTGCAATTTGGATGACACCTGTGTCTCCCCATCTTTTCACCCCCCTCCTGCTTTTTTTTTCTCTGTCTTCCTCTCTTTCTACCTCTTTCCTCCCATCCCTTCCTGTGTTCTTCTCTACTTCCCACCTTCTTTACCTCACTCCCTTATATATATATATATATATATATATGTATATATATATATATATATATATATATATATATATATATATATATATATATATATATATATATATATATATATATATATATATATGTATATATATGCAAAACAACCACTCTGAAAGAATAGAGAAATTCCAAGCGCTTTCCTGACTACTCACATTATCAAGGAACTATGAAAGTAAAGCATCCAAGGAAGCTATATAAGGGGTCTGGCCAACACCTCACTATGAGATCCCATAACGGTTAAACACCTGACGCGCGCCGGCCCAACTGGACAGGTCCTTTGCACAACTCACCAACAAACTATTCTACCCAAGAAAATTTAAAAAATATTATTTGTCCAGTGTATTATTAAATTCTTCCCAAATTCTATTAATTATAAATGGATCTAATTTATATAAACCAAAGGAAATATTCATATTATTGTCAAAACTGCTTTTTATGAAACAAGATTCAATTATATTCCTGTCGACCATGGACTTGCTTGATACTACTTTCTCAACTTTTTGAAAATCAATTGGATGGTTAAAATCTCTTACATGAATAAATAGAGCATTGGAATCTTGTCCAGTTCTAATGCTATATTTATGTTGTTTTAATCTTAGTTCGAGATTTTTACCAGTTTGACCGTAATAAACTTTATCGCAAATTTTATAAGGAATCTTATAGACACATCCATCAGCATTTTGGGGGAATTCTTTATCAAAAGTTTTTTTTACTGTATCAAGATTTTTGAATACAACTTTAATATTAAAAGTCTTAAGAAGAGAAGGCATATCAACCAAGTTTTCATGGTAAGGGAGAACCAACATATTTTTAGTTGAATAAGGCTAGTTGTCCCTTTTTGGATTGTAAAAAGTATTTCTAGCAACTTTAAAAGATTTATCAATTACATTTCTTGGGTATTTTAAATCATTACCTATTTCATAAATTTTGGATATTTCCTCATCTATGAACTCAGGACTACAAATTCGTAAAGCTCTCAAAAACATTGATGAGAAAACAGACAGTTTGACTCTATCTTGATGCGAGGAATAATAGTGGACATAGGAACAGTTATTTGTAGGTTTTCTGTAAATTTTAAATTTGAATTCATTATTACCCTTAATAATTAAAACATCTAGAAAAGGCAATGAGTTATTTTCATCAAACTCAACAGTAAAGTTTATAGAATGGGCTAAGCTATTTAATTTTCCAAGGAAATGATGTATATCTACATTTTTGGGCATAAGACACAAAATATCATCAACATATCTGAACCATTTAGCTCTATTAGGGAGGATTGTGTTAAGCAACCTTGTTTCAAAAAATTCCATGTATAGGTTACTAAGAACAGGTGAAAGAGGATTTCCCATTGCCATACCAAACTTCTGAGTGTAAAACTTATCATTAAATACAAATTTTGCATCAACAATATATATATATATATATATATATATATATATATATATATATATATATATATATATATATATATATATATATATATATAAAGCATTTGTGTGTGTGTGATAAAATATGCAGCACACCAGAGCTAATGGGATCTACATATGAGGAAAGAGTAAAATAACTGAAAACTGATGACCTTGGAGGATAAAACTAGAGGAAACATGATCACGCCGTACAAGATATTCAGGAAAGTTGACAGTGCAAGTGGACACAGGAGGAAGCTAGATATAAATGTGTCACAGATATATTAATAATGTTTCTTTAGCTCCAGGATGGTTACCTGACGTATACCTGGAGGCTGTTCCCGAGATCAACGCCCCCGCAGCCCGGTCCATGATCAGGCCTCTCGGTGGATCAGGGCGTGATTAACCAGGCTGTTAGTGGAGTGAAATGAACGAGTACCAGGTGTGAGAGGATCTACACAGCTTTATAAATAAGTATGATAGAGTCCAAGTGGCTGGAAACGAGGAAAACTCGGCCATGAGCACTTAAAGAAGCAGTGGCAGGAGCCAAGCTTCGACTCCTAATACCAACTAGATGAGTGGAACTAGGCGAGTCCAATTAGGCGAATACAACTAGGTGGGTAGAACCGAGTACAACCAGGCGAGTACAAGTAGGTAAAGACAGTGTAGATCAGACAGGTGTTGGCCTTCGTATTCTGTGCCCCAGCAACCAGCACAACAGACACACCGTCTTCGATAAGGTGTATCACCCTGGGAGTTTTCCTGTATCGTCGAAACTTTGTTGTACAGGAGGGTCCTGCTTATACGACAGGTTGGGTTCCGGGCTACAGCTATACAGCAAAAATCACTGTAAAGTGAAACATAGCCTTTTTTCACTTTCAAATGCATATAAAAGTCTGATAACATGTTTACACTATCGTATATTAAGTGAGCAATAGAGCTAGGCCTAAAAAATGCATATATAGTACGCATATTACTTACCTTAAAATATTTTCATCCATAGTTTATAGTAAGTGGTGAATATATTTATTGTAGGAAATCTGAATGAAGATTGGGTATAATTGAAAACTGCTGCATTAGCGAAACGCCGTAAAGCGAGGCTCTGTAAAGCAGGGCCCTCCAGTACCTATCATCGCATGCAGATGGCTTCTGCAGCCTTTTTACTTATTGAGTTACGGGATCTACACAGGTTATACCCAGTTACTGCTTTATGTTTCGCATCTAAGAACTTTTATCTTGCCTAGCTACAGTCAGTTAATATGAAGGACCGTACATACAGAGAAGAGAGTGGAATTGAAATTCGCTGTGGACCAGAGCTCACAATGATCAATTAGGGTGATTTTTTTAATATATTATTCTGAGAAGACGTTACATAAGAACATAAGGAAGGAGCACTGCTCCAGGCCTACTGGCCCCGGCTAAGCAGGTCTACCTCACACCCATCCACACCCACTTATGTACTTGTCTAACCTATTCCTAAACCTACACAAGGTTTTAGCTTCAGGGGAAAATATTTAAAAAATATATATTTAAGTGACGTAGTGTTCTCTACGAACTGCCATTATCTGCACTCTTTAGAATATCGCTTTCCTGGGTGGACATGTTTACGAAACTTATCAGATAAAAGCAACAAGGAGCCCATCAAGGTCCTTTTGTATGCGAGTTGTTTGAGGCCATGAACAATAATTATTATACTGAAAATTTGTGTACCCTCCAGGGAAATCTGTACATTGTATATACTAGTATGGAGGCCAGGGAAGTCTGTACATTGTATATACTAGTATGGAGGCCAGGGAAGCCTGTACATTGTATATACTAGTATGGAGGCCAGGGAAGTCTGTACATTGTATATACTAGTATGGAGGCCCTGGAAGTCTGTACATTGGATATACTAGTATGGAGGCCAGGGAAGTCTGTACATTGGATATACTAGTATGGAGGCCAGGGAAGTCTGTACATTGGATATACTAGTATGGAGGCCAGGGAAGTTTGTACACTGGATATACCAATATGGAGGTCAGGGGAGTCTGTACATTGGATATACCAATATGGAGGTCAGGGAAGTCTGTACACTGCGTACACTAGTACGGAGGTCAGGGGAGTCTGTACACTGCGTACACTAGTATAAAGGTCCTCATGCAGCGCCTGGGGGACTGGAGGTTCAGGTTTAATGTGAGGAACGGAGGGTAGATCATATTCTTCTCCATTGCCATTAATAATATGCATGTCCGTTATACCTTCCTGTCTCTCCCGTTTCTTAAAGATTGGCACGACATTGTCTTTTGCCCTGACTGCAGGAAGAAAGGTTCAAGTTAATCACAAATAACATTGAGCTAGACCAGTTCAACTGCTCCCTGAAGAATACGCAGAAAATTTAGCGAATTTTTATGGATTTCTGTTACCTTCTTTCTTCCTCACAGCTCTCCTCTTCCCCCTCTCTCACTTCTTCACTGTTCCTCTACCACTCTCTTCCACTGTTATCTTCTCCCTCCCTTACTTCTCCTCCTATACCTCAATGCACGCGACTGCAACAGTGCAGAGTGGCGGATGAGCTTCCAATGCAAAGAAATATTAGCCTTGAAGATTTACAGTGAACCAGCAAAGGGATTCACAGGTCATAACATGTAAACTCATCTCCCAATTTATTCAATAAAAACGGTAAATTAGGAGTTGCACAGCCCAAATCTTATTCAAATCTTCCACTACAAAACACCACCTTTGAAGCTAAACTGACGAAGCATTCTCTCGTTGTCTCAGAGAGACCGATATCCTAAAATACATCAGCACATTAAGTTTGAAGTCGCTCGGAAGTTGCATTATCAAGTTACCAGCACTGAAGGGATGAAGCCCATCGAAAGCAAAACTCAAAAATTACTATCTCATAGAAAGCAGTATTTAAATTTTCCAAATTTCTCCCCCCTTCCCCCATCCGATTCCAAATTTATTGACAATGACGGGGTGTCTGCCTTCTTATGGAATAATATTTTGTAGCTGGTGTGGCAGTGTTCAGTTACTGAATGGAAATACACATCATTCTTTAATAACATTGGTAAACTAGGACCCATACTGGTTAATTACAAGGTGAACGTTGCTTTCTGGAAAAAAAAAATACCAGGACTAAAAATCTGAAGTCGATCGGAAGACGCATTTTTCAGTTATTGCAAGGATTCCAGCAATCGCAAGTTTTATGTAAAAAAATAATGCAAAGACAAATTTGCCCATACACAGCTAAACTTAATAGGCACTATCATGACCATAAGATACAGCAGTCATTAAATACTGAGGCCGTTCAGTAGATATACACTCAAATACATTTAACATAACTTAACGGGAATAAAAAAAAAATACGCTATTTCTAACAGAAAAATTGACAGATGCGCGTCTTACACTCTTGAATTTCACTCTCCGCCCTCGTCGAATTACGAGGCATCTTCACACAAAACTGAGTTTTTGGTAGTTATCAGAGTCATTCCGGGATGCTGGGAATGGGTTCAATAACTCTGGTCATTAAGCACATGCATATACTAACTGTTTCTTGAATTTTGTCCTAGTTACCGTACACCAGCGTGGAAAATTGGAAGCCGATCGAATAAGGCGTTCTAGTCTTTTGAGCGAAATAACAAAGGTAAACTGGAAGAAATCCGGCAGCCAATTGAAGGGGAGACTTAATATGTGACTAAACAGTTTACAAAATGATAAATGAGACACTTGTGCAACATTTAGGTATCTTTATTCTGGAAACGTTCCGCCAAGCAGTGGCTTCTTCAGTCCAATGCCGAGAAAGGTGGAAGATGAGGAGGAGTTTGAGGTAATCAGTCCCTCAGGCTAAAGTCGATGTGTTCAGTCCATCTGGATTGAAAGGCTGAGGGACCGATTACCTCCTCATCTTCCACCTTTCTCTGCACTGGACTGAAGAAGCCACTGCATGGTGAAACGTTTCCAGAATAAAGATACCCAAATGTTGCACACGTGTCTCATTTATCAGCTAAATAATATAAAAAAAAACACTAAACTCACTGGAAAATCACCAGTGAGAAAAGTGGCATCACAGAGGGTGACACAACAGGTGCTTCTCACGTTAATTCACCTTCACAATATAATATTCATTGTGGTGATACAAAACACTGAATTTAAGTCGTCCATTTTACAATTTAGAACCAACAGAAATATTTATATCTTGATAGAAAGATTAGCGTTACTCTCTTGGTTTCAGTAATGGCGTTGTTACGAGAGCTGGCAAAGTGGACGTGAACAAATCTGAAATAAAATAATTTTTGTTTACTTCTGAGATAAGTGAGGTCAGCCATGACAGGAGTGACGTATTTTGGCTGTCTTAGTTCATCATTACTGTGATTAATTTGTTTTGCATTTCAAGGACGAAAATAACAAAACTATTTTTCTCTTGAAAAAAAAGTGATAAGATATGACATTTACAAAAAAAAAAAAATAATTGAACAGCTGCGACAGAATTTTTCTGGTAGTGGTATAAAATGTGGTGAGGGTTGCCTTGTGATCCAGACGTGAGTGTCTGAAGTAGGACAATGAAGTGTTGCTGGTGTTTAGTGGTGGTGCTGCTGGCTGTTTCGGTAAGTTTATCCTTTTCATGTCTGGATATACTTTTGATTTGATTGCCTTTGTTATGCGCCCCCCATAATTATCATTTAGTCGATACTTGAAAAAAATGCAAAATGGCGACACTGCCACAAATACAGAAGCGAGGACTTGTCTAGCATCACAATGCAGTAACAACTGTCTTTTACAACAGCTAGGAGCCAAGGTCGAGGCTGATACTTGCCAACAGGAAGTAAACTGCTTCTTGCCTAACTGTGTATGCGCCTCTACCAACAACCCACGCAACATCCCCGTGGATCAGCTGCCACAGTTCGTTGTACTCACCTTCGACGATGCTGTCAACTACATCAACTATGACTTTTACCTGTCCTTCAAGGACTTCGTTAACCCCAACAACTGTCGCATGTCCATGACCTTCTTCGTCACCCACCTCTACTGTTCCTACGACATGGTGAATGAGCTTCACCGTCTTGGTCATGAGATCGCTCTCCACTCAGTAACGTAAGTCCTCTTACTCCCGCTAAATACATTAGTACAATATTTATTAGCGTGTATCGTGACTGGATGTGCCCTATCGAATTTATACCAAAAACCATGAATAGTTCAATAAACTTCAAAATAATTTGCAATCATAATAATATACAGATACGTCTCCCTTTCCACTTACTGTACTTTTTGACAAAAGTAATATTAGTTTGTCTTCAGTTATATTCAAACACTGCCCAAGGCATAGTTATTTTTCAAAAATCATCATAAGCTTTTGCTCGAGGAAACAGATTTATCTCTCCAGAGGTTGCTGTTGTTAACCTATTTAGAATGCTAGCTTGTTTCCGAGTAGCTGGGCCTATATGGGGAAACAACGACCACCTGCTGAAGGCAGCCTAGTTAAACAATACACCGACATATTCTCTCGCCCCTACGGGTTGCCGCCTTGTTCCAATCACAATAAAAACTAATCTTGTTTCGGTGGCTTGGAGTCCAGAGATACAGAAGACTTACAAATCAATTCGCTTTAAAAGACCTAAGAGTTAAAATCAAACGCTGTGCCTAGTCATCCCCTCAAGGAAGGTTCCTTGATGTTGGTGAGGGGCTCTTGATTTAGGGAATTGGATCTGTGCTCCAGTTCCCTGAATTAAGCCTGAATGCCTTCCACATCCCCCCCCCAGGCGCTGTATAATCCTCCGGGTTTAGCGCTTCCCCCTTGATTATAATAATAATATTGTGCCTAGTCACAGAGAATATTTATTCACTAATAATTCGTAAAATTCAAAGAAAAGGGCAATCTTTTATTATGTCAAAATTTCAGCATCCTCTAAAATGGTAAGTTATCACTATTTTTTTCGTAGTTATATTTGTTTTTTTATGCTCTATTATCTTATAAGAAAACTGTATTTATTTATTTAGAAATGTTGAAAAATTTAAATAAGTGCCTCTGAAGGATAAGCATGATAATTCAACGTTTGTAGTAAAACTGACAAATTGGAACCTAAAATGAATATTCCTAACAGTTATAATCATAACCGTAAGCCGGGAGAAGGCCTCGGTCAGATGACCAAAACTTTAGGCTGCTGGCCATCACTAAGTCCCGCGTCAGGAAGCACTTGTCCTGTTTCCTAACAAACTTTACCTAACCTAACGTAACCTAACCTAACTTTACCTAACCTAACCTAACCTTAAAATGTCAATATAAATGGAAGTCTTTCTTCAGGTGAGATATATCAAAGTTGACAGTCTCAAGCCGATATGAAAAACAGGCCCAATTAATCAAACGAAACCTTAGCATCACAGTTTGAACAATGAAATTGATAAATTAGAACGAACAGAGTTGAAATCAACCAGACTGATCCACTAAATACGATACACCAGTGTTAGGAGTTTTAAACCTACCGCAAGAGGCATTCTCCAGTTATCGTACAAAAATTAGCCCAATTACTTATATAAAATGAAGAAAATGAGACTTACACATCCCAATAACAATCGAAAAAAAATAATTTATTCTCACATTTTAAATTATGTTTGTAAATTATTAAATTTACACGAAGTTTACATAACCTATAGGTAAAAAAAACTTCCTTAATATGCATTTGTGTTTAAAGTTTGAAGCCTTTCGGAGAAGGCATTAGCAAGGTATCGCTACATTATATTTAGGGAACACGTTAAACCTGTAGGGGTCATAGAGCGTCTGGGCAATGAGAGGCAATGAAGTTAGATGCAAGGAAGGGGAGGGCAAGTCTAGTTCCTTGGATCAAGAGTCCATCACAGGCATCATGGAACCTCCCTTGAGGGGTGGGAAAATTAAAAAAAAAATTATAATTTTTGACAAGCACTGCAGGTAGTCCCTCTCAGTGACTTAATATTGAGGTGTCTACAGTGGAGTCCACTATTAGTATAGCTGTCATATTTAAAACCTATAGTTTATAATTAATATGCAAAGCATCAGTCGCCTCAGATAAATCCTGTTCCTCTTTTGCTCACTCTAAAACAAGAAAATAAAAGATGGTGACCATAACGTTAACCAATAAAAAAAAAACGTTATTTTAATTAAAGCCTCTCCCTCACCCACTGTTGTCTGTTTCTCCGCCAGGCATAAGAATGATCAGGAGGGTTACTGGAGGGTAGCTAACCAGTCTGTGTGGCAGCAAGAAATGGACGACATGAGGACAATACTCGAAACATTTGCCCTCATTCCTAGAGATGACATTAAGGTAAGAAAGAGAGAAAGATGAGTGAGAAAGAGAGCAAGCAACGTAAAGTAACAGTAATAGCAGTCAGAATGATAACAAATTCCCACAACAGGCAGCACACTCCACCAATATTCAAAACTCTAAACCTACTCACCATTCAAAACATCCATACTTATTACTGCACCTACTACATTCATAGAACACTTAATTCTGATATAAACCCTCCCGTCAAACGTCTCCTTACCAACCTCAACAGAACACACGACCATAACACAAGGCACAGATCACTCTTTGATGTTCCTCGAGTCCATCTCACGCTATGCAAAAACTCAATGCACATAAAAGGCCCTAAAATCTGGAATTCATTACCTGTGAATATAAAAGAAACACTGTCTGTTTATAAATTCAAGTCTCTTCTCAAAAATCACTTACTCACCCACAACTAAATAATTACTGAATAATTGTATCTCATAAATTGTATCTCGTAAATGTTTCTCATTATTGTATCTCATAAATGTCTAACCTGTGACCCAATCAAACTTTATTTTTTAATTACATTACCTAACAGAATACTCCATTCTACTGAATGCTCAGCAACACAGTAAATGACCATATGACCTGTCTTTGTAATACTCATTTGTGCTAAATTGTTATCTGTTTACAATAATGTTTTTACCACTGAATATATCATTGCTTAGTTAATCGTAAGCCTGCTCATAATGCTTTGCATACAAGGGGCTTTGGCATGTTTCTCTGTAATACCTGTATTCCTTTGTACTTCACTGTATCATGTTCAAATAAATAAATAGCAACCATAACCTCATCACCATAACATCCTCTCCAGGGCATTCGCGCTCCGTTCCTTGAAGTTGGAGGAGACGACATGTACGGCGCCGTTCACGACCTCAGCCTGCAGTACGACTGCTCGTGGCCCTCCATGTTGTACACCAGCTGGTACGGCAGTCCTCCTCTGGGAGCTCTATGGCCCTACACCCTAGACTACCCTAGCTTCCAAGTGAGTATTAAGGACCGAGGGAAGAGTGTCTTGTCTCAGATCATGCAGGCTTTCCATAGACTTCAGCCTGCACATACTAGCAACGAGGCATGCAATAGTTTATGTATGAAATGGTTCCTCCTCTTCCTGTTCCTCCTGAAAGAAGCTTTATACTTCAGTTTCAGTCTCATTTTACATGTGATGTTGGCGTGCTGCTTCTTATTTCTTTCAGTGATGCTTAATTGCAAAGAATTTTCAAAGGTATAACGTCAAAAGTACAAAGATTAAGACATTTCCAATACACATAACCCGCACATACGAGAGACAAGTTTCTGACGACGTTCCGTCATCAAAAGCTTTTCTCTTCTGTGTACTGCTTATGTGTCACGGTACTGTACATTTTTTGCTCTTTATTTCCATTGTCTTTCTCCTCCTTTTCCCATACCTCACATCACCTTGCCTTCTCCTCTTCGCAGGAGTACGTCTTAAAACTAAAGATCCAAACTTGTCGTTTTTCTTAGGAGTGCTTCGTAGGACGCTGCCCCACTAATTTATACCCTGGGACGTGGGTGATGCCCATGCTTGACCTCATGGATGACATCGGTCAGCCCTGTGCTATGCTCGACGGCTGTCAGAGGTAGTCCTCCTTTTACTTTTTTTTTTCCTTCAATTCCAATTTTCAGCTTTGTTCCTTAACTCTTATTTTTAGTTCTCTCTCCTCCAATTCTTGTTTTCAGTCCCCCCTTTCTCCATTTTTTAATTATTCAGCCCATTTTCTAAATTTCTGTTGTCAGCTCTCTTTTACAAGTTCCTTTTCATTCCACTTTTTCAATTCCATGTTTGACCTCTCTTTTTTATTTCTAAATTTTACTTATTTTGCCTCGTTTATTTATTTTTTAACCCCAATTTGATTTATTTCAATTCTAGTTATTCTTTTTCCTGTCGAAAATTGAGCTACACCTAATTACATTTTTCGAAGCACTAATGTAACCCTTCAATAATAATATCTTTTTTTTTTTACCCCATTCACTTTTCCTAATTTTATTAGATCTACATAAAAATTCATACAAAAAAACGCACATGGGAAAGAAGTTTACGACGACGTTTTGGACCGACTTGGACCAAGTCGGTCCAAAACGGGTTTTTTTTTGTGTATTGTTCCATTCACGGTATTGTACCTTTTTATTCTTTTCTACTTAAAAAATGTATTTTTTCTTTAAATATCACTTGGTCTTATTTCATATGGCTTTTGTTTCACCTCATCTGACCTCTTCTAATTTGACCTGACCCATTGCTAGGAGTGAATGCCTGAACCTTCAGATTATATCCTCGCCTTTCTCTTCCTTCCACTCTTCCTTTTCCCTTATCCACACTTCATGTCGCTTTCTCTTTCCTCTCGAGTACAGCTAGATAGTTTAATGTTTATTATGCACCCCATACCCATCCTGTGGGCGGTAGTCAAAAGATTACAGAGGTACATAATTAGTCCAGGGACTGGACTCCAAAGTTTTGATAGCTGAGCAAGTTACAGAGGTAATGAACTCACAATTTACAAAGGTAATGAACTCACAATTTACAAAGGTAATGAACTCACAATTTACAAAGGTAATGAACTCACAATTTACAAAGGTAATGAACTCCAGGTAGGTCTAGTCACAATCATGACAAATTACAAAGGTATTTACAGATTACAGAGGTACGTAATGGGTCCAGGGACTGGGCTATCAAAACTTTGATAGCTGAACTAAGTACAAAGGTAATGAAGTCACACGTTACAAAGGTAATTAATCCTGTAAGAATGGTTACTTACGTTTATACATGGGTACAATCATGAACAAATTACAGAGTAATGAGCAATTCACACTTCCACACCCGGTCACAACTGTAATGAGCTAGATAGAGATTCGGTCCCGCGCTTACTCTTGAGAGTAAGTTTATTTAGGTACAGTTACACAATCACCATACATAGTAACATATTCAAAATAACCACAGTGAAAAAATAGTGAAATTCCAAGTGCTTTCGCGATTTCTCACATTATCGAGGAATACTGTGAGAAACCACGAAAGCGCTAGGAATCTCATTAATTTTTTCACTGGTTATTTTTGCATATTGTGATATCACCTGTTCACAGTGATCTAACTGCATAATAACATATATGCAAATCATCTAGGATAACCCAAGATACGTCAGACTAAGTGACTTATTAAATGATACACTCTGAGTTTAGCTGCTGACACTGTCTCCTGCCTCAGCGTGACAGACGAGCTCCTGACTGACGCCAACGCGGTGGAACAGTTCTTTATCAACAACTTCAACAGTAACTACTATTCCAACAAGGCTCCGATGGGTATATACATGCACCAGACCTGGTTCAACGAGGGTTCAGACGCCAGGACCGTCGGCCTCACCAGGTGAGTGGTGCACCATGTTCATGTAGGCTTTCCAGGACGGGTCCTGGCCTGGGTCTTCATGACCCGGCAGTGGCTCCCGAAGGAGTGTCGGAGTGTGTACAAGTGATGTGCCGTTTACAGCCTTATGATAGCAGTGGCGCACCAGTTGACCTCTAGCTCTTGGACTTTCTTCTCTTTCTGGGGATTGACGTGATCTAATTTTTCTTTTTAAATCCTGGAATGGGTCTAAAGTATACAGTGTGTTTCTCTAGTTCACTCTTGTCTACTTCAAGGGAGGAAGGAGTGCCTTCATCTTAGAAAAGGGCTCTTGATCCAAGGAATTAAGGTTGTCCCTTTAATCAAGCGCTATATGACACGTGCGTGTTTAGAGCTTTCCCATTAAAATAATAACAATATAGATTAATACCCTAGGACTGGAGGAAGACTCTACAGCGTGTGACACACCTGAGTAAGACTGGAGGAAGACTACGCTGTGTGATACACCTGAGTGAGACTGGAGGAAGACTACACTGTGTGACACACCTGAGTGAGACTGGAGGAAGACTCTACACTGTGTGACACACCTAAGTGAGACTGGAGGAAGACTCTACACTGTGTGACACACCTGAGTAAGACTGGAGGAAGATTCTACACTGTGACACACCTGAGTAAGACTGGAGGAAGACTACACTGTGTGACACACCTGAGTAACACTGGAGGAAGACTCTACACTATGTGACACACCTGAGTAAGACTGGAGGAAGACTCTACACTGTGTGACACCTGAGTAACACTGGAGGAAGACTCTACACTATGTGACACACCTGAGTGACAGTGGAGGAAGACTCTACACTATGTGACACAGCTGAGTGACACTGGAGGAAGACTACACTATGTGACACACCTGAGTGACACTGGAGGAAGATTTTACACTATGTGACACGCCTCGGAGTTGAACTTCCTCTCTGTTCAGGCCCGCTCCATGTTCATTAGTCTGAATAACGCTACCTTGTCTAAATCCCAGAGTACTTTGTATGTGGTGATCATGTTTCATCTGGCTATACTCTCTTCAAGTTCGTCAAGGCTTTAAAACCAAGATTATTCTCTCTCTTCCTCCTGACTCCTCAGCTTTATCTCCTTTTAGAATTATCTTCCTCTATCCTACCTTATCTCTGGTTACCCTGATCACTTCCTTCATGCTCTGACCCCTGGATAATGTCTTCTATTCCTTATAACAGTTCTCCATTCGGTTTCCATCCTTCCTCAGTATCTGCCCTCAGTTTTATACATTAGGCTGTACTGATGTTGAGTGACTATCCCATATTTCTATTTCTGTACTTAATTTTCTTGAGTGTAAGGAACCTATAATGCCAATTAGTTGGTGTGTGTGTGTGCTCACCTAGTTGTGGTTGCAGGGGTCGATTCACAGCTCCTGGCCCCGCCTCTTCACTGGTCGCTACTAGGTCCATTGTCTCCTTGCTCCTTGAGCTTTATCATACCTCTTCTTAAAGCTATGTGTGGTACCTGCCTCCACTACCTCACTTTTCCAGATTGTTCCACTTCCTGATAACTCTATGACTGAAGATATACTTTCTAACATCCCTGTGACTCATCTGAGCCTTCGGCTTCCAATTGTGACCCCTTGTTGTTGTGTCCCATCTCTGGAACATCCTGTCTCTGTCCACTTTGTCGATTCTTCTCAGCATTTTATGTCGTTACCATGTCCCCCTTTGTTCCTCCTCTCCTCGTAGGACATGCTCCGTAGCTCCGGGACTAGTCTCGTTGCAAACCTCTGCACTTTCTCTAGTTTCCTGACGTGCTTAGCCAGGTGAGGGTTCCAAACTGGAGCTAAATACTCCAATATGGGCCAGAAGTACACGGTGTACAGGGTCCGGAAGGACTCCTTACTGAGATCCCGGAATGCTATTCTTAGGTTCGCTAGTCGTCCATATACTGCAGCAGTTATTTGGTTGCTCTGTGTGTGTGTGTGTGTGTGTGTGTGTGTGTGTGTGTGTGTGTGTGTGTGCTTGCTTGCTTGCTTGGCCCTTTCCTTCGTTCACAGTCTTAATGCAAGAACCTCGTGCCCAACAGGTTCTTGGAGTGGCTGTCGGAGAAGGACGATGTATACGTTGTGGCCCTTGACCGCGTCTTGGCCTGGATGAAGAACCCGGTGCCTCTGAGCCAGCTCACCTCACTTCCTGAGTTCGGCTGCAGCGACACTCCTACGAACTGCCCTAACCCAACTACCTTCAAATTCGGGCCGGAAAGTAACTTGCCTGTGAATACAGATGCTCTTTATATGGCATCCTGTATTTCTGAGCAGCCTCCGTACTTCCCCTGGTTGTACAATCCATTAGGAGACAAATATGTACCCATCCCATGAACTCCAAGAGTCGGTCTCCAAGTTGCTGAACTTATTCTGAAGTCTTTATGAGTCTGCAAGACATCTTTTTTTTGTTTTTATATTAAATAATTTTCCCATAGATATTCTATGCATTCTAGGGTTTTTCTGCGCATTTATAAAGCAAAACTTTTTAGAAATTCCAGTGAATTTGCTGGACCTTGTTTTAATCATTCTCAAAATGTCTATTCAACCCATGAGAGATTCCTCACAGCTCAGGAAGGTCCTGGAGTTCATTACCTTTGTACCTTGTTCAGATACATAATGGGTCCAGTCTCTGGACCCATTATTTATCTCTGTAATCCTTTGACTACCGCCCACAGGATGGGTATGGGGTGCATAATAAACATTAAAAACGCAAAAAAGTCACTGAGAAACACATGCTAGTTAAATGAACGATACGAAGAGAAATCTGTTTACGGAAAATCAGGACCTTGAAGTAAAAAAAAAATCAGCCTCCTAGAACTCACTCCGAAAGTTCGTTTAGCACTGCTTTTATTCGGGGTTTCAGACTAGATCTATTTCCCTAGCTTCACTGGACGAAACCAGGTAGAGATTGCCGTACGGAGTAACTCCCTTCAGCTAACCACACGAGTTTAGCAGTTAACGAAATACAGTACAAGAAGTACCGCTTGTCATCAGTTCCCACAGCACGCATGACTCGGGTCCGTTTTTGTCCACACACAGGAGAATCTTACTAGTTTTTTTTGAGTGTCCATAAAGTCACCCTAGTTTCTTAATTCAGATGGATTTGTAAATAGTTTTTATACATGCAGATTTGTGCTATACCAATAGTCGAAGACAGACAACAGTCTCGGAAGACACAAAATGTATGGATAAATAGTCTGAAAAGAGATAGGTGATAACTAAGGAGAGAAAGAGCTGTTGGCGTTTTCTTATAGGAAAGAATGAAAAAAAAAAGAAATAATAAAAGGAAAGAGGATCAAATGCTTTGAGTTTTAATTTTATCAAGACCTGAATGAAACCAAAAGGACCAAGCAATGCTATTTTATAAAAAAAATCCCGAACCAGAGGTACACTCACAAGACAACCTTACTTATAACTGGAATCTTATGTATTTTAGTTTTGCTACAGGTGATAAACATCACTACTTGTCTGTCTTGATAAAAGTACCACTTCGTATCCCAAGTTAATGACCAGGATCTTGAAGTTTATTTCTCGGCCGAACAGTCTAAGTTTCGTAGGCTTCTAATGATACATTCATCCAGGTTAGTAAAACAGCAAGGACAATATGCCTGGAGATGCAGCAGCATCTCCAGGCATATTGTCCTTCTTTACGATACGTGCAGTTTGGTACTAGGTTTCGTTCCCGTCCAGCTCCATGGGCGACCAAAACACGAACTGAGGGCTGGGAGGTAACAAGTGGTTAAATAAACACAGTTAAAGGCCAAAATACTAGACAAAGAATTCTGCTTGGAGACTTAAGGCAGCAGCAATCTTATCACCAGCCCAGTGCGGGTCATGTTTACTTGGTGTGGGTCTAGTCAGGAGGAAGATACTTCCCACGAATAAAAAATCGAATAGAAAACCACAAGAATAATGAAGAAAGAAGACGCACGACGAAACAAAGTGAAAGAATCGCTTCACTAGATGGCGCCACTGACGCCCCCTGCCGAGGACTCTGAAGACCCTAGGGAACCTTACTACAGTCAACTAATAACACCAAGCCTACACATACACGACAGGCAGAGAAAACGGAAACTAATGGTATTACAATATTGGGCAGGGAGAGTATGTCCCAGGTGACAAATTTTCAGACTTGGGAAGTACTCGAGGGAAGAAAAGTCGCCCAATCAAATTAACCCTCACGACAGAAATGGTACGAGACAAGATCATGCAGCGGAAACCACAGTTAAGGGACACTGAAAAATATCGCCAGATATACCTCGACCAGACCAGAACAAGAAAGGAACGAGAGCATATGAGAAAGAGAGGGCACAAAGACGTCAAGAGGCAGAAAGGAGAAACAGGGCATTAGTTCATTAGGGCTCAGCTCCATGAAGCTGAACTCTTCTCCAGGCTGAGGGACCGATCAACCCAAATACTTTTTCTCCAAGGTTGATGTCCCCTCAAGGAAGGTTCCTTGATGTTGGTGAGGGGCTCTTGATTTAGGGAATTGGATCTGTGCTCCAGTTCCCCAAATTAAGCCTGAATGCCTTCCACATCCCCCCCAGGCGCTGTATAATCCTCCGGGTTTAGCGCTTCCCCCTTGATTGTAATAATAATAATAATCCAAGGTTGATGGCTTCTTCAGTCTGTATTTGACTGAAGAAGGCTACTGTGTAGGCGAAACGTTTCATCAATAAAGACACCCAACTGTTGCACATGTGTCTTAATCTTCAACTTGTCGGTATTTTATACCATTTTCAACATAATACTTAGGTATCTTTACTGACAAAAGGTTTCGCCTGTACAGCAGACTTCTTCAGTCGAATATAGACAACTGTATCACTGGAAACATTAAAAAGAAGCCTCGAGGTGGTCATTCCCTTTTCTAGGTGTACTGCTAACAACTGTTTAGTATGATCTGCTTCACTAGTGGGCTTCACTCACTTCTAAGGTCGTCTCCAGCTGCTACACTACACTTCTAGCTCCAGTATGGCCTTTTGTCTCTTCCTTTGCCTAAGAGACTGACCACCTATCAAGGCTGAGGGACTGACCACCTCAAAATTACCTCTCCACTTCTACTGTCTTATATGTTACAATCACTTGTTTTCTACTGAAGCCTCTGACAGGCGAAACGTTTCGACCATGAAGATATCTAAGTGCTGCACATGTGCCTTATCCATCATCAACTTGTCGATATTGTACACCATAGAAAATATGACACCTGTCTGACACAACAATAATGTCATCATGGTACAGAGGTCTTCAACTCTACTTCTAACATTTGTTTAGCATCATCTACTTCCACTAGGAGGCCCCGCTCACTTGTGTCGCAATCTTCAAATGCTACACCTCATTTCTAGTCTAACACATGTCCCTGGTCACCTAACAAGGCTGAACTACTGATCACCTCAGAATTCTCTCTCCACTTCTAATATTTCCAGTGTTATAATCGCTTGTATTCGAATTAAGAAGTCTGCTGCGTAGGCGAAACATTTCGACAATAAAGATACATAAGTGTTACATGTGTATCTTCCTCACTGTTCCAGGTAAGCGTCATAACAGAGATGTTAAATATAGTCTGCGTACTGCTGCAGACAAGGCAGGTTGTATGTGAAAGCCAGGCAGCTGAATATTAGTGACCCAGCGACTGCTGGGTCACTAATATTCATTCTCCAGGCAAGTGTCTTTCATGCTACATCTTAAAGATAGCCAGGTATCCTCCACTAAGTTCACTAGGCCTAGGGTACCGGTGCTGGTAGGCCAGGTCATGCCACATACATGTACTTGGTGTCACGGGGAATGACGACCTCACTTTAATGACAAGTTCTGAGAGTTAAATTCAACAATTCTATACTTGACGCATATCTCGATGGCATTCCGGGGATCAACGCCCCCGCGGCCCGGTCCACGACCAGGCCTCCCGGTGGATCAGAGCCTGATCAACCAGGCTGTTGCTGCTGGCTGCACGCAAACCAACGTACGAGCCACAGCCCGGCTGATCAGGAACTGACTTTAGGTGCTTGTCCAGTGCCAGCTTGAAGACTGCCAGGGGTCTGTTGGTAATCCCCCTTATGTGTGCTGGGAGGCAGTTGAACAGTCTCGGGCCCCTGACACTTATTGTATGGTCTCTTAACGTGCTAGTGACACCCCTGCTTTTCATTGGGGGGATGGTGCATCGTCTGCCAAGTCTTTTGCTTTCGTACTGAGTGATTTTCGTGTGCAAGTTCGGTACTAGTCCCTCTAGGATTTTCCAGGTGTATATAATCATGTATCTCTCCCTCCTGCGTTCCAGGGAATACAGGTTTAGGAACCTCAAGCGCTCCCAATAATTGAGGTGTTTTATCTCCGTTATGCGCGCCGTGAAAGTTCTCTGTACATTTTCTAGGTCGGCAATTTCACCTGCCTTGAAAGGTGCTGTTAGTGTGCAGCAATATTCCAGCCTAGATAGAACAAGTGACCTGAAGAGTGTCATCATGGGCTTGGCCTCCCTAGTTTTGAAGGTTCTCATTATCCATCCTGTCATTTTTCTAGCAGATGCGATTGATACAATGTTATGGTCCTTGAAGGTGAGATCCTCCGACATGATCACTCCCAGGTCTTTGACGTTGGTGTTTCGCTCTATTTTGTGGCCAGAATTTGTTTTGTAAGATTTCGTTCGGATTTTTAACCCCGGAGGGTTAGCCACCCAGGATAACCCAAGAAAGTCAGTGCGTCATCGAGGACTGTCTAACTTATTTCCATTGGGGTCCTTAATCTTGTCCCCCAGGATGCGACCCACACCAGTCGACTAACACCCAGGTACCTATTTGCTGCTAGGTGAACAGGACAACAGGTGTAAGGAAACGTGTCGAAATGTTTCCACCCGCCGGGAATCGAACCCTGGCCCTCCGCGTGTGAAGCGGGAGCTTTAGCCACCACTCATGTTTACCATATCTGAGTAATTGAAATTTCTCATCGTTGAACTTCATATTGTTTCTATTAACCTTTATTCTCTATAAGTTCTAATGAGACGATGCTGCCTTAATTTAGATATCATTTGACTCAGATATTCTAATTCTGAAAAAAATAGAATATATATTTGAATTAGAATATTGGGTAAATAGTACTTACCGTGCTAGTTGTTTACGTTACTGTGAAGCACTGTAAATAATATGTAACACAAATCCACTAACATAACTAGATGAACTAAATAGTGCACTCACACTGAGGTCCGGGGGTCGATCCTCGATACGGGTGGAAACAGTAGGACGTGTTTCCTTAAGACACCTGCTGTCCCTGCTCATCCATCAGTAAAATAGGTATCCGGGTGTTAATCGACTGATGTGGGTCGCATCCTGGGGATAAAACTAACCTAATTTGCCCGAAATACTCTGCAGAACAAGGGGCTTTTTATTTAGTAATATGTCATTGATGTCAACTAGGCTTGTATACCTTGTACATGTACATGTAGAAATAATAATTATTATTATTATTATTATAACTACTACACTGATCCACATATCAACATTTCACAAGGCTGGTACAAGACCTAACTATGTTTTCCTGTTACGCCAGATGGTAATGTAATGTTTTTTTTTCTGTACTTGCTGCGAGTTCAACTGGTATTTTTCCAGCAGATCTTTTACAGACTATAAAAATCGGGTCTCCGAAGGCCAATTTGAACTGTTTTTCTCCATGGTGATAACAGCCAGCTGACTCTTCCCACTGTCACCTTGAAGGCGAGATGGTGGAAAAAGTTGCTAACCAGCAGTAGGTAATAGCAGCACTAAGTAATAGCAGCACTAGGTAATAACAGCACTAGGTAATAGCACTAATAACAGCGCTAGGTAATAACATTAGGTAATAACAGCACTAGGTAATAGCAGCTCTAGATAATAACAGCACTAGGTAATAATAACACTAATAACAGCACTAGGTAATAACATTAGGTAATAATAGCACTAGGTAATAATAACACTAATAACAGCACTAGGTAATAACATTAGGTAATAACAGCACAAGGTAATAGCAGCTCTAGATAATAACAGCACTAGGTAATAATAACACTAATAACAGCACTAGGTAATAACATTAGGTAATAATAGCACTAGGTAATAATAACACTAATAACAGCACTAGGTAATAACATTAGGTAATAACAGCACTAGGTAATAGCAGCTCTAGGTAATAACAGCACTAGGTAATAACAGCACTAGGTAATAACAGCACTAGGTAATAACAGCACTAGGTAATAACAGCACTAGGTAATAACAGCACTAGGTAATAACACTAGGTAATAACAGCACTAGGTAATAACATTAGGTAATAGCAGCACTAGGTAATAACAGCACTAGGTAATAACAGCACTAGGTAATAACAGCACTAGGTAATAGCAGCACTAGGTAATAACAGCACTAGGTAATAACAGCATTAGGTAATAACAGCACTAGGTAATAGCAGCACTAGATAATAACAGCACTAGGTAATAACAGCACTAATAACAGCAATAGGTAATAACAGCACTAGGTAATAACAGCACTAGGTAATAACAGCAATAGGTAATAGCACTAGGTAATAACAGCACTAGGTAATAGCAGCACTAGGTAATATCAGTACTAGGTAATAGCAGCACTAGGTAACAGCAACACTAGGTAACAGCAACACTAGGTATCAGCAACACTAGGTAATAACAACACTAGGTAATAACAGCACTAGGTAATAACAGCACTAGGTAATAACAGTACTAGGTAATAACAGTACTAGGTAATAACAACACTAGGTAATAACAGCACTAGGTAATAACAGCACTAGGTAATAACAGCACTAGGTAATAACAGCACTAGGTAATAACAGCACTAGGTAATAACAGCACTAGGTAATAACAACACTAGGTAATAACAGCACTAGGTAATAACAGCACTAGGTAATAGTACCAGGTAATAACAGTACTAGGTAATAACAACACTAGGTAATAACAGCACTAGGTAATAACAGCACTAGGTAATAACAGTACTAGGTAATAACAGCACTTGGTAATAGCAGCACTAGGTAATAACAGCACTAGGTAATAACAGCACTAGGTAATAACAGCACTTGGTAATAGCAGCACTAGGTAATAACAGCACTAGGTAATAACAGCACTAGGTAATAACAGCACTAGGTAATAACAGCACTAGGTAATAACAGCACTAGGTAATAACAGTACTAGGTAATAACAACACTAGGTAATAGCTCTAGGTAATAACAGCACTAGGTAATAACAGCACTAGGTAATAACAGCACTAGGTAATAACAGCACTAGGTAATAACAGCACTAGGTAATAACAGCACTAGGTAATAACAACACTAGGTAATAACAGCACTAGGTAATAACACTAGGTAATAACAGCACTAGGTAATAACAGCACTAGGTAATAGCAGCACTAGGTAATAGCAGCACTAGGTAATAACAGCACTAGGTAATAACAGCACTAGGTAATAACAGCACTAGGTAATAACAGCACTAGGTAATAACAGTACTAGGTAATAACAACACTAGGTAATAGCTCTAGGTAATAACAGCACTTGGTAATAGCAGCACTAGGTAATAACAGCACTAGGTAATAACAGCACTTGGTAATAGCAGCACTAGGTAATAACAGCACTAGGTAATAACAGCACTTGGTAATAGCCTGAATGGCCAAGTCGTCATCCGGGAAGCCTGATGCAAGACCGGGCCGTAGGTAAGAGGTAGGCAGGTACCAAAGCAATACACCAAAGTAATACACCCTTAACGAATCAGAGAGCTCCAGTTAGCAAGTAATACACCCTCGACTAATCAGAGAGCTCCAGTTAACAATACACTTTCGACCAATCAGAGAGCACCAGTTAGCAAGCAATATGCCGTCGACCAATCACAGAGACTTCCAGTTAACATCAATATACCCTGGACCAATCATAGAGCTCTAGTTAGCAATACACCCTCGACCAATCAGAGAGCTTCAGTTAGCGCCGGAGCTGATAGACTACATACGATAACAGTTTAAAATAAACGAACCGCACCTCTAAGAATAAAACATTGTCGGAGAACTTGACAGTGCGGGCCGGGACAGCCTGTTTGAACTACCAGGCTCGGCAGGAAGTAGACACAGAAGCTAGACACAGATGTGTCACAAAGACACCAAGAAATGTTTCTTTAGCTCCAAGATGGTTACCTACAGTATATCTGGAGGGTATTCCGTGGGTGGGTCAACGTCCCAGTGGCCCGGTCCATGACCAGGCCTCGCGGTGCATCAGGGCCTGATCAACCAGGCTGTTAGTGGAATGAGATGGATGAGAACGAGGTGTGAAATGATCTATACAGGTGTATGACTTACCAACTTGTCTACCCAATTATGGCCAATGCTTTTTCTTAGGGGGGGGGGGGTAAACGATATTTTCTGAGATTGTATTGCAATACTGTATTGCGTACATTAGCTATGTGAAGTAAGTGTAATATATAAAATACCTAATATTTCTCTCTAGTGATGTAAGAATGCCCAGTGGAATCTGATAAAGGCCCATGATAAGCCTATCAGTGATTCTGCAGCCTAATGCTTATTTAGTTACGATTTTTGCATTACTTTTACGAGTTAAGAGTTCTGTCTTTAAGATGGCTCTTTAACATAAACATACACACAGGCAGGGTCGGATCTACAATGAAACTAATGAAGTTTAAGCTTCAGGGCCCCTAATCCCGGAGGGGCCCCAGAAGCAACTTTTGTCCACATTGCTGAAAATTTTTGGGTCTACTGTACGAGAGGGTTTTTTTTAAATAATAATATAGTGTAATTCAATACAAATAATAGTTAAAAATTAAAAAGTTATTAAAGTATATAGGCTAGCCGTAAACGAAAAACGTTCAAAATCTGAAATGTACTGATTAAACTTTAAAAAAAAAAAATTGTGGCGATCTGTCGTGGAAAAATCCCATTGAAGAAGATAATAGTGGTTACCCAGACCTCGCTGCTGGTTGTGAAGGCCCCGGGGTCCCCATAATAGTTCAAGCTTCAGGGCCCCGAAAATGTAGGTCCGCCACTGCACACAGGAAAGTTGGAACCCGCTGGGGACCAGAGATAGCACTGGCTACTTAATATCTTTAATATCTGTGTGTTTTGAAAACGTATTACTCATGGGAGTCATTTAGAGAATTAATGGTCACTGATGGAGTGCTGCTTTTGAGAAGTACATATATCTAAAGTGGAATTGCTGATGGCTGCCCGTCGTAGGATGTAACAGCTGCCTTCACGGGTTCGAATCGGACAATGAACCTGGAGAAAATTGGCCTTGTACTTATATCCAAGGGAGTGGTGCCTACTCAGGGTGATAGTAAATTTGAACCTCGTGTAGAGTTTTGCATTCATCTCTGCCAAGATAGTATGAGATATATCTCAATGGTAACCATCTTGCCTTCCTTGCTTGCAAGAGTCACCACATGATTCTTAACCATTGCCGTCAGATTTCCCACCAGGGTATGAATTTCGGTGTCGTGTGGTAAGACTTGTACATTCATTCTTACACTAACATCAACAGTGACATCACGCTGTCTACAGGCTCCAATCATTTGTGTTTCCTCAGAAGCAAATGCGACCTGCCATCGCTCTCCTGGGTGGAGATGTTTACAAAGTTTATCAGATGAATGGTTCAGAGAACCGACATGTTGATAAATTAGACACATGTGCAACTCTTGGGTATCTTTATTAAGGAAACGTTTCGCCACACAGTGGCTTCATCAGTCCATACAAAGGTGAATCTTGAAGAACAGGAGGAGAATGAGGTAATCAGTCCCTCAACCTTGAGTCGATGTGGTCAGTCCATCAATCTATTCAAGATTGATGGACTGACCACATCGACTCAAGGTTGAGGGACTGATTACCTCATTCTCCTCCTGTTCTTCAAGATTCTCCTTTGTATGGACTGATGAAGCCACTGTGTGGCGAAACGTTTCCTTAATAAAGATACCCAAGAGTTGCACATGTGTCTAATTTATCAAAATTTATCAGATAAAAACAGCCGAGAGTTCATCCAAGTTCCTCTGTATGGAGGTTGGTCGAGTCTTAAAATCCATTTTTTGGACTCACATTTAGACTTTTCCAGCGAACTGTGGAGGAGTTAGTGACGAACATGGTGAAAGGTTTCACCAAGATATTTCAACCATGGAAAAATGGTACCATTGCAAATGGGGCACAAGAATGCTTGCATACTATTGCTGAACATTGGCAAGAGATGATTCTTCAGCCTACTATAAGTGTCAAGCAAAAAGGCAGAGAGTAGGTACAGATTAGAGTGTGAAACATACTGACACATATTGTACGTTATAATAAAATAATCAAATATTACATGTCTCGTATCTTTAAACCTATAGCCAATAAACATTTTTCAAGGTGATATTTGGATTCAGAACCTGAAAATACATAAGAATTAATTAATCTCATTTAAGAAGCATACAACTTTTCAGAAATTGTTGACCAATGTAATGGCAGTGATACATAACTACCATTATCCTCTTGTTAAAAGTCTCCTTGGGAGATGATTCAGGGGATCACACATTAACAGGAACACATTAACACTAATCCACACATAAAAGTGGAGTAACAATGGTTATAAATGACCATAATTTTTAAAGGGGTGGACCGGTAAGCCAGCGGAAGGCCTCGGTCAGATGACCAAAAGCTCCAAAGGCGGGTCATCATCTGACTAAGACCCGCGTCAGGAAACATTTGTCCTGTTTCCTGACGAACCTTACCTAACCTAACCTAACCATAAAAGTGGAAACTAACCGGAGTCTTGATCCTTCCTGAATCATTATGAAAATGAAAATGAGACAGATTACATTATTATTATTAGAGTATAGGGAGCCACTGAACCCGAATGTGTTATACTGTGACTGTACCGAATAAAAAAAAAAAAGGTGAAAAAGCTGAAGGTCAACTTAGGTAGAGGGAAGCGAGCTAACAGCCGCCATTGAGGTGTTGTGCAGGAAGAGGCTACACGTGAAGCAGCCTGGAAAAAAAATCATCTTTCAACGTACAGATTAATAACAAAAAGGTCCTGGAAGAACTCCTGCGTCCATCACCACCATGAAAAATCTTGTTTGAGTTTTACTGTGTGTTTTTTTTTTCTCTCCCCTCCTGCTTTCCGTATTTGAAAATACAGAAGCATACTACTACTAGTCTTACAGGGACACCATCAATGGGGAAAGATACAAGTAAATTTATTTAGTTACAGGTACATATAAGTAGTTACGCAAGTCCGGGTGACTACAGATATATATAGTAACATGTGTAAACCCCCAAAAGAGTCAGACGGAGTGATTTATTTTCATTGGGGTCCTTGCATTTTCATTGGGCCCTTGATATTTTCAGTGGTGTCCTTGATATTTACATTGGTCCTTGATATTTTCATTGAGTCCTTGATATTTACATTGGGTCCTTGATATTTACGTTAGGTCTGATCCCGTTGGGTCCTTGATATTTTCCATCTGATCCCTTTATTTCCATTAGTGTCCTTGATATTTACATTGATGTACTTGATATTTTAATTGGAGCCCTTTCATATTTCCATTCGTCTCCTTGATATTCTCATTACGTCCTTGATATTTTCATTGGATCTCCTGATATTTCCATTGGGATCCTTGATACTCTCATTGGGTGCAACAAAATAGTTGACTTCCTCTTAAAATAATAGGCGTTGTAGTGCTACAAGAAGTCAAATCTGAGCTGACTTTCATAACACAGAATAAATATAACAAAAAATATTTTTCTTTTGACTTCCTAGGAAGGTTTAATTTAACGTTCATGGTTTCAGTGGAGAGAGAGAGAGAGAGAGAGAGAGAGAGAGAGAGAGAGAGAGAGAGAGAGAGAGAGAGAGAGAGAGAGAGAGAGAGAGAGAGAGCCGGCGAAATGAGCCAGAGTTAGCAAACAAAAAACAAAGTTACGACATCCGCGATAAGAATGAAGACGAATGTGACGTAAGTGACGTAATATGGCTGTCGTTGTCTGCCACAGCACAATGTCATATTTCTTACCGTCATGGCAGAAACTAATTTGTCCAGCCATTCACATTAGTTTCTTTAATAGCACGTCTTAAGCCACTCTCATGAACGAAAACACAAAACCATATTCCCCAGAAGAGAGCGAGGGAAAAAAAAGATAAGATATGACATTCAGAAAAAAATGATTCGAGCAGCTGTGACTGAATTTAATCCAGTTGTATAAAATGTGGAGCTGGTGGGATCCGGGATCCAGACGCCAGCGTGTCTTCAGTGAGGAAATGGAGTGCCGGTGGTCTCTACTATTGCTGCTGTTGCTGGGGTCCTCTGCTCTTGCTAAGGTAAGACCTCCCCCCCCCGTGTCTGGGTGTACTTTTAATGTATTAGTTACCCCTTACCTATCATGTAATTGGCATCTGAAAGATTGCAAAGTGGCCACTGCCACAAACACAAGAAGGATCTGCTCAGTATCACAGCATAGTAACCACTGCCTTTTACAGCAGCCAGGACCTTCTCAATTATCACAACACGGTAACCGCTGTCTCTTACAACAGCCAGGAGCGAGAAGCGGTGACGAGGAGTGCCAACAGAATGTGAACTGCTTCTTGCCAGACTGCCTGTGTGCCTCCACCGAGAACCCAGGCAACCTCCCTCTGGATCAGCTGCCGCAGTTCGTTGTGCTTACCTTCGACGATGCCGTCACTCCCACCAACTACGAGTTCTACCTGACTTTCAAGGACTTCCTGAACCCCAACTACTGCCGCATCTCCATGACCTTCTTCGTCACCCACCTCTATAATTACTACGACATGGTGAATGAGCTGCACCGTCTTGGCCACGAGATCGCTCTCCACTCTGTAACGTAAGTCCTAAAAAATACTAAATGGTTATAACTTTGACCATAATTTTTAAAGGGGTGGACCGGTAAGCCAGCGGAAGCCCTCGGTCATATGACCAAAAGCTCCAATGGCGGGTCATCATCTAAGACCCACGTCAGGAAACACTTGTCCTGTTTCCTGACGAACCTTACCTAACCTAACACTAACGTAAGTCTTGATCACCTGTTTAATAATAATCTTTATCTCTACAAGTACATGATATAACTTATATAGACCATAGCTGACATCACGGACATACTATATAGAAAATCCCTGGTTATGCAGAGCATTTCGGGCAACATAGTTTAATTTTGTCCCACCAGAATGCGATCCACATCAGTCGGCTAACACCCAGGTACCTACTTGCTGTTGGGTGAACAGATACAGCAGGTGTCTTAAGGAAACATAACCAATGTTTTCACCCGTACCGGGGATCGAACCACGGACACTGTGATGTCCTACTGGTTATGTCCTACTGAATATGCATCCAAAACTATGACTCATTCAGTAAAATTAAAAAAAAAGTTGCATTTGTAACAACATACAAGAGATCTCATACCTCTCATTCTTTTAAATTATTTACAATACAAACACTACCCAAGTTCGAGGAAGGCCAGAGGGTACTGGTGGTTGCCTGCCTATAATGCTAACTTGTTTCGGAAGGACTGGGGCTATCCATTATGAAAAACTAAAGATTCCCTCCCCAGCACCCCTCTAATGAAAAAAGCAGCCTAGTCACACAACACTAGTCTTATTTCGCACATAAACACTAGTATTATTTTGATCTCTGGGCGATCTGGGAGAGGTAACCTCCAAATATCATCCATAAATAAGATTATTTGAAAAAAAAAATTATTTGGCATACTTTCCCATTGAAATTCAACTGCAGTAGCGGTTTCGCTTGAAAGCGCAATAATTGACATATTTTACTTAAAATATGAGGTTTGTCAGAAAATGCTACAAACCATTGTGCCTCGACTCAGGCAAGAGGCTTCACAGTATCTGTATTTCAGAACTCTAAAACATATAGAGTAACTGTGGCTTATCTCCCTCTAAAAGACCTGAGAGCTTTATATAATTCAATTCCCCCGAGAATCTAGAGATATAGTTTTGTGGGACTGCCTTCTTGAAACTTAACCTTCTCCTGTAACTTCCCTCCTCGTTTTTAGATAAACATAATTTCTTTCAACCTTTCTTCCTGAAACTTCCCTCATTCCACATATTTTCCCTCACTAACACCTACAATACTTCCCTCCATCAACTTTTCTTCTCTTCCATCCAAGAAATTCCCTATATCCTCCAACTTCTCTTCCTTCGCAAAGTTTCTACATAATTTTTTTTCTCCTTTCGCCTAATTTTTCTTCCTTCTTAACTTACTTACTTCCACAAGCTTTCCTCCTTCCTCCGACATTCTCCCTCCTCCTTCCCTCCCTTCCTCCGTTATCCACCAATGCCAGTCTCCGTCACTGACCACCGTTTGCCTTTCTCCAGACACAAGGATGACGTGGACAACTATTGGAGGGTAGCCAACCAGAGTGTCTGGGAACACGAAATGGCAGACCTGAAGACAATGCTTGAGACGTATGCTAGGATTCCTGCAGAGGATATAAAGGTAAGAGAGAGAGAGAGAGAGAGAGAGAGAGAGAGAGAGAAAGAGAGAGAGAGAGAGAGATAGAGAGAGAGAGAGAGAGAGAGAGAGAGAGAAAGAAAGGGAAAAGAGTACAGCAATTATTGTTCTAGGGCTGGCGCGCTCCCTTCCTCGAAGTGGGAGGAGACGAAATGTTCTCAGCCATTACTGACCTTGGACTGCAGTACGACTGCACTTGGCCCACTCTGCACTACACCAATTGGTTCGACACTGAGCCCCTGGGAGCTCTGTGGCCTTACACCCTCGACTTCCCTAGCATCCAGGTGAGCACTAAGCAAGCGTGTTCCTTTTCAGGTCAGGCGATGTTGACTTCAAATACTAGCAACAAGGTGTGCGCCGGAGACTCATCTAGCTTAAGTAGAAATTGTTCTTGCACCCTTCCTTAACCTGAAAAAAAATGCCCTTCAGTTTCAGCTTCGTTTTATGTTGCTTCTCACTTCTGTGTAATGTTAAATTATGAAGATTTATGATAGTACTGAAATCAGAAGGCCAAATATTAGGTCATAACTCCTGCTTCTCTTCCTCCTCATTTTTCTCCTGTTCCTTCCCGCGTTCTCCTCTCCTCTTCTCCTACGAGTACGACTTAAGGTTAAGGCTCCCGTGCTTTTCTTTCCACCTAGGACTGCCAGCTAGGACGATGTCCCACCCAGATCTACGAAGGAACGTGGGTGATGCCTATGGTGGACCTAGAGGACAACACTGGGCAGCCGTGCGCTATGCTCGACGCTTGTAATAGGTAATCTTACGACTTTCTCAGTGCCAATTCAGCTCTCATTTTCAAGCCCCACCTTCATCCCACTCTCCCAATTCCAGTTTTTACTCTTATTTCTAAATTTACCCCAGATTAATATTTTCTTAACACCAGTTTGTATCAGCCCAATTTTTTCTTTTACCTGTCTAAAGGAAAATTATACCCAACAAGATTCTGCATTAATATGAACTTGGTAATAATATATATGTATATAACTTTTTTTTTACCATAGCTGATCTTTTGTGAGTGTTAGTATAGGATGAGTGAATTCTCGCAATGTATTATTGTTTACCCTCTTCCAATCATCGCTTATCTCTTGATTCTACTCTCGTTCTTACCCCTTATGCATATTTCTTGTTGCCTCTCTCTCTGTCTCTGTCTCTCTCTCTCTCGAAAGAGAGAGTACAGATCTTTATAGTGAACAATCCACACGGATTTACTCACCGCCATAATGGAAATAAATCAAGGACCCCAGTGGAAATAAGTCACGTTATCTGACTTTTCTGGGTTATCTTAGGTAATTTACACATATGTTACTATGCATGATAATCTGTGTAACTATATTTATGTCTACCCGTAGCTAAAAAAATTACTTGCTTACTAATCTGTGTCAGCCTGGAAAACGAACTGCTGGTTGACCCGGACGCGGTGGAGAGCTTCCTGAGGAGGAACTTCGAGTACAACTACAATTCCACCAAAGCTCCCTTCGGCCTCTACGTGCACCATTCGTGGTTCTACGAGGGAGGTAACAGCACAGACGCCAGAAGAGTAGGCTACACCAGGTGAGTGACACACCAGATAAGTGCTATGTCTTCGGCCTGCCTCTTTCTGGCCAGGGACGTTGAGTTACAAACCCGTGAATAGTTCTAGACTCGTCTAGGTAAGTCTCTAGTGCAGGTTAGTTAAGTCTTTCTCTAGAGCTTCTGTTTTAGATGATAGCTCTCAGCCTCTGCTCACCAGTACCAATGCTTATTAACTAAACCACGGAACGGTGCGTAAGCCACTGGGCCAGCTAGCTATAATAAAATTCATCCAACTAGGTATATTTATACACCATAGGGAGGTTAGCATGGGCCACCACTGTGACCACAAATGCAAGTTTTTTTTTACAAATGTATCTCCCGCTAGTGAGGCTGTGGCGAACTGTAGCTCAAGTCCCCTTAAAGCCGCCATGGGTTCAACCCCCACTCGTTCCGTGGTTTTTTTGCAAATTGTGTTATTACGATTTCGTGAGTCACAATGCTTATTCTGATTTTTCATCACTTTTTTCTCTTGTGGAAGAAATCACAATAAAACTCTTGATTGAAAATATGAACAAATTACCACAATGAAAACAGGAAATAAAACCTGACCGCTTTCATGTGCTGACACATATCTTCAGATATCTGAAGATGTATGTGTCAGCACACGAAAGCGCTCAGGTTTTATTTCCTACTTGTTTCTCTCATATTGTGCAACATTATCGTTTTGGGTGAGGTGCTTTGCATATGGTCCCGGGTTTATGTAATCCCTCCTATAAGTCTCTCTCTCCTTAGCTTTTCTACCTCGACACAAATATTTAATTCGCATTAATCCTCCACAAAAAATCCTTCCTCCTCACTAACTTCCTCTGTCTCCTTAGTTAGGATTTCTTCCTGTTTCCTACATCATTTGAAATTACAGTGGTTACTTCTTTCATGCTGTCTTTCATTCCCACTAACGGTTCTTGATTCAGACTTCATTCTTCATTAACTATCCACTTTGTATATTGTAAGGTACTTCAGCAGTGTTTACCTGGAGTTTACCTGGAGAGAGTTCCGGGGGTCAACGCCCCCGCGGCCCGGTCTGAGACCAGGCCATATTTCTACTTCTGTGTATTTTATTTTCTCTAGTGTAAGAAACACAGAATATCAGTGTGTGTGTGTGTGTGTGTGTGTGTATGTACTCACCTATTTGTGGTTGCAGGGGTCGATTCAAAGCTCCTGGCCCCTCTTCCCTGGTCGCTACTAAGTTCACTCTCTCCCCGCTCCATGAACTTTATCGTATCTCTTCTTAAGCTATGTGTGCGTGTGTGTGTGTGTGTGTGGTTGCAGGGGTCGAGTCTTAGCTCCTGGCCCCGCCTCTTCATCGGTTGCTACTGGGCCCTCTCTCTCCCCGCTCCATAAGCTTTATCAAACCTCGTCTTAAAACTGTGTATGGTTCCTGCCTCCACTACGTCATTTTCTAGGCTATTCCACTGCCTTACAACTCTATAACTGAAGAAATACTTCCTACTATCTCTCTGACTCATTTGTGTCTTCAACTTCCAATTGTGGCCTCTTGTTTCTGTGTCCCCTCCCTGGAACATCCTGTCTTTGTCCACCTTGTCTATTCCACGCAGTATTTTATATGCCGTTATCATGTCTCCCCTGACCCTCCTGTCCTCCAGTGTCGTCAGGCCGATTTCCTGTTTGTGCGTGTGTGTGTGTGTGTGTGTGTGTGTGTGTGTGTGTGTGTGTGTGTGTGTGTGTGTGTGTGTGTGTGTGTGTGTGTGTGTGTGTGTGTATGTGTGTGTGTGTGCGTGTGTGTGTGTGTGTGTTTTAGCGTGACTGGCAATGTTCTCGTTCCCAGTCTCTTTCTTGCACGTAGCTCATGTCCACCAGGTTCCTGGAATATCTATCGAAACTGGAGGACGTGTACGTTGTGTCCGTCGACCGCCTCTTGGCCTGGGTGAAGAACCCGGTGCCTCTGGATGATATCGACTCCATTGACGAATTCGGGTGCTACGAACCGGAGTCGAACTGTGTCGACACCAAGATCTTCAAATTCACGACTGAAAACAACTTACCCGTCGAAGTGGATGCTATTTACATGGGATCCTGTACTTTAGTTCAGCCTAAGTACTATCCCTGGATATACAACCCATTAGGAGATCAAAATATAACAGACGTGTGAACTCCTGTTTTTTATATTAAATAAACTCCCCATAATTATTTTGTACGCTGTAGTTTTTTTTCTTCCCGCACATCTACATACCCCAAACTTTTATGAACTGATATTGAGACTTCTCAAAAGAATTATGTACCAGTTTGTTGGATCTTGTTTTAACCGTTCCCAATAAACTGTAGCTTTTCAACTTAGCCGCCCGCAATGCACCGCATCCTAGTGGCTTTCTTTTTGTGCTTAATAATAGTTTATTACGTGTAAACTACATTTTGTAATTGTGGAAAAGGAAATAAAGTTTGTTTATGAAAGATGCCTCACAGCTGAGCAAGTTCAAGGGACGAACTTACTATTCTAAAGGACAGGTAAAAAAGTCCTCCTCTGGTTATTGAACTTCAGGACCTTTTAATAATAATGATAATGATTTATTTAATTATAATAATGATTGATAATAATTATGATAATGATTTACTTCTCTGTGGCATACAAAAAATGTACATACATAAATCGGTACAATAATAGGTACAAAAGAAAGTCAATAACTGTGCATTGTATTTCGGCCAACAAAACATGTTAGTCAAGAACTCGACATACACTATTAAGCAGGACTTCTTGTGTAGTTAAATACAATCATAAGTCTAATGCGAAAGGTAGTTAATGCCAAAAACGTCAGTTACTATGTGACGCCACACGAGTGTGGAGGCTAGTACACCAAACGAGGTTAAGAATGAAATTAGACTAGAGACACCCACACCATCATAAGTCCCCGGACCAAGAATAACACACCTAGCTTGGCTGAGTGCTTGGTTCTTGTAGGATTGTGTGGTCCTGTGGGCTAAGGCGTCATGTGATTTTCGCTCACCACAAGGCAGGGCCAAAATTACATGGGTTCGAATCCTCGGCCAGTCACAGTGTTGTTATTGATCCAATACTACTTGTTCGTGGTCAAAATAATATATATATATATATATATATATATATATATATATATATATATATATATATATATATATATATATATATATATATATATATATATACAGACCAGACATGTGGATTCTCAGCTGGCTCCTATTCACACAAACTGGCCTATACTATGCCAATAGCTGAAGAATTATAAGTCGCAGGAGAGTGTAAACAGGCAGAGGGCCCATGTACCTATATATATATATATATATATATATATATATATATATATATATATATATATATATATATATATATATATATATATATATATATATATATATATATATATGTATATATATATATATATATATATATATATATATATATATATATATATATATATATATATATATATATATATGGGTACATGGGCCCTCTGCCTGTTTACACTCTCCTGCGACTTATAAATCTTCAGCTATTGGCATAGTATAGGCCAGTTTGTGTGAATAGGAGCCAGCTGAGAATCCACATGTCTGGTCTGTAACTTCAATGACTTTATGGAAACTATCTAGAAAGCCATACGAGTCTTCCGTATTGAAAAAAAAAATCAGAAGAAATTGCTTTCCAGGAGTCAAAACTGACTTTCGACTATCTGATTGATCAACAGTGTCACGCAGGAGATGGAGATGGGTGGTGTCCAGATAAATCAGGGCCTCAGAACCAGTCTGAACAGAGAATGAAAGCAGTTCTAAACGAATTTGTGGTAGAGTTCTCGAAGCTCTCATTAGTTTCTCTTATTATTCTTCTCTAAACGATATCTTCTCAACTACAGCATGAAGTCTAGTTAGGCAAATGAATACACACATACGTCGTTAAAAACCTTTGCTATATCTTATATTTCATGATAAAATATCATAGTTAACCTTTCCTCGCCTGTGAACATCAACACCTGTATGATAAAGAGGGACTAATAAAAAAAAGAACGTCTGTCACATTCAGAAAAACAAGGTCAGATACCGAGAATTACAACTCCATTACAACTCTATTCAGTACCCAAGTACTATATAACTGCTTAGTTATTCATTATTACTCTAACGAATCATGAACACTGAATATTAAAAGGTGTATCCAGTAACCACGAACAAGTGGTATTTAATCAATAACTAGTGGTTACAATAATATATGTACTGCTTGTGGAGGCTAGTACACGTTGGTGTTTTGCTCTATTTTGTGGCCAGAATTTGTTTTGTACTCTGATGAAGATTTAATTTCCTCGTGTTTCCCATATCTGAGTAATTGAAATTTCGTTGAACTTCATATTGTTTTCTGCAGCCCACTGAAAGATTTGGTTGATGTCCGCCTGGAGCCTTGCAGTGTCTGCAATGGAAGACACTGTCATGCAGATTCGGGTGTCATCTTCAAAGGAAGACACGGTGCTGTGGCTGACATCCTTGTCTATGTCAGATATGAGGATGAGGAACAAGATGGGAGCGAGTACTGTGCCTTGTGGAACAGAGCTTTTCACCGTAGCTGCCTCGGACTTTACTCTGTTGACTACTACTCTCTGTGTTCTGCTAGTGAGGAAATTATAGATCCATCGACTGACTTTTCCTGTTATTCCTTTAGCACGCATTTTGTGCGCTATTACGCCATGGTCACATTTGTCGAAGGCTTTTGCAAAGTCTGTATATATTACATCTGCATTCTTTTTGTTTTCTAGTGCATCTAGGACCTTGTCGTAGTGATCCAATAGTTGAGACAGACAGGAGCGACCTGTTCTAAACCCATGTTGCCCTGGGTTGTGTAATTGATGGGTTTCTAGATGGGTGGTGATCTTGCTTCTTAGGACCCTTTCAAAGATTTTTATGATACGGGATGTTAGTGCTATCGGTCTGTAGTTCTTTGCTATTGCTTTACTGCCCCCTTTGTGGAGTGGGGCTATGTCTGTTGTTTTTAGTACCTGTGGGACGACCCCGTGTCCATGCTCCCTCTCCATAGGAGGGTAAAAGCTCGTGATAGGGGTTTCTTGCAGTTCTTGATGAACACGGAGTTCCATGAGTCTGGCCCTGGGGCAGAGTGCATGGGCATGTCATTTATCGCCTGTTCGAAGTCATTTGGCGTCAGGATAACATCAAATAGGCTTGTGTTAACCAAATTCTGTGGCTCTCTCATAAAAAATTCATTTTGATCTTCGACTCTCAGTCTGGTTAGCGGCTTGCTAAAAACTGAGTCATATTGGGACTTGAGTAGCTCACTCATTTCCTTGTTGTCATCTGTGTAGGACCCATCTTGTTTAAGTAGGGACCCAATACTGGACGTTGTTCTCGACTTTGATTTAGTTCTTCCCGCGATTCCTGACTCCTATAAGATTCCTTTAGCTTAAGTTCGATGCTTGCTATTTCTCTGACCAGTGTCTCCCTACGCATTTCAGATATATTGACCTCTTTTAGCCGCTCTGTTATTCTTTTCCGTCGCCTGTAAAGGGAGCTCCTGTCTCTTTCTATTTTACAACTACTCCTCCTTTTTCTTAGAGGAATAAGCCTTGTGCATACATCGAGTGCCACTGAGTTAATCTGTTTTAGGCATAAGTTGGGGTCTGTGTTGCTTAGTATATCTTCCCAGCTTATATCGGTTAGGACTTGGTTTACTTGGTCCCACTTTATGTTTTTGTTGTTGAAGTTGAATTTGGTGAATGCTCTCTCGTGACTAATCTCATTATGTCGGTCTGGGGCTCCGCGCATACATGTCTGAACCTCAATTATGTTGTGATCTGAGTATATTGTTTTTGATATGGTGACATTTCGTATCAGATCATCATTGTTAGTGAAGATGAGGTCTAGTGTATTCTCCAGTCTAGTAGGCTCTATTATTTGCTGATTTAAATTGAATTTTGTGCAGAGATTTAAAAGCTCGTGTGAGTGTGAGTTTTCATCAGAGCTGCCTCCTGGTGTTATTACTGCAACAATATTATTTGCTATATTCCTCCATTTTAGGTGCCTTAAGTTGAAATCCCCCAGGAGCAAGATGTTGGGTGCAGGAGCTGGCAGATTTTCCAGACAGGTATTTTAAAATATGCAAAAAAACCACTGTGAAAGAGTAGTGAAATTCCAAGCATTGTCAAGGAACATAGTTCCTTGACAATGTGAGTAGTCACGAAAGCGCTTGAAATTTCACTACTCTTTCACAGTGGTTGTTTTGCATATATATATATATATTTATATATATATATATATATATATATATATATATATATATATATATATATATATATATATATATATATATATATATATGTATATATATGTATATATATATATATCTATATATATTTCTATATATATATATATATATATATATATATATATATATATATATATATATATATATATATATATATATATATATATATATATATATATATATATATATATATATATATATATATATATATATATATATATATATATATATATAAATATGCAAAACAACCACTGTGAAAGAGTTGTGAAATTTCAAGCGCTTTCGTGACTACTCACATTGTCAAGGAACTATGCTTGGACTTCCAGCAGGCATGCGTGAGCGTGTTTGATGGGAGTGAATGGAGACAAATGGTTTTTAATACTTGACGTGCTGTTGGAGTGTGAGCAAAGTAACATTTATGAAGGGGTTCAGGGAAACCGGCAGGCCGGACTTGAGTCCTGGAGATGGGAAGTACAGTGCCTGCACTCTGAAGGAGGGGTGTTAATGTTGCAGTTTAAAAACTGTAGTGTAAAGCACCCTTCAGGCAAGACAGTGATGGAGTGAATGATGGTGAAAGTTTTTCTTTTTCGGGCCACCCTGCCTTGGTGGGAATCGGCCAGTGTGATAAAAAATATATATACTTTGCATGCAGGATATGTTAATTGCATTATGTAAATGCATTTACATAATACGTGTCTGACACAGCATCACAACGGTAACTTGGTACAAAGGACATCTTCGACAATTTTATTGCCTAACCACTAGTTACAAGTAAGAAAAGTTGGATTTGAGAGCGTCCTACTTATAGCCTGGGCCAGTAGGCTTATTACACACGGCGAGGGCCTGAGTTCTATTCCCAGCCAGAGTAGAAACATTGGGCGTGTTTCTTTCCACCTGTTGTCTATGTCCCCCATCAGTAAAATGAGTACCTGGGTGTCAGTCGACTGGTGTGGGTCGCATCCTGGGACACTGACCTAATTTGCCCGACATGCGGAGCATAACAAGGGGCTTTCTATGTAAGATAAGATTTCGTTCGGATTTTTAACCCCGGAGGGTTAGCCACCCAGGATAACCCAAGAAAGTCAGTTCGTCATCGAGGACTGTCTAACTTATTTCCATTGGGGTCCTTAATCTTGTCCCCCAGGATGCGACCCACACCAGTCGACTAACACCCAGGTACCTATTTGCTGCTAGGTGAACAGGACAATATGTGTAAGGAAACGTGTCGGAATTTCCACCCGCCGGGAATCGAACCCGGGCCCTCTGTGTGTGAAGCGAGCTTTAGCCACCAGACCACCGGGCCACACATAGTTGTCAGCTAGGCCTGTATACCATGTACATGTAACTGTAGTAAATAAAGATATTATTATTATTATTATTATTATTATTATTAGTGGGCCCCGCCTCTACTGGCGTGTTCAAGAATTTTCTGCGCCTCATCTTCGACAGTATATAAGGCCACATTCTCATGTTTCACCGCATTGTTCCAGATTATGGAGAAGAACTCTTCTCCAAACTACTTAATAATAATAATAATAATAATACTAATAATAATAATAATAATAATAATAATAATAATAATATTATTATTATTATTATTATTATTATTATTATTATTATTCATTATAATTTATGTTCATAATATATCAGAACGTTGGCCGTCTGGAATAGCTTTAAGACGAGGTATGATAAAGCTCAGGGAGCAGGGAGAGAGAGGACCTAGTAGCGTTCAGTGAAGAGGCGGGGCCAGGAGCTGAGTCTCGACCCCTGCAACCACAATTAGGTGAGTACGATATTTGTATAAAGAAGTAATAGATATGCGTCATGGAGTGTGCCTTTGTAAACAGTGACAAAGGTGACGACAGGGGTGCGCGGACTGTCATACTCTTCAATGGGGGTATGTGGCGTAAAAAAAAAAATAGTTTGAGGCCCATCCTCCCCTCCTCCCACACACCTGTTCTAGGCAAACAATCAGGGATATGACAGGCGCAACTCAAAACTAGGGCGTTGGCTCGATACTGGACTACTACAGACAAACATCCGTTTTCTCAGTACACGGTCACTCGCTCCAGTGATCCCAGGTTGACCACAACTCTCCCGGCACACCCGCTGAGTACACAGCTCGCTAGTATTTACTCGCTTTACCCTGTTACTCGTTCACATTCACTCGACTCTCAGGATCTCGCAACATTCACTCACACTCACTTCTCGGTTTCCACGTGTGTTACTGTACAAAATCAAGAATTAGGCAAGCGAAGAATTCCCAAGTATTAAGATCCTTTGTATGGACTGATGAAGCCACTGTGTGGCGAAACGTTTCCTCAATAAAGATACCCAAGAGTTGCACATGTGTCTAATTTATCAACATGTCGGTTCTCCGAACCATTCATCTACAAACCTGTCATACACTGCAACTTCTTGGGATCTTAATACTTGGGAATTCTTCGCTTGCCTAATTCTTGGGCACGACCTACTTCAGCATTGAACAAATGTTAGACGACCTATGACTTCTGCACCTCTCCTGCCAACGGTTTATAAGCTCCTTCTCAGCACGTATGCCGTATTCTATTCAAGATTGATGGACTGACCACATCGACTCAAGGTTGAGGGACTGATTACCTCATTCTCCTCCTGTTCTTCAAGATTCTCCTTTGTATGGACTGATGAAGCCACTGTGTGGCGAAACGTTTCCTCAATAAAGATACCCAAGAGTTGCACATGTGTCTAATTTATCAACATGTCGGTTCTCCGAACCATTCATCTACAAACCTGTCATACACTGCAACTTCTTGGGATCTTAATACTTGGGAATTCTTCGCTTGCCTAATTCTTGGGCACGACCTACTTCAGCATTGAACAAATGTTAGACGACCTATGACTTCTGCACCTCTCCTGCCAACGGTTTATAAGCTCCTTCTCAGCACGTATGCCGTATTCTATTCAAGATTGATGGACTGACCACATCGACTCAAGGTTGAGGGACTGATTACCTCATTCTCCTCCTGTTCTTCAAGATTCTCCTTTGTATGGACTGATGAAGCCACTGTGTGGCGAAACGTTTCCTCAATAAAGATACCCAAGAGTTGCACATGTGTCTAATTTATCAACATGTCGGTTCTCTGAACCATTCATCTACAGACATTATTATTATTATTATTATTATTATTATTGTACTAGTAGTAGTATATTTTTATTATTTTCAATATTATTATTTCCATTTGAGCACTAAACCCTTATGGATCATACAGTGCTTAAGACAAGCACTATGAAAGAACACACAATAAACCACATCATTTAAAAAAAATCAACATTTAAACTGTAGCCTAATCACATTAATAAAATTTGTAGATAAGAGACTACAAACACTAAACCTTCCATACAGTAAGACACACTAACACTGATTATTATAATCATAACAAAACGCTAAACACTAATAATGAAAGCTTAAAACTGATCAAAGCTTTCTGAAAGTATCACACTGTTCACCCGTCCTCTCCTTGAGTGACCAATATGGGTTTAGCGCTTTACGCAAATATATGAATTAAAGTGATTTAACCATGAGAAATAGTTTTTTTTTTTGTACACAGTACTGGTAAATGTGCACTTATATTTGCACTTATTTTCCTCTAAGTAGAATACGTCAGTGTTAAGTGTTTGAAGCCATTTACAAGAGGCGATTAAAAGTTGTCGAACCCAGTGCAAGAATCCTGAAGTACCAGCGTCCAAAATTTGAAGCCTATTGAATGAGGTGCTCTCAAGCAACTACTTAAAAGGTATCCCTTGAGGGATACCTCATTCCAAAGTACCGTAGCAAATGTTTACTTACAAGTACCATTGTGTCCTCCAGCGAGTGTCGTACCTCTCCCTCCCTCCCTCACTAGAGGTCCAGGACGAGCAGAGAGGCCAGAGAAAATGGCAGTGCTGGAAATGAGGCTTCTGACGATAGTGACGGTGCTGTCGACGGTGAAAATGATGGTGAGGAGTGACAGTCTCTCCTTCAGTCATGGCGAAGGTGATGATTGTACTGCGGTGTGTTTGACAATATTGGTGTTGTGTTGGCCAGTGGTGTTGTGTTCTTGTTGGTATTGGGCAGTAACGATGTTGTCTTGCCCTTGTGTTGTGATGGCACTGTTGGTGTTGTGGTAGCCTTAGTATCGTCATTTTTTTGCCATTTATGACGTTTGTGATGTGTTCGTCATATTCATGATGTGTTGGTGATTGTGATGTGGTCATATTTATGTATTTGTGATGTGTTGGTGACGTGATGCTTGTGATGTGTTGATGTTTGTCATGTGTTGATTCTTGTGATGTGTTGGTTATATTCACGATGTGTTTGTGACGTGCTAGTAGTAACGTGCTGTTGTGACGTGTTGATGTTGGTGATGTGATGTATTAATGTTCATCATGTGTTGGTGATTTATGTTTTAGTCAGATTTATGTGTTGATTTATGATGTTTTGGTCAGATTTATGTGTTGATTTATGATGTTTTGGTCAGATTTATGTGTTGATTTATGATGTTTTGGTCAGATTTATGTATTGATTTTGTATGTGTTGGTAATGTTTACGTTGTCATTCTGTATCCAGATATAACAATAGCAGTAGGATAAGGTTCGCAATTCCATCTTTAATGCCAAATTTTGAGACACTTCTGTAATACAGTACCACGGACCACATCCCAGTGTTTCGCCTGAGAACTGCTTCAAGCCAGAGGGAATAATGGTTAGGGAGAGAGCCTTTTGATTTTCCATCCTAATCAACCTAAGTACAGGTGGCAGTACTTTTTAATATCTTCCTTTCTTCTTCTTTCTATTTCCTCTAGCCTTTGTTCATCAGATTATCCTTTTGTTTCTATCTTCTTGTTTTCCGTTATCCTAGTACCATGATTAAAAAAGGCTGCCATCACCAGCGTATATCGATTTATTTAACTGTCTAATTAGCGATTGATTTTTGTCAGCATCTGAAGTGGCTGTGCCAAATTACTGGGAGTAGTCATAGTTTTATTACCCGAGTGTTGGTCATTGAATCATTATCTGAGTGGTAATGGACCAGGTCGATTCTTGTGTTATTACAAGAGAAGCCATTTCTGGAACGGTGGGTACGTTCCGTGTTGCTGACTTGCAACATCTGTGGAGATAAGTGGCATAGAATACCAACACGATGGAAAAATAAACACTAATGCGGTATAATGTAATTCTTTATTGACTGGAGGTAAGACTTCAAATACAACTTACCCAACATTCTCCACCTGACTCTCCACACTATATATGCTAGTATACTCTACCCATGTAGATCTGTTTGTGATTTGATAAAGCCCACGCAGTGGGTTTTATCAAGTCACTGCATTTGTGCTTATTTGACCAACATCTGTTTAACCTTTCAGACGAGGTTGAGGGCGTGGGTGAGGCCGGGCAAGTGGTGGTGTACAGGCTGCACACGGAGGCGCCTCCCTGGGAAGGGCTGACGTGGGTGCAGAGGGAGGTGAGTTTTCCTGGAGTGGTGACCCACCTCACTGTCTGCCTCCACTTCCGCATCCTCTTCCTATACACCGACCCGGCGATCCTCCTGAGGGTGGACGGCACGCACTTCGCTGCCAGTAAGAGGCTCGGGGTTCCGTACTGCTCACATAAAGTAGGTAGGAAAAGAACACGATAGGATATGAAAAAAAAGTTAAATGTAGTGTAATGAGGTCCTTATTAACAACGTTTCGAGGTGAGTTTTTTTCCAGTCAATCCTGAAGGGACAATCACTTAAAATAAAGCACTGCATGGGCGAAACGCTGTTATGATCCTTCAGAACTAGGTGCGAAGCTCATCGTTCTTGCCATTAGTAGACTGAGGGTCGAGCCTCAACAGCTCATCGCGCTGAATCGCGTACATTTATATCGTTTAAAAAATCTGATTTTTGTAACTTCATCTCTTTTCCATTATATCTTTCACCAGTCTCTTTTCCTCAGTATACGAGGGCAACTACGCGCTTTTCAACTCTAAATACTTCTGGTGGACGCAGAAGGTGGCTAAGCTGCGGCTTTGGCGGCATATGTGCTTCCTAATGGGGGAGGAGGCGGGTGTGGGCATAGAAGGTCGCTACTTGCCCGGCGTCCGCCAGGGAGACCAGGGACAACCAACCCTCTTTGTCGTGAGTCCCCGCTTTGATGAGTACACGCGGGTAGTTGAGAAAATACTTGGGTTGTGAGTAAAGGGAGCTCCATCACTCACTAACAACCACTTTGAATTACCTTTAAAATTGTAATGAACACTTATCAGTGCTCAGTAATAACCCACATTGAGACAGAAATTCGGAAGATGAATTTGTCGGAAGACATTCACCTTCCAAGTTTGTCTCCATGTGGGTTGATAATTGAGACAACTGGGAATCTTTATTCTGGAAACGTTTCGCCAGCCAGTGGCTTCTTCAGTCCAATACAGAGAAGATCGGTGGAAGATGAGGAGGAGCTTGAAGTAATTAAGTCCCTCAACCTGGAGTCGACGTGTTTACTCCATCAGGATTGTTTACATCAAGATTGTTTACATCAAGATTGTTTACATCAGGATTATTTACATCAAGATTGATGGACTGAAAACATCGACTTAAGGCCGAGGAATTGATTACCTCAAACTCCTCATCTTCCACTATTCTTCCCTATATTGGACTGAAGAGGCCACTGGCTGGCGGATTGTTTCCAGAATAAAAATTCCTAAATGTTGCTCAGTGGAAACAAGTCACTGATTTTTTTTTTTTTGGGGGGGGGATATCCTAGGTAATCTATACATATGCTGCAATGTATGATAAATTAAGTAACTGTATTTATGTGTACCTGTATCTGAATAGTGGTACACTCTGTAATTATTATTTTACTACATGTAAACCACACAATAACCAAATTCTGTAAACTCAGCATTGTAATCCTTATAGAGAATAAACTTTGAATTGAATTGAATAAACTTTCTGTGTAGGGATCGCGGAACCTGACCTTGGGGGTCCCGGCTGGGTTTACTGACCTTACCACCATGGGACCTGTGGGCGCCTACTACACGCCACCTCGCGTCTTCTTCAGGAAGCTCTCAGAGGACGAGGTCAGGAGGTCACTTCAAAAAAAAAAAATCCTGTTACACATGTTGAAAATATTGGTAAACAGATTTGGGGAAAATCTGGTATGTTAGAGAAAGCTTAATTTGTTTTGGGTATAACGGGAGAAAAATGCTTGCTTTGTTGTTCTTCAGCTTTTGATGATAATCCTATCATTATTAACAGTACTCAAGAAATCGTAATGACACGATTGCAAATAAACCATACCCCCGGCCGGGGGTATGGATTATTAACAGTAATAGTAGTAGTAGTAGCACTGTGTTGAAAAGGTACCGATAAACACGTTAGGGGATTGGTAGCTAATTAGATTTCATCCAAGGAAGGGGATGGTAACTCCAATTCAACAGATCAAGAGCCCTTCAACAGCATCAATGCACGACCTCGCCCACACAGTGACGTTGACTAAGTTGGCTGTCTGGGCGAAACGTTGTGGATAATGAAGGCATCTTCTTCGTTTAAGTGTTATTCGCTGTACCTCGTTGGTGTTTACAGACTTTTCAAAATTCAGTTTTTTTTTATTTCCGTGTATACTGTACAAAGATTATGTATGTAGTCTACAATAAAGTATTGTTAGGCATAAAATAAAGTCAAGAATAACAGCTGAAGTAGTGGCAGAAATACCAACAGCAGCAGCAGTAGTATACCTGGAGAGGGTTTCGGGGGTCAACGCCCCCGCGGCTTAGTCTGGGACCAGGCCCCCTCAAGGAAGGTTCCTTGATGCTGGTGAGGGGCTCTTGATTATAATAATGAGACCAGGCCTCGTGGTGGATCAGAGTCTCATCTGTCAGTAGTGTTACTTTGTATTTGTGTAGTATACTTAGATAATCCCAGCTACTTATAGATAGGCTTCCTATCTGTAGGCTGTTACTATCACCACAACTACCTCCCTCAGTTACTGGCTCTGGCTACCTGCACGGGAGTTCCTGAAGGAGAGGTGTTGGGTGAAGAGGATGATAATGGTAGTGGTGGCGGAGAGTGGAAAATCATCTCCACTCATAGAGATGAAACCAATCCCCGCAGCCACCACCAGCTACACCAGCACCTGCACTCCCACTACCAGCACCACCACAGGTACCAGGAGCAGCAGCCCGGCAGTAGTACAGGAGCTTCGGTGCGACGTAGATCCTGGGACAGCGACTCCTATGAACCACACAACTTAACCGGGTAAAAATCTAGTCTCAGCATTGTTCATGCATTTAATACGAATCCGTATTATGCTAATATTACCCCATATTAATGTTAAACCATCACATTAATTATAATACAATATGTTGTGTGTTTATGAATTAAAAAATAAAAAATGGAGTGGTAGAAAATTAAAATATTTAATTGACTTTGAAAAGAAAATCTAAGATTTTTCTTACCTATGTAATAAACCCATTATAATATTAGTCGCATTATTATAGCTTTTACTCTCTCATATCATAGCTAAAGCAATAGAGGATTATAGTTTTATGATGTCTGATATTTTTTGGGGTTATCGTTAGGTAACTGATACGTATGTTACCATGTATGATTCATACACATTTTATTATAATCAAGGGGGAAGCGCTAAACCCGGAGGATTATACAGCGCCTGGGGGGGGGATGTGGAAGGCATTCAGGCTTAATTCGGGGAACTGGAGCACAGATCCAATTCCCTAAATCAAGAGCCCCTCACCAACATCAAGGAACCTTCCTTGAGGGGTGATTCATACACAAATAACCCGCACATAGGCTTATGACGACGTTTCGGTCCGTCATAAGCTTTACCCTCCTATGTGCGGGTGATTTGTGTATTGTTCCAGTCACAGAATTGTGTCACAGGGCTCAACATGGCCGACACGGCAGGTTGTGTAACGGGCTAGCTAAGTAAGTAAGTAAAGTAAAGTAAATTTATTCAGGTAGCTGCGGGATTTTCAAGGATAGCTCCTGGTCAAAGAGGCTGACCAGGTCCCTACTTAACAGAACTCAGTGTGAATGCTTTGAGAAGATCGGACATAGTGTGCAGCGTAAATAGTTGAAGTGTTGTGCAGTTTCAGAGGATTTGGTGTTGTCGAGTCAGGACCAGTCAGCGCCTCCCCCCCTCTCCGCTGAGGGGAGGGGGAGGGTGTGTGTAGTAAACAGTGACCCTCTCATAACGCCTTGCCCATCTGCCTCACCCACCCAACTACCAGCGCCACCCCATCTGTAGAGGGTACTTCTCCCCTAACCCACGATTACTTATGATTCCTCTGGCCCAGACATTCGTCTGAGTCGTGGCCAGGGTCGCCAGCTGCTGGTCACTCATCAGTGGAGGAGGTGCTGGGTAGAGTTGAGGCGCGGGTCGTGTGTTCTCCCCGACCCACCCGCAGGTACCTCCTGGTAGCAGCAGACAGGCACACCTACTACATGGCAGAGAGACTCTGCGCTATCTACGGGGGTACGCTACCCCCTTCCCTCACGGAAGACATGCTGGAGGCCACGAGGGAGGTAAGACTGCTAATTACCGAGGAAGTAGGTAATAAGCATCATTTTCACTCAGAGGCTGTAGTTATTATCTAGATCAGCGAGTCATCACCTCAATAACTTATTCAAGGGGAACATTTTATCTATAAAAAGGTTAGTTTTACGACGAAACTGGATATGGTGTTTCAGACTTTGGACGGAGGTGATTAAAGATCACTTACTGACCACTTCCTGATACACTCGAATATTTATCGTCAGATTTTACTTTGTCAGAAACACAAGATGACATTCATATTATTTCGAGGTACTACCGTTCTGCCAAGTGAGTGTAAAAAGAAAGCCTGTAATTGTTTTACATGATGGTAGGATTGCTGCTGTCTTTTTTCTGTCTCATAAACATGCAAGATTTCAGGTACGTTTTGCTACTTCTACTTACACTTAGGTCACAATACACATACATGTACAAGCATATATATACACACACCCCTCTGGGGTTTCTTCTATTTTCTTTCTAGTTCTTGTTTTTGTTTATTTCCTCTTATCTCCATGGGTAAGTGGAACAGAATTCTTCCTCCGTAAGCCATGCGTGTTGTAAGAGGCGACTGAAATGCCGGGAGCAAGGGGCTAGTAACCCCTCCTCCTGTATATATTACTAAATTTGAAAGGAGAAACTTTCGTTTTTCCTTTTGGGCCACCCCGCCTCGGCGGGATACGGCCGTTGTGTTGAAAGAAAGATGTATATATATATATATATATATATATATATATATATATATATATATATATGCATATATATATATATATATATATATATGTCGTGCCGAATAGGCAGAACTTGCGATCTTGGCAACGCTCATCTTGCCATATAGGTCAAGTAAAAATTTGTGTATGCAATAATTTCGCCAAAATCATTCTGAACCTAACGAGAAAAATATATTTCACTGTGTTTGCTTAGTATTAAATTATTGTAAACAAATCTAAAATATATTTAGTTGGGTTAGGCTAAAATAAATTGTTCTTGTTATAATAGGGTTAGGTAAGTTTTCTAAGTTCCTTTTGGTGCAAAATTAAAAATTTTTACATTAACATTAATCAAAAAAATATATCTTTAAACTTACAAGAGAAAATTTTAGAAAAGACTTAATTTAAAATGAGTTATTGCTAATTGACCAGTTTTACATATTCGGCACGACATATATATATATATATATATATATATATATATATATATATATATATATATATATATATATATATATATATATATATATATATATATATATATATATATATATATATATATATATATATATATATATATATATATATATATATATATATATATATTATATATATATATATATATATATATGTATATATATATGTATATATATATATATATATATGTATATATATACATATATATGTATATATACATATATATATATGTATATATATATATGTATATATATATATATATATATATGTTGAAAGTGAACATAGAAAAGAGTAAGGTGATGAGGGTGTCAAATGATTTAGATAAAGAAAAATTGGATATCAAATTGGGGAGGAGGAGTATGGAAGAAGTGAATGTTTTCAGATACTTGGGAGTTGACGTGTCGGCGGATGGATTTATGAAGGATGAGGTTAATCATAAAATTGATGAGGGAAAAAAGGTGAGTGGTGCGTTGAGGTATATGTGGAGTCAAAAAACGTTATCTATGGAGGCAAAGAAAGGAATGTATGAAAGTATAGTAGTACCAACACTCTTATATGGGTGTGAAGCTTGGGTGGTAAATGCAGCAGCGAGGAGACGGTTGGAGGCAGTGGAGATGTCCTGTTTAAGGGCAATGTGTGGTGTAAATATTATGCAGAAAATTCGGAGTGTGGAAATTAGGAGAAGGTGTGGAGTTAATAAAAGTATTAGTCAGAGGGCAGAAGAGGGGTTGTTGAGGTGGTTTGGTCATTTAGAGAGAATGGATCAAAGTAGAATGACATGGAAAGCATATAAATCTATAGGGGAAGGAAGGCGGGGTAGGGGTCGTCCTCGAAAGGGTTGGAGAGAGGGGGTAAAGGAGGTTTTGTGGGTAAGGGGCTTGGACTTCCAGCAAGCGTGCGTGAGCGTGTTAGATAGGAGTGAATGGAGACGAATGGTACTTGGGACCTGACGATCTGTTGGAGTGTGAGCAGGGTAATATTTAGTGAAGGGATTCAGGGAAACCGGTTATTTTCATATAGTCGGACTTGAGTCCTGGAAATGGGAAGTACAATGCCTGCACTTTAAAGGAGGGGTTTGGGATATTGGCAGTTTGGAGGGATATGTTGTGTATCTTTATATGTGTATGCTTCTAGACTGTTGTATTCTGAGCACCTCTGCAAAAACAGTGATAATGTGCGAGTGTGGTGAAAGTGTTGAATGATGATGAAAGTATTTTCTTTTTGGGGATTTTCTTTCTTTTTTGGGTCACCCTGCCTCGGTGGGAGACGGCCGACTTGTTGAAAATATATATATATATATATATATATATATATATATATATATATATATATATATATATATATATATATATATATATATATATATATATATATATATATATATATAAAAACACTGATCTCTGGCTGAAGGAGACTCGAACCTACGAACCTTAGGACAAGGTACGCAGTGCTTTACCATTGGTAAAGCACTGCGTACCTTGTCCTAAGGTTCGTAGGTTCGAGTCTCCTTCAGCCAGAGATCAGTGTTTGTGTATATTTCGCCTGCTCTCGTGAATTCCTTGCATTGTTCAAATCTCTAGTAAGGCTGATGCATGCAGGGGATGAGATGAAAAGCTGTAAGCCTTCTCCCTGAAAGCTGGCTGCCATGGATCGAACGTGTAGCGCATGCTACACGCCAAGGTATTGTCCAGTGTGGGTAGATTGGTAAAGCACTGCGTACCTTGTCCTAAGGGTCGTAGGTTCGAGTCTCCTTCAGCCAGAGATCAGTGTTTGTGTGTGTATATATACATATATATATATATATATATATATATATATATATATATATATATATATATCTTTCTTTCAACACACCGGCCGTATCCCACCGAGGCGGGGTGGCCCAAAAGGAAAAACGAAAGTTTCTCCTTTTACATTTAGTAATATATACAGGAGAAGAGGTTACTAGCTCCTTGCTCCCGGCATTTTAGTCGCCTCTTACAACACGCATGGCTTACGGAGGAAGAATTCTGTTCCACTTCCCCATGGAGGTAAGAGGAAATAAACAAGAACAAGAACTAGAAAGAAAATAGAAGAAAACCCAAAGGGGTGTGTATATATATGCTTGTACATGTATGTGTAGTGTGACCTAAGTGTAAGTAGAAGTAGCAAGACATACCTGAAGTCTTGCATGTGTATGAGACAGATAAAAAAAGACACCAGCAATCTTACCATCGTGTAAAACAATTACAGGCTTCAGTTTTACACTCACTTGGCAGGACGGTAGTACCTCCCTGGGCTACCGTCCTGCCAAGTGAGTGTAAAACGAAAGCCTGTGATTGTTTTACATGATGGTAGGATTGCTGATGTCTTTTGTCTGTCTCATAAATATGCAAGATTACAGGTATGTCTTGCTACTTCTACTTACACTTAGGTCACACTACACATACATGTACACATTTATTTATACACACTCATCTGAGTTTTCTTTGATTTTATCTTAATAGTTCTTGGTCTTATTACTTTTCCTTTTATATCCATGGGGAAGTGGAATAAGAATCTTTCCTCCGTAAGCCATGCGTGTTGTAAAAGTCAACTAAAATGCCGGGAACAATGGGCTAGTAACCCCTTTTCCTGTAAAGATTACTAAAAAGAATAAGAAGAAGAAAATTGTCAAAGTGGTGGGGATTTTCTTTCTTTTTTGGGTCACCCTGCCTCGGTGGGAGACGGCCGACTTGTTGAAAAAAAAAATATTATATATATAATTATATATATATATATATATATATATATATATATATATATATATATATATATATATATATATATATATATATATATATATATATATATATATATATATATATATATATATATATATGTATATATATATATATATATATATATATATATATATATATATATATATATATATATATATATATATATATATATATATATATATATATATATATATATATATATATATATATATATATATATATATATATATATATATATATATATATGCATCTTACGATGTGATACAAACTTTTTCCGTACCATATTAATCCGTAAGCCAACGATGGCCGTATCGGAAGATTTTTTTCTGAAGCATAAACCTAGACTTGTTTTGGTCACCATGCGATCCAAGGAAGGTTTTCTCGTATCACAACTCCAGCCCATAGAAACTCAGCCATCCAAGAAAGGTATCCCCCGTATCACAACCTCAGCCTTCCCCAGTACCTCAACCATCCAAGATAGGTATCACATACCCCCAGCCCCCACTACCACAACCATCCAAGAGAGGTATCACATAACCTCAGTCCCCAGTACCTCAACCATCCAAGAAAAGTATCCCCTATATCACATCAACACAGTCCCCAGTACCTTTACCATCCAAGAAAAGTATCCCCTATATCACATCAACACAGTCCCCAGTACCTTAACCATCCAAGAAAAGTATCCCCTATATCACATCAACACAGCCCCCAGTACCTTAACCATCCAAGAAAAGTATCCCCAATATCACATCAACACAGCCCCCAGTACCTTAACCATCCAAGAAAAGTATCCCCTATATCACATCAACACAGCCCCCAGTACCTTAACCATCCAAGAAAAGTATCCTCTATATCACATCAACACAGCCCCCAGTACCTCAACCATTCAAGAAAGATATCCCCAGTTTCACATGATCCCAAGGTAAGCTTCCCAATATATACATTGTTTACCCTTGGCATATAAGCTACGTAGCCCAGCATGAAGACTAAGTCCATCCAACAATCCACAGTGTGGTACAGTGTTATCAGTGACGTAGAATATATTGCCTAATCAAATATTCCATACAAGAAGGGTATAACGTTTGGTTGTTGATTACTCCATTCCATGACTCAATTATATAGAGTGCATGTGCCTCGATAATTGCTGGGTAATTATCGGTCACTTTAAATAATTCATAAAATAATTACATGTCGACAGGAATGGGTAAAGATCTCGCTGATGAAGCAATTATTTCTTACTCGAAGATTATTGTTTCTCGAAAACTTTGTGTTGAAAACAACTTTTTCTTCACTTTATGGTTATTGTTTTTATATAATAATAATAATAATAATAATAATAATAATAATTATAATAATAAACACTTTAACAACCTCTATACTTGCGTAAAACACAAACTAAGAAAAAATATTTAATAGCCAATAGTCGTAAAAAATATATGAATGTGTATGTACGTGTGTGTGTACAAACTAGTCTAACTTTTGCGTTAACTTACTAGTTCTTACTCTTGTAATATTTCCTTTCAGTTGCATGGAGAAGCCTGTTTGAGTTCTTCCTCTGTAAGCAGTGGGTTTCGTAGGCGACTGAAGTGAATAAACCATGGGGATATTCTGTATGTTATTGGGATAAAAAAGGAAATTTTAAACTTTGGAGCGAAGAGTAGGCTGGAAGCGGTGATAATGAGTTTGGGAATATTGTTTCGTGTGAGTATTATAAAAAATTATAGGAGCATAGAATTTGGAAGACGGTGAATGTATTATTCAGAGGGCTGAGGGATTGTTGAGGTAGTTCGGGTATTTAAGGAGGATGGAGCAAAACAGGTTATCCAAGAGAGTGCAAAGAGGGAGTAGTAGAGGTCGTCCTAGGAAGGTTAGGAAAGGGGGGGGGAATGATGCAAAGGAGTGTTAAGCGGTAGGAGCTTGAATACCCAACAGTCATGTGTTAGTGTGTTAGATCGGGGTGACCAGAGACAAGTGGGTACTCACCTAATTGTGGTTGCAGGGCTCGATTCATAGCTCCTGGTCCAGCCTCTTCACTGGTCGCCACTAGATCCACTCTCTCCCTGCTCCATGAGCTTTATCATACCTCTTAAAGCTATGTATGGTACCTGCCTCTACTACTTCATTTTTCATTCCATTCCACTTCCTGACAACTCTATGACTGAAGAAATACTTCCTAACATGTGTATTGGGGAGAGTTGACTCCTCTGAGTCTTCAACTTCCAATTGTAACCTCTTGTTGCTGTGTCCCATCTCTGGAACATCCTGTCTCTACCACCCTGTCGATTCCTTTCAGTATTTTATATGTCGTTATCATGTCTTCTCTATCCCTCCTGTCCTCCAGTGTCGTCAGGTCGAGTTCCCTTAACCTGTCCTCACAGGACATGCCCCTTAGCTCCAGGACTAGTTTCGTTTCTCTAATTTACTGACGTGCTTGGCCAGGTGTGGGTTCGTTTGAATGTATGTGTGTGTGTGTGTGTGTGTGTGTGTGTGTACTCACCTAGTTGAGGTTGCAGGGGTCAAGTCCAAGCTCCTGGCCCCCGCCTCTTCACTGGTTGCTGCTAGGTCACTCTCCCTGTACCGTGAGTGTGTGTGTGTGTGTGCTCACCTAATTGTGGTTGCAGGGGTCGAGACTCAGCTCCTGGCCCCGCCTCTTCACTGATCGCTACTAGGTCCTCTCCCTCTCTGCTTCCTGAGCTTTGTCATACCTCTTCTTAAAACTATGTATGGTTCCTGCCTCCACTACTTCACTTGCTAGGCTATTCCACTTCCTGACGACTCTATGACTGAAGAAATACTTCCTAACGTCCCTGTGACTCGTCTGAGTCTTCAGCTTCCAGTTGTGACCCCTTGTTTCTGTGTCCCCTCTCTGGAACATCGTATCTCTGTCCACCTTGTCTATTCCCCGCAGTATCTTGTATGTCGTTATCATGTCTCCCCTGACCCTTCTGTCCTCCAGTGTCGTCAGTCCGATTTCCCTCAACCTTTCCTCGTACGACATTCCCCTGAGCTCTGGGGCTATCCTTGTTGCATACCTATGTACTTTCTCAAACTTCTTGACGTGCTTGACCAGGTGTGGGTTCCAGACTGGTGCTGCATACTCCAGTGTGGGCCTAACATACACAGTGTACAGTGTCTTGAACGATTCCTTATTAAGGTATCGGAACGCTATTCTCAGGTTTGCCAGGCGCCCGTATGCTGCAGCAGTTATTTGGTGTGTGTGTGTGTGTGTGTGTGTGTGTACTATTATAAATTTTATAGATAATATAAGTAAATAAAAAAATTCCGAAGAAATACTAAGTATATTTAAGCAGGGTATAAATACCAAATAAAAACGTTGCCTGATGTTGCAGCTGATGACTGAGTTGCCTAACATGATGCTGTTCGCCTGGATCAAGTCAAGTGGTGTCAACAGCAGCAGCTGTAGGTCGGTCAGCCTGCAGCCCCTGGAGGCCGAGGCCCTAGACATGTCCGTCTCTTGCAGCCACTTGGCTGACAAACTCCTCTGCCAGGTGAGTACGACTCTCATGGCTTCACCACTGATCAACACGCTAGGTGTTGAATAAGGCATATGTACAACACTTGGGTATCTTTACTGCGGGCAATAAAGTTACCTAAGTGTTGCACATGTGTCGTATTCATCAACTTGTCGATAGTGTCTGTCATTAATAGCAAGATAAACTTAGTGCTGAAAAACTGTACATAGAAACGTTTTCACAAAGCTTCTTTGCACCTCTCTAATCTTTAATTACATTCAGTCAGCTTAATAACATGCATATAATTAGCTCCTCAGACATTAAATCATAAACGTCTTCGGCAAGAACACTAGTTTGTTGCATGTTTTGTGTATAATTAAAGTAGTTATATCTTTCATTTATGGCAATATATTTTTTCCGTGAATTACTGTATCTCAGATCAGTTTAAAGCCGTTTTTACACTCACTTCGAATGAGAGTTCTGGTGTCTAATATTCCTTGTTGTGTGTCTTTTAAGGTGCCTTGGTCGTCTCCTATTGAACTACGACACAACGGCCCAGCAGGTGCTGATGACCTTTTCTTCTTGGAGCCCCGTGGGATAGAGCCCAGGTTCTTCTCCCCCCGAGGCCGCCAGATATCCTCCCCAGAGCCTGAAAGCCTTGCTCTTCATGACTACGAGGGAGCACTGCTGGCGACTGCCACTATGAGCACATACAAGCCGATGGGACGACACTTGTGGAGGGACGCTCACACCAACACCACCAAGACCATGGTTCTTACTGTCTGCAAGCAGGTACACAACCACTCTACACACAGCTCCTCTCTACCCAGGTAAAGGTAGAAAGAAGAAAAATTAGGCTGAAATAAACAGGAATCAAACTAAACATGCCTAGATCAGACCTAAAGAGGGCGCTGGTAAACGAAATACCTAAAAAAAATGCAGCGCTGTATGACCCATTAGATTTAGCGCTTACTTATGATTGTAATAATAGGAATAAAAAAATTGAGACCGGGAAATAAAAACAATAAACTACCAGACCGTCAGTTAGTAAGGGTAATGTTTATCAGAGGCTTTTTGCATTACTGTAGATCAAGGGAAGTTACGCGTGTTCCCTTTATGTTATTTTACTATAGTGTTCCTGACTGGTGACGGTGGTTCATCTGTCACGAAGGCCTAGTCTCAGACCGGACCGCGGGGGGCGTTGACCCCCTGAAACCCTCTCCAGGTAAAGCAACACAGCATCTTCATGGGTTTCAATGAGGTGATGACCCGTGCAGTGGTCAAGCATCCTTGGGGTATAAAACCTTGCTGACCTACCCTAGTTAGGTTTTACATCCCATTCAATAAGCAAAGGATCACTACAGTTTGTTAGAACTAACAAAACTTTGATTAGACGTTCATAGCGACTTAGATAATACCATCTCTTAATATCTTGATGTTCTGTATGAAATTAAAAGATGCCCTAGTAGTACATATTATTAATGTATTTTTCCTGTGAAACAGTGTTCCTATACTAAGAAATGTACATGGTAACTGAGACCATCTTTTATACTATTCTATACAAGAATACTATTTGCTAGTTAAAAACCGTAACGTCGTGACAGACAAAATTTTAACGCATAACTACGATTTTTTCCATGCACAATAAACCTGTGTAAAATATAATACTATCATGAAAAATAAACTTCTGTTATTTGGATGTCCATAATGGCACTATTTCTGTTTTAAAGGAGGAATTTACGTGCAACGACGGCTGGTGCATCCCGTTGTCGTCTCGGTGCAATGGTGTCAACGACTGTGGCGACGACTCGGATGAGCTGTGTTCCGTGTTGTTGCCGCTACCGTCGTCTTACCGTGCTGACCGCTCCCCGCTGCCCCGGACACCACTGGCACTCACAGCCAAGCTGGTGCGGGTACACCATGTTGATGTTGTTAACAATCACATCACCGCCTGGCTCCAGGTGTGTCACAAACACCCCTCATGCAAATTTTTTGGTATGTTTGTTACCGATTGCCTTTGTATGTTAAATACACATAAACATACATCAGATGTGTATCTACATGCTTTTAAGTCCCTACATATCTCACCAGTATCAATGCTCTAAGCTCTTCGGGCAGCTAAACCCATGTTTCTCACTCTTTCAGCTCAATACTCAGTGGAGGGATGGACGGGTACTCCTGTCGCAGCTGAGTGAGACATCCTTGGATAACATCCTGCCGGAGGAGACTGTCTGGAGCCCCAGATACTCCCTCACCAACGCCGTCTTTCACGACCGTGTCTCCTATGCTCAACACCGCAACTCTTTCCTGGTCACCTTCGCCTCTCGGGTCACGCGAGGCAAAGTTGACTGTATTGACGGCTACGAGGGTGAGACTAAAGCTCCTTCTCGCACCCTTCTGTTGAAGATCCTAGACGCTGGTGAAGGGTTCTTGGTCAAGCCTGACTACCTCCCATTCAACAGGAATCGTGTGATCCCTTTAGTGCTTCTTCACTATATGTACTAATTTGTATCGTCTATCAGTTTACATTCATCATATACAACCTATATGCGGATGAGGTAAATTATTACTCTTATGGAATGGCAGGATTTTCAGAATTATTTTTGTCACGAATAGCATCAATAGTGCAGTAGCTACTTCTTAAACCAGTGAGGATATTACCAGACCTGTGTTGGGTGTGCTAGGAGACTGCAAGGAGCTTTCACACGAGTCCTTGAACACAACTATGCCTGCAAGATACATAAAAAGAAAGTACTTGCATTATTCAAAGGGAACAAACAGGCGCATCTAATGGACTGGACAAAGGAGCTATGGATCGACCCCAGCAACCACAATTAAGTGAGTACAAAGGTTGCCCCCTCAGAGGAGATTCCTTGACTCTAGTGAGGGGTCTTGATCCAGGGAATTGGATCTGTGCTCCAGTTCCCTGAATTGAACCTGAATGCCTTTCATTTCCCCCTCCCACAGGCGCTGTATATTCCCTACGGGTTTAGCGCTCCCCATGACAACAATAATAATAATAGACAACGGCTAAAATTATTATTGTCAAAGAAGAAAATAGGAAACGACTGCATTTAGAGGGTGGACACAAACAAACTTCCAATACCATCGAACCGAGAAAGCGGACATTTAGCATTACAGAATTTCTAACTAGACTCACCTTGAAAAATTCTCCAAAACACAGTTATGCAGGTGATCCAGCAACCTGAGATCACCACTCCATCATTACCTCAAAATGCCTACTTTCACCGCACCTTTTTTGTATATATTGCCATGTCGCATGTGCCATGTATCGATAGAGTCCCCATGAGTGGGCGAAACGTTGCCTTTAAAATGCAGCTTTTCCTTCAGATGTTACTATACTAACACCAGTATCACCACTGACCCTACAATCACCACCACCAGGCTATGTGTACAACGGGAGTACTGACGCCATCTTGGAGCGCCAAGAGAACTTCATGGCTGCCTGCATCTGTGACTTCGATCTCACCAACTTCCCTTTCGATGTGCACGAGTGCCACATCAACATTTCAATCATCAACAGAGGCACTTTCCACTCCACCTTTGAACCGCAGGTAAACTTCGTTACTCATTTCGACCAAAACGAAAGTAATACTTTCGGTCGTTTCCTTTAGCAGTGAGTTACAAATGATATTTTGTATGATTTTTTTTTTAAATATTGTGTTCATGGAGTTGGACCTAACTGCAAAGATTATTTTTTTCTTATGTTTTGTATTCCATTATTAACGTCACCAATAAATGTCTCATATAACTGCATTTTTGTGCCTGTTTACTAGGCATATTAATGGAGGTTAATCTAATAATATCTACTCTGGACATTGTAAAGGTACATTAGATTACAGATATATGAAAAATGGCTAAGTTAGGGTTCTATTAGCTACAGTGCAAATAAAATAATGATGCAATATTTGACCATGTGAATATAACCTCCGTTATATTCAAGTGGGATTTTCCGTCAGTGTATTTTATTGGGATAAAATACTTAATTTTCAATTCTACCACAAAGAAGGGCATAAAAATTCTATAACGGTGATCTTCACACCAACTCCAAGGCTGAGGGAGTGATTACCTTATCTTTTGTATATAGTTCTACTGTCTGCAAATTAATGTCCTAGATTTTTTTTGGCAGAGTATCTGGATAAAGTCAGAACCCTCGACGCTGACGCTCTTCCAGGCCTCGGAGCTGCGGTATGTGTACCAGCGGGAGAATGGTTCCATCTCTACCATCAGCTTCAGGGTAAGTCAGTCAACCTCTTGCATGAGATTGATTAAAATTTCAGTGAACTTCAGAAAAGTGTGTGCTAGTGAACGGATTCTCGTAAAAAATATTGTCAGAGGTTGTAAAAAGTTTAAAATTATTTTTATTATTCAGAATACAGAGACGGGAGTTCGTACGAACCTAATGTGGTTGTTCTTTTCATTTATTTTTAATTACGTATTTCTAATAAAGGCGTGTTTGTGTGATTTCACAGCTCTGTCACTATGATTAGAGCTTATATGACTTTGATTGCCTATCTATCTATCTATCTATCTATCTATATATATATATATATATATATATATATATATATATATATATATATATATATATATATATATATATATATATATTTTTTTTTTTTTTTTTTTCAACAAGTCGGCCGTCTCCCACCGAATATCCCGAAACCCCTCCTTTAGAGTGCAGGCATTGTACTTCCCATTTCCAGGACTCAAGTCCGGCTATATAAAAATAACCGGTTTCCCCGAACCCCTTCACTAAATATTACCCTGCTCACACTCCAGCAGATCGTCATGTCCCAAATACCATTCGTCTCCATTCACTCCTATCGAACACGCTCATGCACGCCTGCTGGAAGTTCAAGCCCCTCGCCCACAAAACCTCCTTTACCCCTTTAAACCTTTTCGAGGACGACCCCTACCCCGCCTTCCTTCCCCTACAGATTTAAATGATCTCTGTCATTCTACTTTGATCCATTCTCTCTAAATGACCAAACCACCTTAACAACCCCTCTTCAGCCCTCTGACTAATACTTTTATTAACTCCACACCTTCTAATTTCCACACCGAATTTTCTGCATAATATTTACACCACACATTGCCCTTAGACAGGACGTCTCCACTGCCTCCAACCGCCTCCTCGCTGCTGCATTCACAACCAAAGCTTCACACCCATATAAGAGTGTTGGTACTACTATACTTTCATACATGATGTAGTGGAAGTTTTAGCAGTAAAGGTCGAGAACCAAAACCTAGTCATTGTGGTAGTCTACAAGCCTCCGGATGCAACATCCCAGCAATTCCAGGAACTGCTGTTAAAAATTGACCACTGTCTGGAAAATCTTCCAGCTCCTGCACCCAACATCTTGCTCCTGGGGGATTTCAACTTAAGGCACCTAAAATGGAGGAATATAGCAAATAATATTGTTGCAGTAATAACACCAGGAGGCAGCTCTGATGAAAATTCACACTCACACGAGCTTTTAAATCTCTGCACAAAATTCAATTTAAGCCAGCAAATAATAGAGCCTACTAGACTGGAGAATAAACTAGACCTCATCTTCACTAACAATGATGATCTGATAAGAAATGTCACCATATCAAAAACAATATACTCAGATCACAACATAATTGAGGTTCAGACATGTATGCGTGGAGCCCCAGACCGACATAATGAGACTAGTCAGGAGGGAGCATTCACCAAATTCAACTTCAATAACAAAAACATAAAGTGGGACCAAGTAAACCAAGTCCTAACCGATATAAGCTGGGAAGATATACTAAGCAACACAGACCCCAACTTATGCCTAGAACAGATTAACTCAGTGGCACTCGATGTATGCACAAGGCTTATTCCTCTAAGAAAAAGGAGGAATAACAGAGCGGCTAAAAGAGGTCAATATATCTGAAATGCGTAGGGAGACACTGGTCAGAGAAATAGCAAGCATCGAACTTAAGCTAAAGGAATCTTATAGGAGTCAGGAATCGCGGGAAGAACTAAAAGCCATAAATGAAATTGAAAGAAACCCAAAGTATTTCTTCTCCTATGCCAAATCAAAGTCGAGAACAACGTCCAGTATTGGGCCCCTACTTAAACAAGATGGGTCCTACACAGATGACAGCAAGGAAATGAGTGAGCTACTCAAGTCCCAATATGACTCAGTTTTTAGCAAGCCGCTAACCAGACTGAGAGTCGAAGATCAAAATGAATTTTTTTATGAGAGAGCCACAAAATTTGGTTAACACAAGCCTATCCGATGTTATCCTGACGCCAAATGACTTCGAACAGGCGATAAATGACATGCCCATGCACTCTGCCCCAGGGCCAGACTCATGGAACTCCGTGTTCATCAAGAACTGCAAGAAGCCCCTATCACGAGCCTTTTCCATCCTATGGAGAGGGAGCATGGACACGGGGGTCGTCCCACAGTTACTAAAAACAACAGACATAGCCCCACTCCACAAAGGGGGCAGTAAAGCAACAGCAAAGAACTACAGACCGATAGCACTAACATCCCATATCATAAAAATCTTTGAAAGGGTCCTAAGAAGCAAGATCACCACCCATCTAGAAACCCATCAGTTACACAACCCAGGGCAACATGGGTTTAGAACAGGTCGCTCCTGTCTGTCTCAACTATTGGATCACTACGACAAGGTCCTAAATGCACTAGAAGATAAAAATAATGCAGATGTAATATATACAGACTTTGCAAAAGCCTTCGACAAGTGTGACCATGGCGTAATAGCGCACAAAATGCGTGCTAAAGGAATAACAGGAAAAGTCGGTCGATGGATCTATAATTTCCTCACTAACAAAACACAGAGAGTAGTCGTCAACAGAGTAAAGTCCGAGGCAGCTACGGCGAAAAGCTCTGTTCCGCAAGGCACAGTACTCGCTCCCATCTTGTTCCTCATCCTCATATCCGACATAGACAAGGATGTCAGCCACAGCACCGTGTCTTCCTTTGCAGATGACACCCGAATCTGCATGACAGTGTCTTCCATTGCAGACACTGCAAGGCTCCAGGCGGACATCAACCGAATCTTTCAGTGGGCTGCAGAAAACAATATGAAGTTCAACGATGAGAAATTTCAATTACTCAGATATGGTAAACACGAGGAAATTAAATCTTCATCAGAGTACAAAACAAATTCTGGCCACAAAATAGAGCGAAACACCAACGTCAAAGACCTGGGAGTGATCATGTCGGAGGATCTCACCTTCAAGGACCATAACATTGTATCAATCGCATCTGCTAGAAAAATGACAGGATGGATAATGAGAACCTTCAAAACTAGGGAGGCCAAGCCCATGATGACACTCTTCAGGTCACTTGTTCTATCTAGGCTGGAATATTGCTGCACACTAACAGCACCTTTCAAGGCAGGTGAAATTGCTGACCTAGAAAATGTACAGAGAACCTTCACAGCGTGCATAACGGAGATAAAACACCTCAATTACTTGGAGCGCTTGAGGTTCCTAAAACTGTATTCCCTGGAACGCAGGCGGGAGAGATACATGATTATATACACCTGGAAAATCCTAGAGGGAGTAGTACCGAACTTGCACACAAAAATCACTCACTACGAAAGCAAAAGACTTGGCAGACGATGCAACATCCCCCCAATGAAAAGCAGGGGTGTCACTAGCACGTTAAGAGACCATACAATAAGTGTCAGGGGCCCGAGACTGTTCAACTGCCTCCCAGCATACATAAGGGGGATTACCAACAGACCCCTGGCAGTCTTCAAGCTGGCACTGGACAAGCACCTAAAGTCGGTTCCTGACCAGCCGGGCTGTGGCTCATACGTTGGTTTGCGTGCAGCCAGCAGCAACAGCCTGGTTGATCAGGCTCTGATCCACCAGGAGGCCTGGTCACAGACCGGGCCGCGGGGGCGTTGACCCCCGGAACTCTCTCCAGGTAAACTCCAGGTAATTCCCTTCTTTGCCTCCATAGATAACGTTTTTTGTCTCCACATATACCTCAACGCACCACTCACCTTTTTTCCCTCATGAATTCTATATTTAACCTCATCCTTCATAAATCCATCCGCAGACACGTCAACTCCCAAGTATCTGAAAACATTCACTTCCTCCATACTCCTCCTCCCCAATTTGATATCCAATTTTTCTTTATCTAAATCATTTGATACCCTCATCACCTTACTCTTTTCTATATTCACTTTCAACTTTCTACCTTTACACACACTCCCAAACTCATCCACTACCCTTTGCAATTTTTCTTTAGAATCTCCCATAAGCACAGTATCATCAGCAAAAAGCAACTGTGTCAATTCTCATTTTGTTTGATTCCCCATAATTTAATCCCACCCCTCTCCCGAACACCCTAGCATTTACTTCTTTTACAACCCCATCTATAAATATATTAAACAACCATGGTGACATTACACATCCCTGTCTAAGACCTACTTTTACCGGGAAGTATTCTCCCTCTCTTCTACACATCCTAACCTGAGCCTCACTATCCTCATAAAAACTCTTTACAGCATTTAGTAACTTACCACCTATTCCATATACTTGCAACATCTTCCACATTGCTCCCCTATCCACTCTATCATATGCCTTTTCTAAATCCATAAATGCAATAAAAACTTCCTACCTTTATCTAAATACTGTTCACATATATGCTTCAATGTAAACACTTGATCTACACATCCCCTACCCACTCTGAAGCCTCCTTGCTCATCCGCAATCCTACATTCTGTCTTACCTCTAATTCTTTCAATTATAACCCTACCGTACACTTTTCCTGGTATACTCAGTAAACTTATTTCTCTATAATTTTTGCAATCTCTTTTGTCCCCCTTCCCTTTATATAAAGGGACTATACATGCTCTCCGCCAATCCCTAGGTACCTTCCCCTCTTTCATACATTTATTAAACAAAAATACCAACCACCCCAACACTATATCCCCCCCCCCTGCTTTTAACATTTCTGTCATGATCCCGTCAGTTCCAGCTGCTTTACCTCCTTTCATTCTACGTAATGCCTCACGCACCTCCCCCACACTCACATCCTGTTCTTCACTCCTAAAAGATGGTATACCTCCCTGGCCAGTGCATGAAATTACCGCTTCCCTTTCTTCGTCGACATTTAGAAGTTCCTCAAAATATTCTCGCCATCTACCCAAAACCTCCATCTCCCCATCTACTAACTCCCCTACTCTGTATTTAAGTGACAAATCCATTCGTTCTCTAGGCTTTCTTAACTTGTTTAACTCACTCCAAAAAATTTTCTTATATATATATATATATATATATATATATATATATATATATATATATATATATATATATATATATATATATATATATATATATATATATATATATATATATATATATACTTGTAAGATGTATAGATACATATGTATTATAAAGGTTAATGAGCACAACACAGCTTCACTGATGGTGGTGTTTCAGGTGTTGTTGAGTCGTCAGTTCGGAGCATACCTGCTGACTACCTTCCTTCCTTGCTGGATCCTGGGAATCATTGGTTTCACTACTCTCTACTTCAGAACCTCGGACTTCAGGTGTGTCGTACACTGTGACTATGTGTTGTCACTCATTAATCAAATTATATTCGTCAAGGGTTGACTTCCAAGTATATCAGTTATACTTGATTTTAATAATGTCTGCTATTGAGGTCAGGCTTATTGAGCGATAATTTGAGGGTAGAGATTTAGTTCCCGTTTTGTGCATTGTCATCACGACTCACAAACTCGCAATAACGCAGATAAACAAACCAGGGAACGGGTGGGATTTGAACCCATGTAAAGTGAGTCGTAAATATCCTCAGCACGAAACCCGTTTGAAGCGATATTTTGAATAGACTAATTACCAGCTTGTACAATATTTAGAAAGATATATTGGCATTTCTCTTCGTTAGTAAGTTCTTCAATGCTACAACCACTGGTCAGGTTATCGCATTCTACGCTAGCCAAGTTATTCTTTAATTAAGGTACTGTAATCTGTCAGAGCAAATCTGGGACCTTTACTGCATTATCGTACTTCCTTGCTATATTAAAAATCATTGTTTCACATTTTCCACATTACAAAACTTGTAATGAGAACTCCATACAAATATTGCAATATAATTGTTGCATTTAGCTGGTCCCGCCCTCAAAATCCATTATCACCCAAATCAACTGTTGAGTAACTGGCGCCAAAATTCTAATCAACAGCGAAATCTAATTAATTTAAATTTGTTTTCATCGTCATTTGCGTGTCCATTCATTAATTTGTGTCTCTAGTTTCTAATAAGATTTGTGGTTATGTCTTCAGTGAACGGATCAGCGTGACGCTCTCGTGCCTGATCGTGATAGCGGCCCTGTACTCCCAGATCACTTTCACCATTCCTCAGTCTTCTTCTCCCAAGGTCATCGACGTGTATTTCTTCTACTTCATCGTCCGTCTTTTCAAGACCTTTGCCCACCACTCGGTTCTCTACCTGCTTGAAAACCGCCGCAAAAAGAGAGAAGAGAGGCAAAGGGTTGAGAATGGAGAAGTGTCTACGACGGAGAACGGCATTCACGAAGTCAGTGAAAGGGATCTAGACGGAGACACATCATCCGAAGTAGAATCGACGGATATTAACACTGTTTTGGAGCTTAAATACGTGTCAAGCATTAGTTCCCAGAAAACCTTAGCAAAGATCCCGTCTCCTGCGCCGAAAAAACCCCCTCCACAGTATGACAGGATCTTTAATCTAGCTGGGATCACCTGGGGTATTGGCACTGACTTCATCTTCATTTCTGCGTTCTCCTACTGGATCTTGAGCTCTAGACAGCGAGTCATTAACACCTTTGAAGAGTCTCTCGTGTAACAGTTTTGATTCCATTGTGAAAACTGTAATCTTAGCCGAATTATAACAGGTCCTTATCAGATAGGCCTATCAGCATATTTAACAAGTGTATAAAAAAAACACATACTTTTCATTCTTTTATCATTCCACTGTCAAATTAGACCTTCTTCAAGCCAAGAATTGAAGAGTGGGTTAATTAAGTTAGACTGTGAATCTTAACTACCGCAAAGCGAAGTCACCAAACAACTAGAAGTTAGAGAATTAGACACATGTGCAACATATTGGTATCTTTATTTGTAGGCGTTTCGCAATCCACTGGATGGTGGAAAGCCTACAGATACAGATACCCAGGTGCTGCGCATGTGTCTAATTCATCATCTTGCGGTACTGTATACCATGGATGTACAAGTAGAAGCTATAGTCAATGATTTTCAACCTCTTTAATGGTAAAATAAATGCACCATCTGTTAAAGTAGCTACATAATTTTTTCGAGCTAGATCTCATACACCAATTGACTGTAGAAGAATGGTATACAGTACCGACAAGATGAAATTAAGACATGTGCAACATCTGGGTATCTTTATTGTAGACGTTTCGAAATCCAGTGGCTTTATCAATAAAAATTCCAGGACATAATTTGAAGACAGTAGAACTATATACAGAAGATGAGGTAATCAGTCTCTCAGCCTTGGAGTTGGTGCGAAGAACACCGTGGTCGTGGAGATTCTGAAGCAAGAAGAAGAATCGAAGAAGACGACGAGAGCTGTCGTGAGATGGGAAGGATGGAAGTAACTGGAAAAGGATGGGAAGCAGGGGAAGAGGAGGAATCAAGGCAAGTGGCCCAACCACTTTGGGACATGTGGTACCGAAGTATTGGAGGCGTAGATGGAGAGGCTTGGATGATGTCGGTACTTGGCTCGATAGGGGAGGATGGCGAAGGCAGCGGCAGGAGCTGGGAGTGTCAGAAGGCAGCAAGCAGGATGAGTTGTATTGGTGGAGGTCGGCTTGAGGTGTGTTAAGCTACTGACCCATTACAAAGATTCTGGAGCTACGGTATTTGCATGGTCATGAGTTTAAATTTGCGGTCTGGGTCGATCTCTGGAGCATTAAGGAGATTGATGAGTTCTCTAAGGAAGAGAGCACGTGATGGTCTACAGACGAACTTGACTTCGTCGCTCTGGAGCAGGGGGATCAATGTCTTTGCATCCATTTCTTTAGGATACTCAGGAGTAGTGAAGAAAGAGACTCCACGTATCGTATTATAGTGTTGTTTATCCTTAGAGTGAGCGACAAGTGAAGTCGATGATTGTCCTGTTTTAGAACCTTACCTAACCTAACCTTTGTTGGTGTTGGAAGACGAGGACGCTGCTCGTGTCTTGATGGATGTGGTGGCTCGTGTTGGAGGCGGTTTCTCATTGGTGGAGGAAGGTGGAGGCACGTGAGGCATTGAGGTTCTGAAGCAGAGGCAAGGAGCCTGGCGCTTATATACTAACGTCACGTGGAAAGGGGACGTGTAGCAATCGAGGGCATAGTCACTGGTAGGCGGGATTCCCCAGTGGAGGTAGGTCCTACCCAAAGAGATGGGTTTGTAGTAGTGGTAGTTGTCGTAGTCGTGAAGGTTATGTACATGTCCTCAGTATCAAGATTACATGATGTTGCAGTGTCTGACAAATTGTACAAGAATGGTATTCAATACCGTCAATTTCGCCAATTGACTGATATAAGCAGAAACATCATTATTATACCTACAGGCGATGGCAAATCATTCTCTGAAACAATACAAGCACTAAATAAGGTAGGGTGGCCCGATAAAGGAAAACTTTCACCATCATTTACTCCATCACTGTCTATCCAGAGGCACGCTTACACTACAGTTATAAAAGTGCAACATTAACACCCTTATATTATACTACGTATAATATAGCCACAAATTGTGCACAAGCAACACTTAGCAACCGGCCGTATCCCACTGATGCAGGGTGACCTAAAAAGAAAAACGAAAGTTTTTCGTTTTAAATTTAGTAAACTTAGAATATTTATCAGTAACAATTACGCCTGCTGTGAGTTTTATCAAGTCAATAAAGCTTCAGGACTACCTGAAGTCTACCTGGAGGTCGTGCCAAGGGTCAACGCCCCCGCGGCCCAGTCCCTGACCAGGGCAAAGCGTCTTCTAGTGAATACCTTAATGGTGGCATGTGTCTTCATTGCACATTCTGTGGGATGTACTGGGGTTGTGATAGCCTATAAACACAGACCGGACATACTAATTGGACTCTTCAACTCTAGCACTGAAAAAAGGCCGTGTTATTACACGAAATTACTCAGTTCCACCACGATTAGCCAGAGCAAAAAATGGACTGCAGTGTTTTATTTTTATCACCACTGAGAACACGTTTATTGGACAAGTATAACAACGTAATGAGTTCAGAAAGTTAGGCTCCGCTAATTGATTTTCTGATAAATGTTACAGGTGTCGTATCGAGACTAGTGGGAAGTTAGTCTGTCCTGCTCCGCCCTAGACAAATCATTTTTGTCATTACGTTTTTATCCTAAGGTAGTTATAACGGCTCAATTATTTTATAATCAGAAGAGAAATAATGGAATGCATTTTAAACCTCTTGCTTTGATGTCTGTCAACAAATTAGTACGCCAATAAATTAATAGGTTTCCAAGGTTTCATTTTGTGACTTACATATTTCTGTAAGATATTGGAAAACAGAGACACGTATTTGTCAAATTTTTATCTACACTTAAACTGCCTAAAAATATATGGATCTCAAGAAAAACACATTGAAGATTACCTCTAGTTCTTATTTCTGCTTTTCATGGCTAATGATATCAATAAACCTGTGCTATATAAGGCCATTACAACCACAACTGTGCTACGAGGGTGAGGCCATGACAACCACAACTGTTCTACGAGTGTGAGGCTATGACAGCTACAGCTGTGCTACGAGTGTGAGGCCATGATAACCACAACTGTGCTACGAGTGTGAGGCCATGATAACCACAACTGTGCTACGAGTGTGACGCCATGACAACCACAACTTCACCCAACCAAGGCATACTCACACTAACGAAGCAACCTCACTTACACCTAAACTAAAAAAACAAAAGTCACAGTACCGTGGCTGGAACACTTCACCATAGACCCGCACTTATGACTCGAGAGTGAAGAATGAGACACATGTGCAACATGTGGGTATCTTTATTGTAGACGTTTCGCCATCCAGTGGCGAAATGTCTAGAAATAAAGATACCCATATGTTGAACACGTATCGAATTCTTCAACTTGTCACTACTGAATACCTTTCAATATACGACTTGAGAGTGGTTCCAGGAGGGACCGTAACGTCGTTATGAGGTTTCTCTCCTAAGTGCGCGTCTCGGGTGAAATAAACAGTCACACACAGAATCAAGCAAAATAGAAATCAAAACTCAAACAAATACACCCCACACTTGTATACACCAGCATCGTCTAGCTATCGTAATGAAACAAAAAATATATAACAATCTTCCTTATTTATTCTTAACACAACATGCGTACTTACCAAGGCCACAGAATCTATCCTACAATATTTTCTACGGGTGAAAAAGGGCAAAACTAAAACTTCATGACAACGACATTCCTCTTCAAGGGGGAACATTTTACCCCTCGAATGTTATATGTGTGCCTGTGTCTTTTACAGCCACTTGTCGACTCACAACCTCTTCTAACATACTTTCATTTTTTCACTGTATGGCGATGCGGTCAAAAACCACTCCACACATAGCTGCTTCCTTCACCGTATGAAAGAGGCTTTCCTTATAGCGAGTCAGATGACATAGCTGCTGCCTTCACTCTAGGAATGGATTTCCCGGCGGCAGGAGTGTGAGATCAGTAACTTCTTCTACTCTATGAAAGTGCTTTTCTTTGCTGTGAGGTCGGAGGCCAAAAGGTCACAGAGCTTCTTGTGGTCGGGCCAGTGCTTGACCTGACACTCCCTGGGTAAAAAGGTGAAAAAGAAGAGACATATTAACCTAACTCATGCAAAGGATATGTATCTTATTAAACATATTTATCCTTTCACTTCCTCGTTCGTGCGTATTTATAGGTTATTACATGTTTGCATCAGTTTTGAGCTCACACCTTATTTTTCCGTACGGTATTTACTTTATAATAGACCAGTGCTGCTTATACGCTTTTCTTCGGTCCGTGAAATGATGTGAGAGAGAGAGAGACGGTGAGACAGAGACATAAATAGACAGGTAGATACAGAGATATACAGACAGACTGATAAGATGTTTTACACAAATTAAGAATGAACTTTAGCCACTGGGTCCACAATTTCATCCCGTTAGTGTCTATATAACTCAAGTTTAGTGTAGTATATGGGGATCCACAGCTGAATATTGGTTGTAGTCTAGTGATGGGTTCACCCGCCTGACTTATTTACATGAACCCTCTCTAATGTCTCTACATTATTTTAAAAAATTAAACAATATATTCTTAAAGAAAATCAGATGGGTGTGAAAGAGCACACGTTGTGCACTCTAGTCTCACCTAATCTCCAATAGTTGAGCTAAATCATAAAATTCATCCCCGGTCAACATTGTAACTTCTGGCACGTTATCTCAGACTCTCTGGGCTCCATAGATTTCGTGCCTGAGAAAAATTTCTTTTTTTTTTATTCTTTGTACTTCGGACACAGTATAAAACATATTTTTTTTTTTAAGTAAAGCTATGTCTGTCTCTTCTAAATCAAGACTGGTGCTCTCAAACACTGGCTTAACTACGCAGACATTTGTGGGGAAATGGTATTCTATGTGGATAAAAAGACATTTATGTATAGTTCTGGACATTTATTTGAGGAAACGTTTCGCCCCGAGTGACTTCTTCAGTCCTGAAGAATACATGTCCTGGATAGTACATAAGTGTTTTGTTCCACATCTTGTCGGTATCACCATACTATTTTTCAGTGGTATTTTATTCTTAAGATGTTTTGAGTTCAGAGAACTGTTATTCAAGAAGGATCTCACCTGCGACAGTACCAGTGAGCGCGACACCTGGAGCACCTGCGGCCAGCTGGTTCACCGCAGAGGGCGCAGACGGGGTTGTCTGGCAGGAGAGCCTCCAGAGCGTCTAGGTCCCAGGCCGCGGCCAGATTCTTGGCGAGGATATTCAAGGCTTCAGGCGTGGGCGTGAGGAACCTAGGCTCCAGCACAGCCGCCAGCTCCTCCCAGCGGTCCTCCCACACGCCTGCCACGCCCGCACCCAGCTGTGGTGTTGTGGCCTCAGTGTTATAGTGGTGGTGAGAGTCCTATTATTTACTAATAAATACCTATTTGTTACCAAACGTACCTACACCAGCCATGTGCGGCTATCCTAGTCATTATAGATATTACATATTACACTGATAAATGATCGGTTAAGAAAGACGCTTGAGCAACCACTAGGACATTAGGAAACGTTACGGTCCTGGGACATTGATCACTTCTAACACGTTTTCTAATAAATATGTCCTAGTGCTTGCTCACGTGTCTTGCTAAACCAGTGTGTCGGTATCAGTTACCAAGGTTTATACCAAATAAATGATAGTTACACTGTGTTCCAATAGATGAATTATCTTGGTCATAATGCTCCAGTGAGGAGTCGGCTTCTATTGCGTCGGTATCTACTTTGTTCTACTTCCTTACTGCTTTTACATCAAATTTTTGCTTTCCTCCTGCTTCCTTAACTCTTCTGGGTGTGTTCGTTATTATATTCCCTTCCTGATAAGGATCATGTCTATGTTTACCTTGTCTATACCCCGGAGTATTTGTATGTTGTGATCACATTCCTCGTTCTGTGTTTCTCCAGAGGCAAGGTTTGTTTTCGCTCGGGCAGTCTCAATTCATAGCTAAACTCAGGGAAGAGGCCTGTAGCATGCATGAGAACTTCCCTGAGTTTCGCTTTGTGATTGCCTAGGTGAGGGCCTCACACTGGTGCTGTTTACTCGAAGATTGATTTGACGCATGTGCTGCAGAGTGATCCGAAGGAGCATCTGCATAGATCTTTAACAGCCGTTCTTATATTTGCCTCTTAGCTTTCAAAAGGCTGGTGTAGCAGGTATCTGACCTCTATTAAGCTCCTTCCACGTATTCACATGTCCTGTACTGTAAAAGTATTTTCTAGCTTTTTTTTCTAAGCCTTTAAGGAATATGGTTACAATAATACTGAAATGAAGTGCTTCAAATGTAAGTTTCAATTTTGAAAATACTGTCGAATCCCTTCGTATATCACCCCTGTATTGAATTGAAAAAAACACTGGTGGGCGAAAAATCTTCAAATAAAGATTCCCAGGTGTTGCACATGATTTTAATTCCTCACAAATTGGGTTACTGAAAGAATGAAAGAGAGAAGCACTCACCTGTGAGACTGTGGTGACGAGGGGCGGAGGTCGTGCCTGCTGGGGGGCTGTGAGTGCCAGGGTGGCCAGCCAGCGTGAGAGAGACTCCAGTGATGGCACTTGAGCCAGGGCAGCAGCATTCAGTCGACCACGCAGCTTGAGAAGAGCCGCCCTCCTGCCGCTGCTCACCTCGTACATGGCAAGTGTCTCCTGATCCATCAGAAGAGTGTGAAGCGCCGCCCACAGCTGGCATTCTGTGGGTGTGAGGGCGGGAGCTTCTCCCTGCTGCTCCACCCACTGGCCCTCCTGAAACACATACAGGCGGCTGCCAAGCTGCGCCCTCCAGGGTGCCAGGTATAGCAGGGAGGCCAAAAGCTGTGGTACGTCGTGTGTTTGCAGCAGGCGGGTGGTAGCACACAACGGAAGGCGCTGACGACAGCTGGCCAACAGGTGGATGACACCAGCTGCTCTACACCCCAGAGCCAGGCCTACACGACGCTCCTCTGAGGACACTTCCATCACTACACTTTTTTGGTTCTCCTCATTCCCTCCGTCATCACCTCCTCCTACCTCAGTCTTCGTCTTTCCTACACGGAAGAAAATGATGAATAAACAGAGTCAGAATTTCTTTCGACCCGAGAAAAACTCTGTTATGCCTATAATATCCATTAAAATCATAATTTTAGAATCATTCCAAGAGGCGACAGAACTGCGAACCCATGAGAATTCCAATCACAAAAAGTCGAAATCTAACAAGTTTATCCTGTTTTGGTTGCAAATTATAGCAGAGAAATGACTACTGTTTACTTTTGTTACTCTGATAATTGTTTACAAGTGCTTTAAGGATTTCGTCTGTTCCTTCTTTCTCTCTCTTACTATTCATTGTAGGGGTGGCGGTGGGCCACGCATCCTGAGGTTGATAAAGGAGTGGTTGCTCTGGGTGGTTGTGAGCATGGACCACCAGACGGTTAAGTTGTCTCACACAGTAGTCGATCACATCGAGGGTGAGGCCCTCCAGGGCTGCAGCTGAGTCCTCGTGGAAGACCAGGTTCTCCAGTAGACCCAGTGCCGCCGCCTCCGTGTGCAGCTGAGGTAGAGAGAAGTGTAGAGCAGAAGAGAGGTAGCGAAGAGGAGGAGAGGTTTTTCGAGGGCAAGGCATGAGACTATAGCTAAGGTTTCAAACTTCAAGTGATGGTGAGTTTGGGAATAGTGGTCTGTGTGTAATAACTAGTAAATGTCTCTTCTGATTGGCTGTAAACTTTTAAAACTGGCATATATTACTTAGTGGAAGATTTGAACTGGTATTGGGCTGTGTAGGTTTTTTTATTGAAGAAATTGATATATTAGTTTCCATACGATAAATTATGAATGCCTTTTCTACCTTCAAATTTTCAGTTCTGAATTATAACTGCGTTAGAAACTTACGCTGCACTCTGTACTATTAATTTCCCTTGCAGTGAGGTAGAGGGGGCTAGGCTTGTTTAATTCGGGGTACATTTCCTAGATCACGCAGTGACCGCAACGAATCTAGCTATTATTACGTTAATATAGGAGCTCCAAACGAGCAGGGGTCATACAGTGTCTTGAGAAATGGGATGCAGCGAGATTCGATCCAAGAAAGGGAAGGATAGATCTAGTTCCTTAGATCGAGATGAGAGGGATGCAATCATCATACAGAGTTTCGAGGATAGATACGATCTCACCTTCGGGGTTAGACATCCTTTATGACGGTGGACATGTGACTAGGTAAGAGCGGGGGCCCAGGAGTTATGAACCGACATTTTCCAAAATAATTAGGCTAGTATAATTGGGTGAAAATGTAGTTATCAGGAAACTTGAAATATTTACAAGACACGAACACATCCACTTGCTTTTGTTCACTTATTCCCACTTACAAGCGCTGGTGGACTCTTGTGGTCGCATCCTGGGGAAGTACCTACAAGCTCCGGTGGAAAATAAGCCACACAACTTGTCTTGTTTTGGGATTAACCCTCTGGGATCAATAATCCGAATAAGATGTACTGTCTGTGTTAACTCACCACTGCTACGAAGGGCAGAGATGAGGTAGGTGTGAGGTGAGGGTGGTTCACTAGGTGAGGCAGTAGGTGCAGTCTCCAGGCCTCAGCTGTCAGTAGGTGCCACACCACCGTCAGTCCCTGTAGGTGACAGTTAATACCTTCATCTCCCTGACACTCTCCAAATCAGTAAATTATTATTATTAAGTAACCGTTATATCATTCAATTTATTAATTTAACAAAGGTCAACAGATGCTCATATTGGTTACAATAAGATTCTTCCAACTAGGAGACTTGAACTAGAGTTCGACACAGCCACGCTAGCGGGAGATTCACCTTCAAAAACTTGCTTTTATGGTTTTTTACACATTTCACTCCTCGTCTATAATGTTTATGGTATGCTGATATTAATAAACATTATGAAAATTAATGTTTCAAAAAGTTATCCTTATGTGAGAGTTGTTGGGTTGTCAGTCATCAGCATGAGGGGTATTAAGGCCATGACGGGTATTAGGGCCATGACGGGTATTAGGGCCATGACGGGTATTAGGGCCATGACGGGTATTAGGGCCATGACGGGTATTAGGGCCATGACGGGTATTAGGGCCATGACGGGTATTAGGGCCATGACGGGTATTAGGGCCATGAGGACCACTCTTCACCATACGCTAACCTCAAGAATATTCGAACCCTTAAAACGGGGATTAAATAAAGTTCTCATTGTATATACTCATATAAACAATGCCTAAATTTGAGGGGTAGAAGGAACTTAAGCTGAGACTGACCTTAAACTTAAGCTGAGACTGACCTTAATTTGGAGGACGAACTGAAGACTGACCTTGTTCTGAAGGGTGATAGAGTGCTGAACGTAGTCATGGGTGCCGTGGGTGGCCTCCAGAGCTGCCTGCACGCCCAACTGCACCAGCCGACACCCGCATACCGCCCACCTGCCGCCCACATGTGAAAAACACCCTTATATAGATGAAACTAGAATTGTATCGGTCCCGGCGCAACCCGAGAAAAGTGAGCCCCGTATGCCATACTCCTTTGCCTCAGTGCATGCGAAAGGAACAGTACAGAGTGTGACATAAATTTCTGATGCGCTTAAATATCATCACCTTTCTTGGATCGAGCTGATTACCTCCCATTCCCCATTACTCAGGAGCTGTATGACGCCTACGAGTTTAGCGATCCCCATTGTTGTAATAATAGGAATAATAATAATAAGTTAGTAGCAGTAGTAATAGTAGCAGTAGTAGTAATGCTAGTAATAGTAGTAATACTACTAGAAGTAATACTAGTAGTAGTAATAATTCTAGTGGTGGTGGTAGTAGTAGTAGTAGCAGTAGTATTAATACTACTACTAGTAGTCATAGTACTAGTGCTACTCGTAGTAGTAGTAATACTAGTAGTAATAATACTAGTAGTGGTAGTAGTAGTCGTAGTACTAGTACTACTACTATTAGTAGTAGAATAGTAATACTAGCAATAACAGTTGTCGCAACATTCAAGACAGGTGTAACACAAGACAGGTGTAGCACAAGACAGGTGTGATGGTTGATCACCATGACAACAGGGGGACGCTCTCAAACTATCAACACACTGACTAACCTTGTTGAAAGTATATCTTCTATACCCATGCACTCTAATTTCTCCACATAATGATCAATTTCAAAGTGCTGCAGCACACTTGTCTGGCCGTGCGCCATGGTGTCGACACAACCCTGGTGTCAGCGTCAGGAGGCAAGAGAGTATTCAAAGCTAGGGTAGTGGTGAGGGGAAGCTGGGTGGGACTCGCCCCTCACGCTGAGGGAGAAACAACACAGGGGTTGCCAGGGGTTTCACTTTATTAGTGCAGTAAGTAATGTATGGGTCGTCCCTCGCGACCTTGTATAAATCTGTACAGTAGCGAGTTGAATTATTGAAGCTACAGTTGGAAATTTTAATTCGGCAGTTAATGCCTTTACAGAGTACAAAAATAATTAAAAATTATATATATATATATATATATATATATATATATATATATATATATATATATATATATATATATATATATATATATATATATGTCGTGCCGAATAGGCAGAACTTGCGATCTTGGCTTAAATAGCAACGCTCATCTTGCCATATAGGACAAGTGAAAATTTGTGTATGCAATAATTTCGCCAAAATCATTCTGAATCTAACGAAAAAAATATATTTCACTGTGTTTGTTTAGTATTAAATTATTGTAAACAAATCTAACATATATTTAGTTGGGTTAGGCTAAAATAAATTGTTCTTGTTATAATAAGGTTAGGTAAGTTTTCTAAGATTCTTTTGGTGCAAAATTATAAATTTTTACATTAACATTAATGAAAAAAATATATCTTTAAACGTATAAGAGAAAATTTTAGAAATGACTTAACTTTAAATGAGTTCTTGCTAATTGACCAGTTTTACATATTCGGCACGACATATATATATATATTATATATATATATATATATATATATATATATATATATATATATATATATATATATATATATATATATATATGTATGTATGTATGTATGTATATATATATATATATATATATATATATATATATATATATATATATATATATATATATATATATATATATATATATATATATATATATATATTCGCTCTCGCGAATTCCTTGCATTGTTAAAATCTCTAGTAAGCCTGATGCATGCAGGGGATGAGATGAAAAGCTGTAAGCCTTCTCCCTAAAAGCTGGCTGCCTTGGATCAAACGTGTAGCGCAAGCTACACGCCAAGGTCTTGTCCAGTGTGGGTTGATTGGTAAAGCACTGCGTACCTTGTCCTAAGGTTCGTAGGTTCGAGTCTCCTTCAGCCAGAGATCAGTGTTTGTGTATATTTCGCCTGCTCTCGCGAATTCCTTGCATATATATATATATATATATATATATAGATATATATATATATATATATATATATATATATATATATATATATATATATATCAATAGTACCAGTAACGAGTTACCAGTAGATGACTCACTACCAACCGTCTGTGTGAATCACTGACTGTTATTCACGTTGCTGCTGACCATAGCATGTTTTTAAACACCGCTCACCCTCTAGTCTAGGCACTGGTGGGTCAGTCTGAGATAGAGAGCAGAGAGAGGCAGGGTGGTATGGTGCTTCCCATACTTTCCGTTATAATTATACGTACTAACCAGCCTACGTGAGTGTTCTTACTCCCATCTACGTTATCGAACCCACGTGACAAATTGGTGACAGCAGTGTGGGAGTGGATTTACGGGTATTTCAGACTTTAGAAAATTGTTTGTGGGGTGCCGGCAGGTGAGAGGTCACGTCTGCCAGCCTCAACGGGCACGCTTATCGAACTCACATGACACATATATATGTGCGCACTTGACAAATGCGATCATGGCGTAATAGCCCATAAAATACGTGCTAAAGGAATAACTGGGAAAGTGGGGAGATGGATCTTCAACTTCCTAACAAATCGAACACAAAGACTAGTAGTCAACAGAGTTAAATCGGAGGCTGCCATAGTGAAGAGCTCTGTTCCACAAGGCACAGTACTCGCCCCCATCTTATTCCTTATCCTCATATCAGACATAGACAGAGATATACACCACAGTACCATATCATCCTTTGCGGATGATACTAGGATCTGCATGAGGCTGTCATCTGCTGAGGACGCGGTTAACCTCCAAGAAGATATAAACAAAGTTTTCCAGTGGGCAACGGTAAACAATATGATGTTCAATGAGGACAAATTCCAACTACTCCGTTATGGAAAACTGGAGGAGATAATAACTAGAACAGAGTATACTACTGACTCCGGCCATACAATAGAGCGGAGTAGTAATGTCTGAGGATCTCACTTTCAAGGATCACAACAGTGCCACGATCGCACGTGCAAAGAAAATGATAGGGTGGATAATGAGAGCTTTCAAAACGAGAGATGCCAAGCCAATGATGATCCTTTTCAAATCAGTTGTTCTCTCTAGGCTGGAATACTGCTGTACATTAACATCTCCATACAAAGCAGGTGAAATCGCAGATCTAGAGAGTGTACAGAGATCCTTTACTGCACGTATAAGTTCTGTCAAGCACCTTAACTACTGGGAATGCTTGGAAGCACTTGACTTGTACTCGTTGGAACGCAGGAGGGAGAGATATATCATAATCTACACTTGGAAAATCTTGGAAGGAATGGTCCCAAATCTGCACACAGAAATCACTCCCTACGAAAGTAAAAGACTGGGCAGGCGATGCAAAATGCCCCCAATAAAAAGTAGGGGCGCCATTGGTACACTAAGGGAAAACACCATAAGTGTCCGGGGCCCAAAACTGTTCAACAGCCTCCCATCAAGCATTAGGGGAATTGCCAATAAGCCCCTGGCTGCCTTCAAGAGAGAGCTGGACAGATACCTAAAGTCAGTGCCGGATCAGCCGGGCTGTGGCTCGTACGTTGGACTGCGTGCGGCCAGCAGTAACAGCCTAGTTGATCAGGCCCTGATCCATCGGGAGGCCTGGTCATGGACCAGGGGGCGTTGATCCCCGGAATAACCTCCAGGTAATCCAGGTATATATATATATATTATATATATATATATATTATATATATATATATATATATATATATATAATATATAATATATATATATATATATATATATATGTTGAGGAACAAATAGGAAATATGGGACAATAAAAACTGATGTAATAATGAGCAAGGATCTGGTGGGACCCGGGTAGGATTAAGGGCTTCCCAAAATTTCAGAATTTAGTTTACATTTGCATAATGCCTAAATCCGGCCGTGAACCCATGTCTGACACATTTCTGACTATTATAAGTTTACAGCTGTATTTTATTCTTGGGAACGAAATATATTTAATGACATAGGACGAATTTGGAGTGTTATTTTCCTAATGATAAATATCTTTAAACTGAATAAATCAAGACACTCTTTACAGTTGTAGTGGAATGTGTCCCTTGGCTCGGTTGGCAACGTACTCGCCTCGCACACTGAGTATCCGTGGTTCAATCCCCGGCACGGGTGGATATGTTGAGCATGCTTCATTACACCCGGCCCTGTGTGGGACACATACTGCATCATATCACCAGTGAATGTAAGGCTGGTAAGCCTTCGGGAACCTACACAAACAAAAAGTAATTGAAGTTACTATACATGTCAGGTCAAAGCTAGCGTCTGGGTGGTTTTGATAAGGACCTGGCTTTTATGGGTCAGTAAACCTGCTGCAATATTCCTCCGTTCTTATGTTCTTATCTCTGCAACTTTCGACTGCAGGCTGCAATTAATCACCCATGTATAGAGGCTTGAGGAAGGTTAGAGGTTCACAACCAGATAGGTCTGCCAGTTGAAGGAATGAAGTAGAATCTCGTGCCTTGAAAGAACGAAGAATCATTGGAGACAAAATCACGACATACAAGATATTCAGAGGCATGAGAGGGACAGGAATATAACAACAGAGATTCAACCTGATCACAGTGTTGTAAGGAAATGCTTCATCAGTTCTCTGGCAGTGAACACAAACTCCGAACACACTGTACTCACCTAGTTGTACTCACCTAGTTGAGGTTGCAGGGGTCGAGTCCGAGCTCCTGGACCCACCTCTTCACTGGTCGCTACTAGGTCACTCTCCCTGAACCGTGAGCTTTATCATACCTCTGTCTCAAGGTAAGTATGACAGGCTTAGTAAGACACGTGAGTAAACATTAGGACATATTTATTAGAACACGTTTCGGTCCTGGGACCTTGAGGTGATCAAGGTCCAAGGACCGAAACTAATTTGTCGGTATCTATTACCACGGTTTATACCAAGTATGATAAGCTCCAAGAAACAATGGTAGTGAGTGCACAAACACACATTCTTTTACGCAAAAGCAACGATAAGGACAAAGGTTAAAATAAACTGACATTACTCTAGCCACAAGCCACAAACTTTGTCACTATTGAAATGAAACGTATGGAGTGGTTTGTGTTGATATTTCCACTCATGTTAAAACAGTCTTGAGGTCCACAGGTTCTCATTCCTGTTGAACCCGTCGTGTTCAAGCGAAGGTTGAAGGGGACACCAAACTTTAGCACCTGAACTTCTTTATTTTTCGTTCGATTTCTTTCATTTTTTTTGTACGTAAAGAAGTACCTTTACATTGTAATGTGACCAAGTTTCAATAAGATAGCTCAAAAAACAACTGAGAAAAAAATTATTTACTAATAATCATATTGCAAGGTACCGTCGATGTGGGACATGGAGAAGCTGTTTTGGCATTATCTACGCATAAAACAATGCTAAACACTATTTATCATGTTTAGCTTTACTGTAATTTATCCTTTCTTCATTCTTAAAAAAAATAAAGTTTGTATGGTTTTGACATTCAGCCAAATATCTGACTTTTGCCCTCACAAAAATCAAAAACAAATTATGATATCTCAAAAAGATAAACATCGTTTTGTAAAACAATTATATTATTCATTCTGGAGTATTTACCATATTTCTTTGTTATTTATATTGTTTATTATGTCATATTAGATCCATTGTGATAGATAAATAAGCCGTAGAAGCTATAATAGCGTTATATTGAAGCATATTCCCCGGTCATCCCGAGACTGGAATTTTCCATGACGTCAGCAAAATTATTGCCTTCATTGTCGCTTAAATATCCGTTGTGTAATCGCAAAAAAAGGCAATTGGAACTTGTATATTTACTACCAATTCAGAGTCATGTACTTATATATCTGTTATATCTATGTGACTCTGATGGGTTAATATTAAACCCCTTCAAGAATATCTTATTATTTCACATACACCTTTTAAATTACACCAAAGTGGTATGTATGTATAATGTTCGCCAAGACCGTAGTCCTGGCACGGGTCTCAGTCTTGCGATGACCCGTCTCACACCAAAGTGGTTGGGCCATTTATCTTTTATATCCTATCTGGTGGGAGCTCCATTGTTGGTGCTAGGGTGGATAGAAGTAAGGCAGGGAAACATGCACCAACAGGAAATACAGTCACAGAAACCCAAGGCAAACGGAAACCAAGCCTGTGCACATACTATGCACTTGGTATCTGCTGGCATGGGAAATCTGGAAAAACAGATGGGACGTGCAACTATGACCACCCTAGAAAATGCCATGCCCATATGACAACAGGAAAATGCAAACTCCCTTCCTGTAAGCTTTTTCACCCTGAACCGTGTACCTATTCAGTACAGGAAAGACTGTGCTATAACTTAAATTGCCAGGCATACCATCTAAAGGGGACAAAAAGATACAAAACATCCAGGCCATGGGAAAACCTGGGTAGCCACAGCCACTCAAGAGGGAGAGGTTTTTTAGTGCCAGGAAGGAAAAAAAACTGGCAGGAAATGGCAGAAATCGTACACCAAATCCAGTCATTCCTGGAGTGGAACCGCAGTCGATGGCCTCCACTCCAAACCAACAGATACAGATACTAATGCCGGAAAAAAAATCCCCCCCCAGTACCAACAATACCACCAGTCCGATAACATTCTTCTTTGCAAATATACAGGGTCTAAAGCCAGCAACAAACAACAAAATACCTTTCATCCGTGGACTGCTTGCAGAGGCAAAGGCAATGTTCGCGGCTTTCACTGAGACCCACATAAAGGATCACTTGGACAACGAAATATGGATCCCAGGTTACAACCTATACAGATGTGACAGAGTGAACAGGCAAAAGGGGGGGGGGGTTGGCCTGTACATTGCAGAGTCACTTGTTTGCACAGAACTGCTTAATGCCTCAAATGATGTAGTGGAAGTTTTAGCAGTAAAGGTCGAGAACCAAAACCTAGTCATTGTGGTAGTCTACAAGCCTCCGGATGCAACATCCCAGCAATTCCAGGAACAGCTGTTAAAAATTGACCACTGTCTGGAAAATCTTCCAGCTCCTGCACCCAACATCTTGCTCCTGGGGGATTTCAACTTAAGGCACCTAAAATGGAGGAATATAGCAAATAATATTGTTGCAGTAATAACACCAGGAGGCAGCTCTGATGAAAACTCACACTCACACGAGCTTTTAAATCTCTGCACAAAATTCAATTTAAACCAGCAAATAATAGAGCCTACTAGACTGGAGAATACACTAGACCTCATCTTCACTAACAATGATGATCTGATAAGAAATGTCACCATATCAAAAACAATATACTCAGATCACAACATAATTGAGGTTCAGACATGTATGCGTGGAGCCCCAGACCGACATAATGAGACTAGTCAGGAGGGAGCATTCACCAAATTCAACTTCAATAACAAAAACATAAAGTGGGACCAAGTAAACCAAGTCCTAACCGATATAAGCTAGGAAGATATACTAAGCAACACAGACCCCAACTTATGCCTAGAACAGATTAACTCGGTGGCACTCGATGTATGCACAAGGCTTATTCCTCTAAGAAAAAGGAGGAGTAGATGTAAAATAGAAAGTGACAGGCGCTCCCTTTACAGGCGACGGAAAAGAATAACAGAGCGGCTAAAAGAGGTCAATATATCTGAAATGCGTAGGGAGACACTGGTCAGAGAAATAGCAAGCATCGAACTTAAGTTAAAAGAATCCTTTAGGAGTCAGGAATCGCGGAAAGAACTAAAAGCCATAAATGAAATCGAAAGAAACCCAAAGTATTTCTTCTCCTATGCCAAATCAAAATCGAGAACAACGTCCAGTATTGGGCCCCTACTTAAACAAGATGGGTCCTACACAGATGACAGCAAGGAAATGAGTGAGCTACTCAAGTCCCAATATGACTCAGTTTTTAGCAAGCCGCTAACCAGACTGAGAGTCGAAGATCAAAATGAATTTTTTATGAGAGAGCCACAAAATTTGATTAACACAAGCCTATCCGATGTTATCCTGACGCCAAATGACTTCGAACAGGCGATAAATGACATGCCCATGCACTCTGCCCCAGGGCCAGACTCATGGAACTCTGTGTTCATCAAGAACTGCAAGAAGCCCCTATCACGAGCCTTTTCCATCCTATGGAGAGGGAGCATAGACACGGGGGTCGTCCCACAGTTACTAAAAACAACAGACATAGCCCCACTCCACAAAGGGGGCAGTAAAGCAACAGCAAAGAACTACAGACCAATAGCACTAACATCCCATATCATAAAAATCTTTGAAAGGGTCCTAAGAAGCAAGATCACCACCCATCTAGAAACCCATCAGTTACACAACCCAGGGCAACATGGGTTTAGAACAGGTCGCTCCTGTCTGTCTCAACTATTGGATCACTACGACAAGGTCCTAAATGCACTAGAAGACAAAAAGAATGCAGATGTAATATATACAGACTTTGCAAAAGCCTTCGACAAGTGTGACCATGGCGTAATAGCGCACAAAATGCGTGCTAAAGGAATAACAGGAAAAGTCTGTCGATGGATCTATAATTTCATCACTAACAGAACACAGAGAGTAGTCGTCAATAGAGTAAAGTCCGAGGCAGCTACGGTGAAAAGCTCTGTTCCACAAGGCACAGTACTCGCTCCCATCTTGTTCCTCATCCTCATATCCGACATAGACAAGGATGTCAGCCACAGCACCGTGTCTTCCTTTGCAGATGACACCCGAATCTGCATGACAGTGTCTTCCATTGCAGACACTGCAAGGCTCCAGGCGGACATCAACCAAATCTTTCAGTGGGCTGCAGAAAACAATATGAAGTTCAACGATGAGAAATTTCAATTACTCAGATATGGTAAACATGAGGAAATTAAATCTTCATCAGAGTACAAAACAAATTCTGGCCACAAAATAGAGCGAAACACCAACGTCAAAGACCTGGGAGTGATCATGTCGGAGGATCTCACCTTCAAGGACCATAACATTGTATCAATCACATCTGCTAGAAAAATGACAGGATGGATAATGAGAACCTTCAAAACTAGGGAGGCCAAGCCCATGATGACACTCTTCAGGTCACTTGTTCTATCTAGGCTGGAATATTGCTGCACACTAACAGCACCTTTCAAGGCAGGTGAAATTGCCGACCTAGAAAATGTACAGAGAACTTTCACGGCGCGCATAACGGAGATAAAACACCTCAGTTACTGGGAGCGCTTGAGGTTCCTAAACCTGTATTCCCTGGAACGCAGGAGGGAGAGATACATGATTATATACACCTGGAAAATCCTAGAGGGACTAGTACCGAACTTGCACACGAAAATCACTCACTACGAAAGCAAAAGACTTGGCACCATCCCCCCAATGAAAAGCAGGGGTGTCACTAGCACGTTAAGAGACCATACAGTAAGTGTCAGGGGCCCGAGACTGTTCAACTGCCTCCCAGCACACATAAGGGGGATTACCAACAGACCCCTGGCAGTCTTCAAGCTGGCACTGGACAAGCACCTAAAGTCAGTTCCTGATCAGCCAGGCTGTGGCTCGTACGTTGGTTTGCGTGCAGCCAGCAGCAACAGCCTGGTTGATCAGGCTCTGATCCACCAGGAGGCCTGGTCACAGACCGGGCCGCGGGGGCGTTGACCCCCGGAACTCTCTCCAGGTAAACTCTCCCCCCTCCCACCCCCTCAAGGAAGGTTCCTTGATGTTGGTGAGGGGCTCTTGATTTAGGAAATTGGATCTGTGCTCCAGTTCCCCGAATTAAGCCTGAATGCCTTCCACATCCCCCCCCAGGCGCTGTATAATCCTCCGGGTTTAGCGCTTCCCCTTGATTATAATAATAATAATAATCCCCCCTCCCACCCTTTTCCAATATTTCTATCCTTACCTATCCTTCCTTACCCATCTTACCAAAGCTCTGGTCATAAGAAGAAGAAGTCCCACCCACTGTATTATGATGCCAAATCGTCAATTATTATCTTAGAAAGAATAATACAATAAATACAGGAAAAAAAAATCGGGGAAAAAAATTTAAATTGACGACAGGTGAGCAGACCTGCCGCGGGTGGTGACGTCACCCTAGGTGTTTTAAATGACCATAATTCCTTGTAGGAATGTCGTAGAACAATGATTCTTGTACCATTATGTTGCCAGAGAGTTAAGCTATTTTTCTATATGATTAACTCAATTTGTGAATTTTTCGACAAAGTTTTTGTTCGCGCTGAGCTCGATCTATTTACCCCATAAATCCCACGCCGACCCTCCTTCATAATTTATATCACAGTACTGATATTATATAAACAAATCAATAAAATAATTTAATTTTGTGGCGCAGGCACAATGCTCAGTCCCCAAGCTTACATTCACAGTGTTATTTTTGATAACCAGCAATGGTGCCAGTGATATGCATCAGATAGCCAGCGAGGGGATGTATCAGGTTTGCTGAGAGTTTTACCTACGTCGTTCTGAAGACAGCACCCAGGTTCCCAGGAGCTTATCTTGGGGGTCTTCAGACGGCACTCAGGCGTCGCAGGAAGCATCCTTCCTTGAAACATCTAGCCTCTGAGGACACTTCCTACACACTACATCAGCTTAGCCATTGTTTCAGTACATTAGCTGATCAGCATGGGCTCCGACTATGTAAGTTGAGGCAGTTTATATTTTTGTTCATGAGTTAAGTATCGCTTGTTTAACTATGTACTTGATTTTCATCTTATTGAGGAAAATAGACACAAATATAATAGCTTACATGATATGTCTTAGTACCTTATTAATAAAAACAATATACCACACATTTCAAGCAAATATTCTATTTTTGCTGGCATCTGCTAGAAAAATGACAGGATGGATAATGAGAACCTTCAAAACTAGGGAGGCCAAGCCCATGATGACACTCTTCAGGTCACTTGTTCTATCTAGGCTGGAATATTGCTGCACACTAACAGCACCTTTCAAGGCAGGTGAAATTGCCGACCTAGAAAATGTACAGAGAACTTTCACGGCGCGCATAACGGAGATAAAACACCTCAATTATTGGGAGCGCTTGAGGTTCCTAAACCTGTATTCCCTGGAACGCAGGAGGGAGAGATACATGATTATATACACCTGGAAAATCCTAGAGGGACTAGTACCGAACTTGCACACGAAAATCACCCACTACGAAAGCAAAAGACTTGGCAGACGATGCACCATCCCCCCAATGAAAAGCAGGGGTGTCACTAGCACGTTAAGAGACCATACAATAAGTGTCAGGGGCCCGAGACTGTTCAACTGCCTCCCAGCACACATAAGGGGGATTACCAACAGACCCCTGGCAGTCTTCAAGCTGGCACTGGACAAGCACCTAAAGTCAGTTCCGGATCAGCCGGGCTGTGGCTCGTATGTTGGTTTGCGTGCAGCCAGCAGCAACAGCCTGGTTGATCAGGCTCTGATCCACCAGGAGGCCTGGTCTCAGACCGGGCCGCGGGGGCGTTGACCCCCGGAACTCTCTCCAGGTAAACTCCAGGTAATTATTATTATTATTATTATTATTATTATTATTATTATTATTATTATAAAACTAGTCAGGCTGGTTCTGCTTGACGTAACTTGAAGGCCAGGGCTGGCGTTTAGCTTCCATTTCACTGTATTCCAAGAAAACCTTACCTAACATTGCTTTATCTCGTACATGATACACCTGATGGTTCACATATCAACTCACCTTCACTGGAACAGCAAATTTCCTGCTAATTAAATACATATCCTATTTTATCTGGCGTTTTTTTATGTATTTTAATGTCTAGAAGTGCTGCTGCTTCTACAATTTCAGCAGGTATATGTACCACATACTTCTTACCTCCATTTCTTTATATAGTCCACCTGGTAAATGCTGTCGCCTCTGATTTAATGCATCAACACATATAAAAACAAAAAGCCGTCGAGGTTAAAGTTTTTTGCAGTGACGAAATATCCAGTCACATGATCTACATTCTCACCATGGCCATAATTTTTGAAGGGGTAGAAGGGTAAGCCAGCTGAAGGCCTCTGTCAAATGACCATAAGCTCCAGCTGTGGGGTCACCATATGACTAAGGACCCACATCAGGAAACACTTGTCCTGTTTCCTGACGAACCTAACCTACATGCTCAAATATAACAGTCTAGGTGGCGACGACGATTTATACAATTCCATGAAAATTTTATTGTACCCTTATTGTCACTCTGTCTGACTTTTTTGGGTTATCCTAGGTTCTCTACACATATGCTGCTATGTATGATAATTCTATGTAACTGTATTTGTGTATACCTGAATAAACTTACTTACTTACTTACTTACCCGACTCAAAAGTTACTTTTAAGGATGTCAAGAGCTTGGTTTTATCTTATCGAGAGTGAGCGAGGAAGTGTTTTTTAGGAAATAATTGCACTGATGACTGTGTATGAAAATTGAGGGACTATAAGCATCTGATTTTGTGAAGCGGTAAAACCGTCTGGGTCATTAAGGAGTGGTTGAGGCTCGATCCTCCATTCACTAATCGTGCATCACCTCTGTCTTGAAGAGTACTACACCGTTACTTTAGATAACATTTCCCAGTCCTACGATCATGAAATAAAGAAATCCTATCAGGGATTTATTTTCCAACTGTGTTTTTATACACTGATAAGCATGGCTTGGGGGTCAGGCGTGGTCAGCATGATATGGAGGACTTCTGCGTCAGCCTTCGTCGGGTGTGGACGTCTCCCTCTCGCCTGAGTATCGGTGACAAATTTCCACCGTTCTCTCTGGGACGCATGTCCTCATCTACTTTTCCCGCCGGGCACTCTACAGGAGGGGCACCTGTTCATCGGCTTACTTTAGCCAGCTCCATTTTTTTCCGCTCTGCTGAAAATTCTTTAACGGTCTTTGGTGGGAAGCCGGTTACTGAACTCAGGTGGGAGTGTGGGTGTCCCTCTCTGCTGGGGCTTGGCAAGGGAGTCTACCGGATCTAATTGGAAACTTCAAGTTTCTATTTCTATTTACAAAGGAACTTTTGTTCCTTTTCTCTCATCGCCCAGCCTTGGGCAACAATTTTTTCTTGTCCCATCGAGAAGTCGGGCTCGATACAGCGTATGCTGTCAGTGGCCCTGATAAACCCATCAAAGAAAAGAAAGAAAGAAGACGCTGTGCATTTAAGCTAAGTTTTGTAGTGGTGTACACCTTTTGTTTAGCTAACTCAAGCCATAGGCTCTTCTATGGTTCACCTAGGCTCTGACATGGCCAGGGTGTTGTGGGATGAGTGAGGAAATAAGAAATGGGGTTGGTATTGGAGTAGTGACGACCTGACGTTGACTAGGCCCAGTGTTATGGTTGCTGGACCACCAGCCGCCTGCTGCTTGTGTCCGCTATTTGGGCGTTTAGGATAGGAGATACATGAAGGTGTTCTCTAGAGTGTGTATACAGTGTTATGATGAATAAATAGATATATTTTCCTAACTAGGCTCTTCTATGGTTCACCTAGGCTCTGACATGGCCAGGGTGTTGTGGGATGAGTGAGGAAATAAGAAATGGGGTTGGTATTGGAGTAGTGACAACCTGACGTTGACTAGGCCCAGTGTTATGGTTGCTGGACCACCAGCCGCCTGCTGCTTGTGTCCGCTATTTGGGCGTTTAGGATAGGAGATACATGAAGGTGTTCTCTAGAGTGTGTATACAGTGTTATGATGAATAAATAGATATATTTTCCTAACTAGGATTTTTGCCTAACCTGTTAACCAACCCATTGAAGTAACAAATACAGGTTTAGCACTTTCTGTTTTGACTGGGTTAGCCCTGTGTGGCCTGTTTATGCCTGATGTGTGTAACTTTTACATTTGCCCTTACACAAGGCTCTAGGCCCCAGGTATCCCACTTTTAAGTCCCTGACAGGATTTCTTTATAATTCCAGTTTCACCTACTTTACAGTACCCCCAAATGTACAGTATGAATTATAAAATTATGTTTTACAATTATAGCATTCATACTATTATGACACCCTTCTCTACTGTATATACATTACAATGTCATGCAGAACCCTGCATAACAACACTACACAAAAATACATCACAACACAACACTACACAATATACATCACAACACTACACAATATACATCACAACACTACACAATATACATCACAACACTACACAATATACATCACAACACTACACAATATACATCACAACACTACACAGTATACATCACAACACTACACAATATACATCACAACACAACACTACACAATATACATCACGAGGAAGAGGTTTTTTAGTGCCAGGAAGGAAAAAAAACTGGCAGGAAATGGCAGAAATCGTACACCAAATCCAGTCATTCCTGGAGTGGAACCACAGTCGATGGCCTCCACTCCAAACCAACAGATACAGATACTAATGCCGGAAAAAAAATCCCCCCCCAGTACCAACAATACCACAAGTCCGATGACATTCTTCTTTGCAAATATACAGGGTCTAAAGCCAGCAACAAACGACAAAATACCTTTCATCCATGGACTGCTTGCAGAGGCAAAGGCAATGTTCGCGGCTTTCACTGAGACCCACGTGAAGGATCACTTGGACAACGAAATATGGATCACAGGTTACAACCTATACAGATGTGACAGAGTGAACAGGCAAAAGGGGGGAAGGTTGGCCTGTACATTGCAGAGTCACTTGTTTGCACAGAACTGCTTAATGCCTCAAATGATGTAGTGGAAGTTTTAGCAGTAAAGGTCGAGAACCAAAACCTAGTCATTGTGGTAGTCTACAAGCCTCCGGATGCAACATCCCAGCAATTCCAGGAACAGCTGTTAAAAATTGACCACTGTCTGGAAAATCTTCCAGCTCCTGCACCCAACATCTTGCTCTTGGGGGATTTCAACTTAAGGCACCTAAAATGGAGGAATATAGCAAATAATATTGTTGCAGTAATAACACCAGGAGGCAGCTCTGATGAAAACTCACACTCACACGAGCTTTTAAATCTCTGCACAAAATTCAATTTAAACCAGCAAATAATAGAGCCTACTAGACTGGAGAATACACTAGACTGATAAGAAATGTCACCATATCAAAAACAATATACTCAGATCACAACATAATTGAGGTTCAGTCATGTATGCGCGGAGCCCCAGACCGACATAATGAGATTAGTCACGAGGGAGCATTCACCAAATTCAACTTCAATAACAGAAACATAAAGTGGGACCAAGTAAACCAAGTCCTAACCGATATAAGCTGGGAAGATATACTAAGCAACACAGACCCCAACTTATGCCTAGAACAGATTAACTCGGTGGCACTCGATGTATGCACAAGGCTTATTCCTCTAAGAAAAAGGAGGAGTAGATGTAAAACAGAAAGAGACAGGCGCTCCCTTTACAGGCGACGGAAAAGAATAACAGAGCGGCTAAAAGAGGTCAATACGTATATCTGAAATGCGTAGGGAGACACTGGTCAGAGAAATAGCAAGCATCGAACTTAAGCTAAAAGAATCCTTTAGGAGTCAGGAATCGCGGGAAGAACTAAAAGCCATAAATGAAATCGAAAGAAACCCAAAGTATTTCTTCTCCTATGCCAAATCAAAATCGAGAACAACGTCCAGTATTGGGCCCCTACTTAAACAAGATGGGTCCTACACAGATGACAGCAAGGAAATGAGTGAGCTACTCAAGTCCCAATATGACTCAGTTTTTAGCAAGCCGCTAACCAGACTGAGAGTCGAAGATCAAAACGAATTTTTTATGAGAGAGCCACAAAATTTGATTAACACAAGCCTATCCGATGTTATCCTGACGCCAAATGACTTCGAACAGGCGATAAATGACATGCCCTTGCACTCTGCCCCAGGGCCAGACTCATGGAACTCTGTGTTCATCAAGAACTGCAAGAAGCCCCTATCACGAGCCTTTTCCATCCTATGGAGAGGGAGCATGGACACGGGGTCGTCCCACAGTTACTAAAAACAACAGACATAGCCCCACTCCACAAAGGGGGCAGTAAAGCAACAGCAAAGAACTACAGACCAATAGCACTAACATCCCATATCATAAAAATCTTTGAAAGGGTCCTAAGAAGCAAGATCACCACCCATCTAGAAACCCATCAGTTACACAACCCAGGGCAACATGGGTTTAGAATAGGTCGCTCCTGTCTGTCTCAACTATTGGATCACTACGACAAGGTCCTAAATGCACTAGAAGACAAAAAGAATGCAGATGTAATATATACAGACTTCGCAAAAGCCTTCGACAAGTGTGACCATGGCGTAATAGCGCACAAAATGCCTGCTAAAGGAATAACAGGAAAAGTTGGTCGATGGATCTATAATTTCCTCACTAACAGAACACAGAGAGTAGTCGTCAACAGAGTAAAGTCCGAGGCAGCTACGGTGAAAAGCTCTGTTCCACAAGGCACAGTACTCGCTCCCATCTTGTTCCTCATCCTCATATCCGACATAGACAAGGATGTCAGCCACAGCACCGTGTCTTCCTTTGCAGATGACACCCGAATCTGCATGACAGTGTCTTCCATTGCAGACACTGCAAAGCTCCAGGCGGACATCAACCAAATCTTTCAGTGGGCTGCAGAAAACAATATGAAGTTCAACGATGAGAAATTTCAATTACTCAGATATGGTAAACATGAGGAAATTAAATCTTCATCAGAGTACAAAACAAATTCTGGCCACAAAATAGAGCGAAACACCAACGTCAAAGACCTGGGAGTGATCATGTCGGAGGATCTCACCTTCAAGGACCATAACATTGTATCAATCGCATCTGCTAGAAAAATGACAGGATGGATAATGAGAACCTTCAAAACTAGGGAGGCCAAGCCCATGATGACACTCTTCAGGTCACTTGTTCTATCTAGGCTGGAATATTGCTGCACACTAACAGCACCTTTCAAGGCAGGTGAAATTGCCGACCTAGAAAATGTACAGAGAACTTTCACGGCGCGCATAACGGAGATAAAACACCTCAATTATTGGGAGCGCTTGAGGTTCCTAAACCTGTATTCCCTGGAACGCAGGAGGGAGAGATACATGATTATATACACCTGGAAAATCCTAGAGGGACTAGTACCGAACTTGCACACGAAAATCACTCACTACGAAAGCAAAAGACTTGGCAGACGATGCACTATCCCCCCAATGAAAAGCAGGGGTGTCACTAGCACGTTAAGAGACCATACAATAAGTGTCAGGGGCTCGAGACTGTTCAACTGCCTCCCAGCACACATAAGGGGGATTACCAACAGACCCCTGGCAGTCTTCAAGCTGGCACTGGACAAGCACCTAAAGTCAGTTCCGGATCAGCCGGGCTGTGGCTCGTACGTTGGTTTGCGTGCAGCCAGCAGCAACAGCCTGGTTGATCAGGCTCTGATCCACCAGGAGGCCTGGTCACAGACCGGGCCGCGGGGGCGTTGACCCCCGGAACTCTCTCCAGGTAAACTCCAGGTAAACTACACAATATACATCACAACACTACACAATATACCTCACAACACAACACTACACAATATACATCACAACACAACACTACACAATATACATCACAACACAACACTACACAATATTCATCTCATCACAACATTTTTCTTTTCACATAATTTATCTTTATCATTTTATGTCTGAGATCTATTGAAGTTTCGTGTTTTAAAATAAACATAAGAAATAAACCCTGATCCACTGCGAGCCTGGTCACAGACCTGGCCGCAGGGGCGTTGACCCCCGAAACCCTTTCCAGGTATACTCCTGGAACGGTGGTGTCAAAGAAATGTGTGATCCATGAATGGTGGGGTTAAAGAAATGTGTAATCCATGAATGGTGGGGTCAAAGAAATGTGATCCATGAATGCTGGGGTCAAAAAAATGTGTGATCCATGAATGGTGGGATTAAAGAAATTCAATTCAAATTCAAAGTTTATTCTCTATAAAGATTACAATGTTGAATTTACAGAATTTGGTTGTTGTGTGGTTTACATATAGTTAAATAATGATTACAGAGTGTACCACTAGAACGCCTAGCATGGCTAGGCATTTCGGGCAGACTTAGTTTAATTCTTTATTTTAAAATATTACAAATTATGAGGTAAGTTGGTATTATGGCTAAGTGACTAAATACTAGTTTGTGAGTTTAGCAATGTGAATGTTTTTGTTTTGGCACAGTACATAGTTTCAGTATTGGAGTATCATAGGATTCATTATTTTAAGATTGAGATTAATATTTCTGTTTATGGTCAAATGGGTGAGTGAGTGTAAGTGTGAACCACCAGGTGGTATTTGTGTAGTTAGTTGATGGGGTTTATCAGGGAGATAAGATGTTTTCTAATGGTAGTTTTGAAGGTGATGAATGTGTCTGCAGTTCGTGTTTGATCCATGAATGGTGGGGTCAAAGAAATGTGATCCATGAATGCTGGGGTCAAAGAAATGTGTAATCCATGAATGGTGGGGTCAAAGAAATGTGATCCATGAATGCTGGGGTCAAAGAAATGTGTGATCCATGATTGGTGGGGTCAAAGAAATGTGTGATCCATGAATGCTGGGGTCAAAGAAATGAGTGATCCATGAATGCTGGGGTCAAAGAAATGTGTGATCCATGAATGGTGGGATTAAAGAAATGTTTGATCCATAAATGGGTCAAAGACGTGTGATCCATGAATGGGTTAAAGAAATGTGTGATCCATGAATGGTGGAGTCAAGGAATGGTGATCCAATTCATGTCTGTATATATAGCTCACTGCAATTCTGACCACATATGAACATGTAACTAGTTCATTACTATTGTAACTTGTTCAGCAATCAAAGCTCTTCGACACAGTCCCTGGACCCATTATGTACTTCTGTAATCTTTTCACTGATACTCGCAGGATGGGTATGTGGTACATAATAAAGATATTGAACTAATAAAACTTGAGGAACAGTGGCCTTAGTGAAGGGTGGTCTGAAGAACGGTGGAGGCTCAACTATATGTCTGATATCCTCAGTACACTCAAGCATCTTAACTCATCACTTGTGTGAGTGAGTGGTCTCGGGAAATGATGGTCTCAAGGAACGGTGGTCACAGGGAACGGTGGTCACAGAGAACGGTGGTTGCAGGGAACGGTGGTCACAGAGAACGGTGGTCACAGGGAAAGGTGGTCACAGGGAACGGTGATCGCAGGGAACGGTGGTCTCAAGGAATGGTGGCCACAGGAAATGGTGGAACTTGATCCTAGGTTTAATAAGTCACCTTCTTGTCTTGCAGGATGAATCCACGTATTTCCTTCAAATACTTTTTGTCATTTTCCTTCTTTTTCTTGTAAAGCTTGGGTTTCTGTGTCTTGTCTACTGCATTACCCAGGTCTATAAGATGTGCTATGTAATTTTGTCCTTTCTTTCTAATCATGATATTTGATTCTGTTATGTCATTATGGGCAAAATCGGTCTTATGGAAATCTTTTAGTGCTTCCTTAGCTGCTTTATATGCCTTCAGGCAATCTTCAAAAGAATTCTTCAATATAAATTTTGAGAAAGTTATCCCAGTGCAATATGACATCACGATAGCCAAAGGTTCATAAATTATTCCATAAAGTTTGGGAACTCCACCAGCACCATCAACTTTCAGGAGAGCTCTGGCTTCCTTCACAGCTTCTTCCACATAAATGTCACCGAAGAACTCCTTGACGACGACGGTGGTTGTGGAACCATCTTTTTGTTTTAAGATAGCTTTGAAAGTCTCTCCACATCCCCCTCTTCCAAGTCTTTTCTTGATATCCAGGCTGCTCCAGGATAATACAGGAATGACAGTGTCGCTGGTGGATCCACCTGTCTTTGTCTCACTGTCTGGGGGGCAGAAATTCTCTGCAAGTTCAGTACTCTTGTCCTGGAGGAGAGTCACATCCAATTTTGGCTTTTTGGAAGGTGAGGCGAGAGGTGATGTGGAACGAGGTCTCTTGAAGTTTGCACAGGATGACATATCATTACTTGCATTGACGTAGCTGGCTGTATCATTTAACATCTCGAGTGAGTCCTTCATAAGAAGCTGAGTCTCACTGTCAGCTTCTTGTCCGTCAGCAGTCTTAGCGAAGAAATCGTCTTCTCTTCCTTCCACTTTTGCCATTGAAGAAACAATTGTTGCTTCAGGAAAAACTCAAGTAAGAGATCTCAAGAAACACTGAGTACTTTCCTAAAATAGACGGGTTGACCAAAAATATAGCTAATACACTTGATGACCAACAGTATATTTTGCACACGGGATGTCCAATAATATACTTGATACAGGAGATTACCGATAATTTATTCCAAAGAAGGGATGACTAATAGTATAGTTAATAGAAGGGATGACCAATAATATAGTTAATACACAAGATTACCTATAATATATTCCAGAGATGGGATGACTAATATTATAGTAATAGAAGGGATGACCAATAATATAGTTAATACACAAGATTACCTATAATATATTCCAGAGATGGGATGACTAATATTATAGTAATAGAAGGGGTGACCAATAATGTAGTTAATACAGAAGACTACCGATAATACATTCGAAAGATGGGATGACTAATATTATAGTTAATAGAAGGGATGACCAATAATATATTTAATACAGAAGATTACCGATAATATACGTATTCCACAGACGGGATGACTAATATTATAGTTAATAGAAGATAATTAATAGAAGGACGATCATATAATATAGCTAGAGTGAGGAAAGTGAGTGGTTCACTATTACAGAAGAGGTCATATGTTATGATGTTGTAATATTTATATGGTAGGTGAGTTATGTTTGTATGGTAGGTGAGTTATATTTGTATGGTAGGTGAGTTATGTTTGTATGGTAGGTGAGTTATGTTTGTATGGTAGGTGAGTTATGTTTGTATGGTAGGTGAGTTATGTTTGTATGGTAGGTGAGTTATATTTGTATGGTAGGTGAATTAAGTTTGTATGGTAGGTAAGTTATGTTTGTATGGTAGTTGAGTTATACTTGTATGGTGAGGAACTGACATACTAAATATCCTCCTTTTCTACAGTCAACACCACAAATATGTCGATGCAGTGCAAGTGGTGACCTGCCTTATGTAAGTACATGTCGCCATTTACTCTTTGTCACAGATAATAGTACATTCGTATCTTATCAGAACGCTTGTAAAAAAAATAATTCCTCATTTATACCTTCAGTGAGACTTCGTGTCTATAAATTAGTCATTTTTAGGTAACTTTACATTCATGTGTAGTTTATTGCAACATTTTTTCTTCATCTTAAGTTAAATATTGATGGAACTCGGTATAGCCAAGGTAAGTTTTTTTATAACTTGGTAAGAGATGGTAATAGCTGTGTAATACGTAACTTTATTAGTGCAAGACGTGGTGGAGGCTTGATCCTCCATCTGCTGACCACTAGACAGACGCTTTTTCTATTTACCCTCACCTATATAACCTAAGGACTCAGGAACTTCAGGTTTGATCCAGCCTTTTGCTGATCTGTGGCACGAATCTAATGTAGATACCCTTATATACTCTACTTCTGGTTTTAACTTATACTCGCTCTAGCGAGAGAGAGAGAGAGAGAGAGAGAACGAGAGAGAGAGAGAGAGAGAGAATGAGAGAGAGAAAGAGAATGAGAGAGAGAAAGAAAATGAGAGGGAGAGAACGAGAGAGAGAGAACGAACTGGCCCAGTGGCTATCGCGACTGTCTGGAGTTATGAGACTGATCGTGGGTTCTAACCCCCACCTGTGGTATTCTTTTTTCTTTCTTTTTTAGAGAGAGAGAGAGATCATACATGAGCATTTTATCAGTGCATTACCATTCCTTGCTAGGAAGTACACGACGCTGCCAGAAATGGTTACCTCACTAAAGTATCAAACTACTTGAAAACCAATGACAACGTGAACGCGATGTACAGCGGCAAGACGATGCTACACACAGCATGTGAAAACGGCCGGTTTAATGTAGTAGAAAAGCTGTTAAGTCATCGAAACATCTGCATGAACCTGCGTACGAATAACAAGAATGTGGACACTGCTCTTATACTGGCATCAAGAAATGGTCACCTAGACTGTGTTAAAGCTCTCCTCCCAGCAAAAACCCAGGTATTAATATATATAGTTATTGATAAATAGTATTCAGTTTACACTATTGTTATATCTACAAAAAACATCAAATATATTAAATTCACAGACCATAAATGTGTTATAATATCTTATACTAAGAACTACTGACAATATCCTTTTTACCCAAACAGTTCAGATTTTGTTGTACTAGAAGAATACATAGAGAGGTACATGCTGAGAGTTTAATCCCAATTTTAAGATTAATGTAGTCTTGCCTGGTAGTGAAAATGCTGTCATGAAGCCAGAATGACCCTCGTGTAGTTGATAGGTTTTAGACCCTAGTAAGTAACCAACAATAACAATAATAATTTAATTATCACTAATGCTCTTTTACAGTGCCCACTGGATATAGAGAGTAAAAATAGTTATGGAAATAAAGCTCTTGATGACGCTTTAGTGTATAAAAGAGAAGAGGTTGTTTTCCTACTCATGGCTACTACCAAGGTGGGTGTGTTGCTGTAGTTTTTTGTGGCTGACCACAAACATGTAGTATATGTTTCTCCTAGGTGAGCATTTATGAGCTTATACAGAGATACATGAACTTTAGATTTACATGCTCCTTTAAGGCAGCTAAGGAGGGGTATTCTCTTAAGAAACTGATAGGGATAATTTACAAGGCCTCCAAGGGAAATTTTTCAGGGCAGATCAAGACTGCTCTGGGGCCCCTGGGGGCAGGCTGAGACCCCCAGTCTAAGTGGATTTTACACACTTTTCTAAATAAATTAAAAATAGTTGAAATTACAAAAAAAAAAAAAAAAAAAGTCTGTGGTCATAGGGCCCCTTCAGAGATTCACAGCCAGGCTCCGGACCAGTGTACTTGGGATAAAGATATTTATGTACTGTTATGTTATTCATTCTCAGAAGACTTGTTGACACCTGATTAGGGATATCATGTCTGGATCCAGGGAAGAAGATATATTTCATTCGGCAGGGATATAGGTTCCCTGGTATTGGTCTTAAACATTTGATGGCCTGACCAGTGATCAAGGTGTTACACTAGCCTACCTGTCCACCCAATTATCAGTAAACATAAACAGTATCACACCTACCACCTCAAATCACCCATCGTGATTTTAATATAATTAATATTTGTGTTTACAGAGATATGATAACTCTAAAGTAGTTGGCAGTACTTCTAGCTCTACGTCGTGATTTCTCTGTAAGTTACTGGCTTCTTGTATGCCTCGTTTCTGTCTCTCTCTCTTGTACGTTTTGCCCAGCCTTATATAAGCTGTTACATTCTTAAATCTATGATTTTCTTAGGATTGCTGTATATTCATGGGTAAGTGCTAAACTCTTTGTGATCGTACAACTACTGTGGAATGGATTCAGTCAGATTTGATCCCAGGTAAGTGTATATTGTCCTGATATAAACAATATATACAGTGAGCAGCTCTCAGCAGTTTTGCATAAGTGATGCTTCAATTACGAGCCTGGCCCATGGCCGGGCTCCGAGAGTAGTGAGGGTCAAAAGTCACCAAAGGTATATATATCTACAGTCACCTTAAATACCCAGGACTCGCCAAGTGAAGGTGGCTGCTCATAGAGTTCCCAGCATTTTCATAGAAGTCGCTAGACACATCATGGCTACCTTATCTTGGACAGTCATGGGTGCTCTCACAGTGAGTTAGTTGTTTTAATTCTTAGGGTTATAATCATGACTAATTTCCAGAGTAACTTACAGAAAGACTTTAAATAATAAGATATTCCAAGGACCCTAGTGGAAATAAGTCACTCACTTTTTTTTTGGGGGGGGAGGGGGTTATCCTAGGTAATTTACATATATACATGTATTACTATGTATGTTAATTGTACTTGTGTAGCTGTACCTAATACACTTAGTGTTGGTTCACCCATAACAAACACCACTCTGTCTTTGTGTAATTTTTTTAAATATGCTGCTTTCATTCAAACATTTGTTATTTTTTCTGTTTGATTTTCCATTGCAGCTTAATCCATTTTTTTATTTTTTTTGCCTTAATCTTATTGATTTTACTTAATTCCTAGGAGATAGCGGTAAACCCATAAGAGTCATGCATCACCTTAGGGAATGAGAGGCAATAGGGTTCAATCCAAGGAAGCAGGGCCTATGTGAGGGAGGGGGGGGTGTTCAGCCAGTACTTAGATTGAGGGCCTCAGCCTGCCCCCAGGGGCCCCAAAGCATCTTTATTCCGCCTTGCAAAATTTCTCTGAGGCCCTGTGAGGAAGGATAGGTCAATTCCAATTCCTTGGATCAAGAGCCTTTCATCAGGGTCAAGGACCCTCTATTGATGGGTTGCATTTCAGAGGGTTATTTGAAATGAAATTTCCGAATACTCCTGGTAAGACAGGTATCAAATGAATGGTGGATCACCCAGGTACTTTGGAAGTAAATGATGAATTTGGTCAAAAAAATTAGGTCGATATCTTGTTCTCTTTTTTTCTCTAATAATAATGATAGCAATATAAGCAGTAGTGCATTATTATAATCATAACTAAGTGCTAAACCCACAAGGGTCATACAAAGCAGTACTATAATATATAATTATGTTGCTTATTGATCAGTTATCCATGTATTTCACCTAATGCCTATTCTACCATTTATCTCAACAGAAGTTTTCCACATCTAGTTTCAACTAAAGTGACACAACCTCCATCCCAGGGAACACAAGATTTATATACAAAATATGGAAAAAATGAGTGATAAAAAATTCTATTTTTGCTATACGGGCCTTTCTTCATAAAGCATATCAAGAATGGCAGTCTTCACACAATCTGTTTACAGTAACTTTTTTTTTTTTTTTGATGGGGAAGTGCTAAACCCACAGAGGTCATACAGCACCTTTGAGAATGTATGGTAATCACACTTTCCTAGGAAAGAGAGGGTAGATATACTTCTTTGAATCAATTATTATGGGGGAATGCTAAACCCACGGGGATTTATACAGCGCCTTTGTGGGGGAGGATGTGGAAGGTATTCAGACAATTCAGTTAACTGGAGCACAGATCCAATTCCCTAGTCAAGAGCCTCACTTGAGGGGTTCTTTAAATAAACCTCTTCAAGGGGGGCTCCTTGTTGTGGTGAAGAGGCTCTTGGTCTGAGGAATTAGACCTGTCGGTCTCCTTCCTCAGACCAAACCTAATTACGCCCCAATCCCCCTTCCCTATCCCATCCTTCCCTTTTTCCTTTCCTCCTCCTCCTCCTCCCCACCCCTCCCTTTTGCCCTTCCTTTTTGGCCTTTGGGATTTTTTCCCACAGGCACGCTAGTTCCTAGGTAGGGGAAAGGGTACTGGGGTCCATCCCATTCCATTGAGGTTCTTGGCAGTGGCGTAGTTTGCCGTGGAATCTGGATTGCCTGGGGATGTCCCGATCCCTCTCCGGTATCCTGGAGGGTGGCTTTGGGTGTCTCTCGGGCGATGGGTGTATCTCTGGAAGCCACCTTTCGGATTCCGGGGGTGGTGGCCGAAGGAGGTATGCTTTGTGGCGGATATCCGGCCGCCCTCTCTTTTGTCCACCGAGGTAGCTCGGCAGATGTGAGGTTGCTATCCCGGATTGCTGGTTTACTGGCATGATGGGTAGGGTATGGCACAGGTTCCATGCTGCATCTACGCTACTAGCGGTGCTGAGGTCCTCTTGGGTGCGGAGAAAGATTTCTGGCCCTTTCATTCCTCCTAGGAACTATCCCTCCCCGGTCTCCCCTTTTTTTATTCTTTTTTTATTTTTATTTTCTTTTCTTTCTTTTTTTTCCTTAAAAACAAAAAGAAAGAAGTAACCTAACCATGGCAGCCCTAGTCCATGAACCTGCTACCCCCAGGCCCCTTCTTGATACCGCACCCCGTTTTGACCCCGCCTCGTCTTTGGACCACTCTTCGGACACTCCTCATGCCTCTGTACCTCTTGCTGGTGCTGTTTCCTCACCCGCTTCAGGTACTGAGGTCTCGACTGACTCCTTCGATTTATCTGACCTCCAGTCTCCTTTGACTTTGCTTCCGGCCTCTCCCTCTACGGTGCGCCAATTTTCGAATCGCTGGCCCATTCCACGTCGGGCCAACTCTGGTCCCATGCCTAAACGCCAACGACAATTACCTGCTGATGATACTTCTCCACCTTCTCATTCTTTTCAGAAAAGATCGACACGTCCTGCACTCCCTTTCCACGCTCAGTTTCAGAAGGCACAATGGACTAAATTCTTCACTTTACGACCGACTTCCTCTACTGCCTATCTTTCCGACCACAGTATTGGCAAGACACTCCTATGCCATGTTGGTAAAGATAGTTCTTTTCATGCTCTTAAGAGCGGTACACGCATCATCACTGTACAGAATGCTACCCAAGCTCATGATCTTTCTCTACTTTCCCATATCGATACTGTTCCTGTCACTATTGAAAAATATCATTCCCTCAATTCTTGTAGTGGTACCGTCATTCTGCCCCATACCATAGTTCAACAAAATTTCCAGACATGTGGCAATGACATTCTTGAACAGCTGGAACTCCAAGATCTCCCAATCCTCAAGGTAGACACTTATGTTCTTCCTGCCCGCGGGCGGAGACGATACCCTAACAATGTGGCTCGTTTAACTTTTGAAAGTCGTGAACTCCCATCCTCAGTTTATGTAGCAGGACATCAGTTACAAGTTCGAAAGGTGATCCCTACACCGCAACTGTGTAGAAATTGCTGGCGATTTGGCCATCCAGCGAAATATTGCAGATCCATAGCCAAATGCCCAGTCTGTGGTGCCGATGACCATTCTAATACATCTTGCAATCGACCTCCCTCTTGCCTTAATTGTCATGAAGCTCACCCTTCGTACTCTTGCTGTTGCCAAGTCTACTTAAAGGAGCGGGAAATCCGTTACCTCAAAGAGGCAGAAGGTCTCCCTTATGCCATGGCATCTCCGCCTCCAAGGGAGACTACCTTGTGTTTCTTATTCCCGTGTTTCAAAACGTCCCCCCACTTCTGGGGTCCCATCTGCAGCCTCCTCTGTGGTTACCTCTCCCATAGTCACTCCTGTATCTAATTCTTTTGCTGTCCTAGGCTCAGACATCCCTACTTCAACGCCTCAGTCTGTTCTCGCTTCTTCATGTTCTCCCTCACAAGCCTCAGTATCGACGAGATCTCGTATGACACCTCCTCCCAATCGTCCCTCTACTTCTCAGAAGTCAAAAAAAGGTCCTTTAACCCCTCCTTCCCTTCTTCCACCTCCTCATTTTACCTTCCCTGTCTCTGTATCGGGTTCTTCCCCTCTCACTGGCTCTGTTACAAGTGTAGAGGTTCACCCTCCTCCTCGTACTGTACCTTCCTCCCCTGTTCCCTCCCAAGTTTCTTCCTCTTCTGCCACCTCCCAGGTTTCTGCCTCTTCTGTCCCCTTCCATGCTTATTCTCCAGTTCCCTCCACCCTTTCGCCCCCCCCTACCTTGGTACAGTCCATTACAGTTCCAATCTTTACTCATCCTCCCCCTACCATCTCCAATATTGTCTCCCATACGACGTCTCTGAATTCCGAAACACTTGAAGCAATCTCTGAATATATTGCAGAGACCAAACCATCAATGTACACTGATCCACCCTCTGTTCCTTCTCTCTCCTTTCCTCCATCTGCGCAACTCCTTTCTTCACAGCGCACCGTGCCTTCGCTGCTTGAACGTTTTCCGTTGCCTCCGCATGTGGACTTTTCTAACCCCTCTAGTCCGTAGGAACCCTTACCTGCGGATTTCAGGTATCTTTATCATTGCCAATCATGGCCTATTTACAGTGGAATATACGCAGCCTCAGGGGTAATAGGGGTGAGCTTCAGATGTTACTCCCAGTTTTCCCCTGTTGGTGTTTGATTACAGGAACCAAAATTACACTCTGCTGTTATCTATCCCATCTCAGGCTATAATTTATTGTATTCTTCAGATCCTTTTCCTGATGGGACCTTTAATGAAAGTGCCCTTCTTCTATGCACTGATATTCCGTACCATCAGCTATTTGTTCGTACTTCGCTGCATTACACAGCAGCCCGTATCCACTTGCATAGGTGGTATACGCTCTGTTCTTTATATCTCTCTCCTTCTCGGGCATTATCTATTCCGGATATTGCCTTTCTTGTTTCGTCATTACCGCCACCGCTTCTGTTACTTGGCGATTTTAATGCCCATCATTTCCTCTGGGGGTGTCTCACTGTGATTCCCATGGCATTCAGTTAGAGGCTTTTCTTGCTACCCACCCCCTCCATGTTTTAAATACAGGTACTCACACCCATTTTGATCCTCGGACTCACACTCTCTCTTGCATCGATCTCTGAGTCTGCTCTTCCTCCGCCGCATTAGACTTAACCTGGTCTGTTCTCCCGGATTTACATGACAGCGATCATTTCCCAATCATTCTTACTTCCCCTTCATATTCACCACCTCTTCATATCCCACGCTAGCAATTTGATAGGCAAATTTGAACCTTTACTCACAACTAACTGTTTTTCATGAGGTTCCTTATTCGTCCTCCATTGATGAGCTTTTACACCTCTTCTCGTCCTCCGTTTTAACCGCAGCTTCTCATTCTATACCCCAAACTTCGGGCAGGCATTCTCAGAAATGCATGCCTTGGTGGTCTCATGCTTGTGCTCGTGCAGTACGTTTGAAACGCGCTGCATGGGGCAGGTACAGGTACAATAGAACCACGGAGAGACTTCTTGATTTTAAGCAGAAGCGTGCGATCACTCGCCATGTCATCCGTGACGCTAAACGCACTTGCTGGCGAGATTGTCTCCACCATCACCTCTGCTTCCTCTATGAATGCAGTCTGGAAAAAAGTACGAAAACTGAGTGGTAAATATTCTCCTGACCCGGCTCCTGTTCTGCGGGTTACCGGTGTTGATATAGCAAACCCACTAGATGTTGCCAATGAAATTGGCAATCATCTGGTCTGTATTTCTCAGGGGCTCCATCTATGCCCCTCATTTCTTTCCTCAAAGTCTGCCAGAGAGTTATCACCCTTGGACTTTTCTTCTCTCAGAGAAGAACAGTATAATGTGCCTTTTACACTTCAAGAACTGGAGGCAACACTCTCAGCTTGCCGATCATTGGCAGCTGGGCCTGACGACATTCATATTCGTATGCTACAACATTTACATCAGTCAGCCCTTGCAGTCCTATTATGCCTTTTCAATCTTATTTGGTCACAAGGAGTTCTTCCACAGCTGTGGAAATCTGCCATTGTTCCCCCTTTCCGCAAACCAGGCACTATGGGACATGAAGCCTCCCACTATCGTCCCATTGCTCTTACCAGTGCAGTTTGCAAAGTGATGGAATGCCTGGTAAATAGACGTTTAGTGTGGTATTTAGAGACGCACAACAGTATCTCCACTCATCAATATGGCTTTCGTAAGGGACGTTCTACCACAGACCCCTTACTATGCTTGGATACGTATGCTCGTAATGCCTTTGCGAGTAACCACTCAGTTATTGCCGTATTTTTTGACCTTGAGAAGGCATATGACACAACTTGGAGGTATAATATTTTGGCCCAAGCCCACTCCGAGGCAATCTACCATCCTTCCTTAAGAACTTTTTAACTGATAGACATTTCCGTGTTCGGGTTAATAATGTGTTCTCCCCGGACTTTATCCAAGCTGAAGGTGTCCCCCAGGGATGTGTTTTGATCACAACACTTTTTCTTCTTGCTACTAATGATTTGGCCTCTAGTCTTCCATCAAATATTTGGTCATCACTCTATGTTGATGACTTAGCTATTGCCTGTGCAGGCGCTGACTGTCACCTCATTACAGTTTCTCTCCAGCATGCGGTCGACCGTGTTTCCAATTGGGCCACCACACATGGGTTTAAATTTTCCAGCACTAAAACCTACCAAATTACTTTCACTAGACGCTCTGTCATCTCCGATCATCCTTTGTACCTCTATGGCTCCCGTATCCCTGAACGTGATACAGTCAAGTTTCTGGGCCTCCTCTTTGACTGTAGGTTATCCTGGAAACCTCACATTACCTCTCTGAAGGCAACTTGTCACAGCACGCTGAACCTTCTTAAAACCCTTGCTCATCTTTCATGGGGAGCTGATTGTCAAACCCTTCTTCGCCTACATTCCACCCTCATTTTATCGAAACTTGATTATGGTGACCAGATCTATTCAGCGGCATCTCCTGCTACTCTCTCTAGCCTTAACCCCATTCATCACCAAGGATTACGTTTATGCCTTGGTGCTTTTCGCTCTTACCCTGTTGAGAGCCTCTATGCAGAAGCGAACGTTCCATCCTTATCCGATCGCCATGATGCTCATTGCCTTTGCTACTATGTACGCTCTCATGATCTCCGCAATCCTTCCATATATAGAATGGTCACTGATATTAGTAGACATTCTTTATTTGTTCGCCGCCCCTGTTTACTCTGTCCCTTCTCTCTTCGCCTACATTCGCTCTTATCTTCTCTTCAATTACCACCTTTCTATGTTCATGTAGCATCTCACTTTTCCCTACCCCTCTGGGAAGTTCCAGCTGTTCGAGTCTGTTCTTTCCCTCTCCCTTGCTCGAAAGCCCAACTGTCTACGGTCGCTTCCCGCTCTCTTTTTCTTGACCGCTTCCACTCTCATTCTCATGCCATTGCAGTGTACACAGATGGCTCTAAGTCTTCTGACGGCGTAGGATTCGCAGCAGTGTTTCCGGACAGTGTCGTACGAAGGCATTTACTATCTTCGGCTAGTATTTCTACTGCTGAATTGTATGCCAGTCTTGCAGCACTTATCCGTATTGCATCTATGCCTGTGTCATCATTTGTGGTTGTCTCAGACTCCCTTAGTCTACTGGGGATCTTCATTGGTGCTTTACAAGCTATACAGAGAAATAGGATTCGCAGCAGTGTTTACACCTACTACCCTGCTTAGTCCTTATCCGTATCCTAATCATTTTGGTCTACTCCCTTAGTGCCGCTATACTTGATACACCTCACCCCTTAGTCCTCCGTATCCAACTTTGGCTACGCCGCATCTTTACCAAGCATAAAGATTGTTTTTTGCTGGGTCCCTGGTCATGTTGACGTACAGGGCAGTGAACAGGCAGACACTGCTGTGCGGTCAGCAGTATATGACCTACCAGTTTCATATAGAGGTATCCCATTTACGGACTATTTTGCTGCAATAGCTACCCACCTTCACACCCGTTGGCAACAACGTTGGTCTACTATGCTCGGTAACAAACTTCAATCTATTAAACCGAGTATAGGTTACTGGCCGTCTTCTTGTCACCAGTGTCGAGGTTGGGAGACTACTCTCTCCCGTCTTCGCATTGGCCATACTCGTCTTACTCGTGGATATCTCATGGAGAGGCGTCCTGCTCCTCTCTGTGAGAATTGTCAGGTTTCATTATCAGTCAGCCACATTCTGTTGGACTGCCCACTTTATCAACGAGCACGCAGAATTTACCTCCGTCGTCGTCTTCGCTCCGCTGCTCTCTCTTTACCTTCCCTTCTCGCTGATGGACCCACCTTTCATCCGGACTCTCTCATTGACTTTTTGACAAATGACTGACTTCACAAACTCTGATACCTTCAGCCCTTTCTACCTCAATCTCTTGCTACCCTCTACCCCCGCACTATCCCCTGCCCCGCTGTTTTCTGTAACCTACTGATCATCCCTCCCCCCTCCTGCCGTCCGATACCCTCGCTTCCTTCCCTACCCTGCAGCGCTGTATAGCCCTTGTGGCTTAGTGCTTCTTTTTGATTATAATAATAATTTAAATAAAGATTATTATAATCAAAGTTAAGTGTTAAACCCACAAGGGTTACACAGCACTGTACTTGAATCAAGAGCCTTTCAACAGCATTGTCTCTCAATTATGTACATTAATGATGGTGATAAATTAGACTTGCAACACTTGGGTATCATTACTGAGGAAACATTTTGCCACAGTGGCTTCATCAGTCCAGTACAAAAAATAGTGAAGATCAGACTGTAGGGATTTGGGCTTTTGTACACAGCAGTGGGGAAGAACAGACACTTGACTGTTGGAACTTCCCAATGGGGAAGTGAAAAGTTAGATGCTAGATGAATATATAAACGGAGCAACTGAAAAGATGAGAGCAATTAAAGACGAAGAGAAAAGGGATGGAGTACATAGGCAGTGAACAAATGATGGACTTCTGCTAACATTCGTTACTATCTTTTATGTAGAAGGATCGCAAAGGTCATGAGAGCAGACAAAATAGAGGCAGTGAGCACTGCGACAATCATTCAAGGATGGGACATTTGCTTCTGCATAACATTACCAATAGAAAAGCAAGCTAAAATATTTTTTTATTAATACATCGGCCATTTCCAACTGAGGCAGGGGGACTAGAAAAAAAAAAAGAAACTTCATTACTGTCTTGGCAGAGACATGCTTACACTACAGTTAAACCACAACATATCAGTGCCCCCTCCTTCAGAGCACAGGAAGTGTACCTCCCACCTCCAAGACTAAAGTCCATCTAACCAGTTTCCCTGAATCCCTTCATAAATGTTATTTTGCTCACACTCCAACAGCACGTCGAGTCAAAAGCCATGTGTCTCCACTTGCTCCTAACATGCTCACGCATGTTTACTGGAAGTCCAAACTGCTCATCACCTTGGTAAATAAGTACACACATGAGTCCACTTTTATTTATTAATCCAACAAATTAAAAAAGGACAAATTACATAATTGAGATAGTAAATAAGAAACAAAAGTAACTTCAAAAAAAGTCATGATGCAACACCATAAAGAACAACCTAATTGTTATGTCTAATGTTTTGTCAGCACCACAGACTACATTTTCTCACTGCAACTGTTAAACTTTCCTTTACATGATTACTCATACTAGAAAAAAATTATGTAATAGTTTTCATCAAAACATCTAGTATTAATAAATTAAAATTGTTGTGAGCAATTACAGGGAAAATGTACTAAAAACAATTAAAATGAGCAAGTCAAAACTTGAAAATTTGGCACATTATAAATTAACACAAAGGTTGAGTTTAATATGTTCCAACTTTTACCGTGATAAATATTACAATGTCCCAATTTTCAGTGTTACACACCAAATATTCCAGTGTGCAAATTAATGGTGAACACACCAATGACATAAGAATTTTACAATTGCATAACTAAATATATAGAAAAAAAATTAAATTTAAGTAAACATTAGCTTTACAAACATCTCACATTTTCAAATACATAATTGCATATGATTTTCACCCCTACAGAACAAACAAATTACAACTGATCACGCACTGCTTAAAAGTAATTTTATGAGATGACAGTGTACTGTGTATTTCTGACCATGCCAATCTATAAAACAAGAAAACAAAATACACCTACCGTCCGACTTACGACTGAGTTCGGTTCCGAGAAACCGGTCGTAAGTTGAAATGGTCGTAAGTCGAACTTTACTACTGAATATCAACAAAACATTTTTGTAATGACTTTATTTTATTGTTTTATTTTGGTATTTCATGTTTTACTTTACTTTTTATGTTCTTAGTACTGTATTTTATACTGTAAGGTTTAGAATAAACACTGTGTACAACACAAATAGTTGTTTATTTCCCAGAAATTTGGCATAAAAAACACGGTCGTAAGTAGAGTGGTCGTAAGTCGAGCAGGTCGTAAGTCGGATGGTAGGTGTATAATAAAAAGACCAATTCAGGTTGAAATGAAAAAAATTCTAAATGGTAATTGCAAGATATTTCAGATAAGTTAGGATTTAGGGTCAGGTACTGCAGAATTTTCATGAGAAATCAAACGGATTTAACATGCACTGTTGGACGTCCAAAACGTATTCTGCAAGGTATACTTGAAATGGGTTGTCACAAACAAAATTTGAGCTGTGTGCTACTTTATTAAGAGCACAGTACACTTGAATTATTAAATATCTTATGAATAATCAAGGACAGCATTCCAAACATGATGGTTTCTGAACTCAATTTCCCCACAGCCAATCAGAAGCTTCCACACACACACAGATATGCAATGGGACAACCTGGAGTTGAAAAATGCACAAAGGACACCCGAGTGCATGCATATCATTTTATGTGATCACTCCTTCATACATGTGAACCCGGCTCTTTTGCACTGTTGGTTATCATCAGTGCACATGTATGTATACAGGAATGGCCACAAGACCGAAGGTGGGCACACAAGGCCAATAATGTGCACACAAGGCCAATTAGAGGGAGGAAGAGCCCTTTCGATGCACAGCTGGTAGGGACGATGAGTGATGACCGGTCAGGAGCAAACCTACAAAAATTTAGTAAAGTAATGTAAGGCCTGCATTTCTGTACAATTATAAATAAAGGATTGTAATGACAGTGATGTGAGTATGGAAGAAATACAAAACCTTATAACTAGTATGACAATGTCAATAATGAGAAGAATGCTCTAGGAGGGGCACCTGAAATTGTTACAAGTAAAACCTCAGTTTAGCAGATTTACCATACAAAAATCCAGAGAATGGATAAAATCCAGATATCTGGATAAGGTCCATCATTTGCAGAACTGATTGTCATTTTTACTACTTGCCGGGTAAATGTATTTCAGAAACAAAGCCCTTTGCCTCCAGATTTTTTTTTTTTTTTTTAACAGGCTGGCCATCTCCTGCCAGGGCAGAGTTACCCAAAAAAAAAAATCCCTCATCATCATCATCCATACTATCACTGTCTTGCCAGAAGTGCACAGATACAACAGTTTGCAGAACTGTCCATTATTATTACTATATTCTTGGTAATTATTTTCAGAAACAATGGACAAAATTAGTAATTTCCAGAATTATCCGTTATCATTCCAATTATTGTAAAACCTAGGGATTGGCGGAGAGCATGTATAGTCCCTTTATATAAAGGGAAAGGGGACAAAAGAGACTGTAAAAATTATAGAGGAATAAGCTTACTGAGTATACCAGGAAAAGTGTACGGTAGGGTTATAATTGAAAGAATTAGAGGTAAGACAGAATGTAGGATTGCGGATGAGCAAGGAGGTTTCAGAGTGGGTAGGGGATGTGTAGATCAAGTGTTTACATTGAAGCATATATGTGAACAGTATTTAGATAAAGGTAGGGAAGTTTTTATTGCATTTATGGATTTAGAAAAGGCATATGATAGAGTGGATAGAGGAGCAATGTGGCAGATGTTGCAAGTATATGGAATAGGTGGTAAGTTATTAAATGCTGTAAAGAGTTTTTATGAGGATAGTGAGGCTCAGGTTAGGGTGTGTAGAAGAGAGGGAGACTACTTCCCGGTAAAAGTAGGTCTTAGACAGGGATGTGTAATGTCACCATGGTTGTTTAATATATTTATAAATGGGGTTGTAAAGGAAGTAAATGCTAGGGTGTTCGGGAGAGGGGTGGGATTAAATTTTGGGGAATCAAATTCAAAATGGGAATTGACACAGTTACTTTTTGCTGATGATACTGTGCTTATGGGAGATTCTAAAGAAAAATTGCAAAGGTTAGTGGATGAGTTTGGGAATGTGTGTAAAGGTAGAAAGTTGAAAGTGAACATAGAAAAGAGTAAGGTGATGAGGGTGTCAAATGATTTAGATAAAGAAAAATTGGATATCAAATTGGGGAGGAGGAGTATGGAAGAAGTGAATGTTTTCAGATACTTGGGAGTTGACGTGTCGGCGGATGGATTTATGAAGGATGAGGTTAATCATAGAATTGATGAGGGAAAAAAGGTGAGTGGTGCGTTGAGGTATATGTGGAGTCAAAAAACGTTATCTATGGAGGCAAAGAAGGGAATGTATGAAAGTATAGTAGTACCAACACTCTTATATGGGTGTGAAGCTTGGGTGGTAAATGCAGCAGCGAGGAGACGGTTGGAGGCAGTGGAGATGTCCTGTTTAAGGGCAATGTGTGGTGTAAATATTATGCAGAAAATTCGGAGTGTGGAAATTAGGAGAAGGTGTGGAGTTAATAAAAGTATTAGTCAGAGGGCAGAAGAGGGGTTATTGAGGTGGTTTGGTCATTTAGAGAGAATGGATCAAAGTAGAATGACATGGAAAGCATATAAATCTATAGGGGAAGGAAGGCGGGGTAGGGGTCGTCCTCGAAAGGGTTGGAGAGAGGGGGTAAAGGAGGTTTTGTGGGCAAGGGGCTTGGACTTCCAGCAAGCGTGCGTGAGCGTGTTAGATAGGAGTGAATGGAGACGAATGGTACTTGGGACCTGACGATCTGTTGGAGTGTGAGCAGGGTAATATTTAGTGAAGGGATTCAGGGAAACCGGTTATTTTCATATAGTCGGACTTGAGTCCTGGAAATGGGAAGTACAATGCCTGCACTTTAAAGGAGGGGTTTGGGATATTGGCAGTTTGGAGGGATATGTTGTGTATCTTTATATGTGTATGCTTCTAGACTGTTGTATTCTGAGCACCTCTGCAAAAACAGTGATAATGTGCGAGTGTGGTGAAAGTGTTGAATGATGATGAAAGTATTTTCTTTTTGGGGATTTTCTTTCTTTTTTGGGTCACCCTGCCTCGGTGGGAGACGGCCGACTTGTTGAAAAAAAAAAAAAAATCTTTATTTGGATTTAACATTCAGTATTAACAGACTTATTAGTCTGTTCAATCAAGGTTTCACTGTATTAGGTGCTTGAAGAAATCATCAATGTGTTAACAGTGAATTATTTGTTAAATTGGTTTGAGGAAAATAATAATAAAATCATATTTCATTGCTTATCAAATTTAATAATAATACAGCAATTTTATAGCTCAGAATATGTAATTTAGTATTTTTATTTTTAGCTCAAACTGCTTTAGAAATACAATTGAAAAGATTATAAATTAAAAAAAATTGTTATATTACAGCTTGAAATACAGTGGACCCCCGAATTTCGTGATTAATCTGTTCCAGAGAGCCTGCAGAAGGTCGAAATTCACGAAACTCGAAACCATTTTCCCCATAAGAAATAATGGAAATAAAATTAATCCGTTCCAGACACCCAAAAATATTAAAATAATTTTTTTTTTTTTTCAAATTAAATAGATTTACATAATGAAAACAATCAGAAATCAAGTAAATGCATTTAAAAAAATAATAACATTTACACTTACCTTTACTGAAGACTTCTGCGTGGATGGAAGACGGGAGGAGGGGATAGGAAGGTGTACACTATTGTTTGGAAAGAGAATCTCCTTCAGGTATGAAGTCCTTATCTGGGGTTACTTTCCTTCTTCTTTTAATGCCACTGGGCACAATTTGAGTCACTGGACCCCTGTCACACAAAATATCTGTCCAGAGAGGTCTTTTTCTGGTGTTTCTTTAAGATTTCCCTGAAGTGGGACACAGCACTGTCATTGTACATGTTGCAGATATGGCTTGTTTCAGCTTGGTCAGGGTGATACTTTTAAACAAAACTTTGCAACTCATTCCACATTCCACACATGTCTTTAATCACTGAAGAAGGAACCTCCTTCACTCTCTTTTCCTCCTCCTCTGAAGCAAGATCCTTGGCTGTGGTCTGATGCTGTTCCAGTTGAAGCTCTTGCAGTTCGTCAGTGGTTAGCTCTTCCCTGTGGTCCTCCACCAACTCTTCCACATCCCGGTCACTCACCTCCAACCCCATGGACTTGCCCAATGCCACAACACCTTCCACAACAGGCAGAGGGTCGGCAGGGACAGGGTCTGCCTCAAACCCTTCAAAATCCCTCTGGATCGCGTTCCTCACTTTATTTACCAAAGGGCTTGCACTAGCTTTCCTTGGGTCCATGATGACTTATTTAGCAGTTGCAAGCACAAAAAACAATGGATTATTATGAAATGTATGAACCTGCGGGGTGATGGTCACGTGTTGGTAAACAATGGCACACTGAGCGTGAATGGCGTGGGAGACTGGCTTTGTGTGTGTGGCGATGGGTGGACGGGTACCGGACGGTCGCCGAATCACTAGTCTAATCACGAAACTCAAGGCCAAATTTTGCCAAAAAAAACTTGCCAAATTTCACGAGTTGATGCTGCCGAAACTCGAGGGTCCACTGTATATTATAATACAGTGCAGCAGTTCCATAACACAATGTTTAATAAAAGCAAAAATTTTATTAGTGCAGCAGCTGTATAGTTCATTTTTTTTTTTTCATCAAACCAGCCATATCCCACTGAGGCAGGGTGATCTAAAAAAAAATGAAAGTTTCTCTTTTTAAATTTAGTAATGTATACAGGAGAAGGGGTTACTAGCCCCTTGATCCCAATAGTTCACATTATACAATAAATTTTAATCAATGTGAAAAAAAAAACTATTTACACATTTCACATTAGACGATCTGGGAATTCTAAAAAATGGGATTCTGGCATAAAAAAAATATATCACATTCCTATTAGTTTTAAACACAAGCAAGGTCTCAACAAACTGGAGGAAAATACAAGAATTCTGATGGCCACAATGAAATGAAAAAATTTCTTTATAACAAATTCTTAGTGGGGAAAAAAAAATAGTATATTTTCCGAAGAAATTTTTTTTTGTGGCAAACTACATGCTTGTGTCTTTTTCCTGTCCCATAAACAAGCAAGATTTCAGATACGTCTTGTTACTTCTACTTACACTTAGGTCACATTAAACATGTACTTTTTTTTTTCAACAAGCTGGCCGTCTCCCACCAAGGCAGGGTGACCCAAATAAGAAAGAAAATCCCCAAAAAGAAAATACTTTCATCATCATTCAACACTTTCACTTCATACATAATCACCATTTTTGCAGAGGCACCCAGATACAACAGTTTAGAAGCATATATAAAGATATATAACATATCCCTCCAAACTGCCAATATCCCAAACCCCCTTTTTAAAGTGCAGGCATTGTACTTCCCATTTCCAGTACTCAAGTCCGGCTATATAAAATAACCAGTTTTCCTGAATCCCTTCACTAAATATTACCCTGCTCACACTCCAATAGCTCGTCAGGTCCCAAAAACCATTCATTTCCATTCACTCCTCCTCTTCAAGGGAGGCTCCTTGTGGTGAAGAGGCTCTTGGTCTGAGGAATTAGACCTGTTGGTTTCCTTCCTCAGACCGAACCTAGTTACCTCCCAACCCCCCCCCCCTTCCCTATCCCAGTCTCTCCATCCTCCCCTTTTCCTTTCCTCCTCCTCTCCTCCTCCTCCTCCCCACCCCTCCCTTTTGCCCTTTCTCTTTTTGGTCTTTGGGATTTTTCCCACAGGAGCACTAGTTCCTAGGTAGGGGAAAGGGTACCGGGGTCCATCCCATTCCGTTGAGGTTCTTGGCAGTGGTGTAGTTTGCCATGGAATCTGGATCGCCTGGGGGATGTCTCGATCCCTCTCCGGTATCCCGGAGTGTGGCTTTGGGTGTCTTTCGGGCGATGGGTGTATCTCTGGAAGCCACCTTTCGGATTCCGGGGGTGGTGGCCGAAGGAGGTATGCTTTGTGGTGGATATCCGGCCGCCCTCTCTTTTGTCCACCAAAGTAGCTCGGCAGATGTGAGGTTGCTATCCCAGATTGCTGGTTTACTGGCATGAAGGATAGGGTATGGCACGGGTTCCATGCTGCATCTGCGCTACTAGCGGTGCTGAGGTCCTCTTAGGCGCAGAGGGAGATTTCCGGCCCTATCATTCCTCCTGGGAACTATTCCTCCCAGCTCCCCCCTTTTTTTTATTCTTTTTTTTTTATTTTTATTTTATTTTCTTCTTTCTTTTTTTTTTCTTAAAAACAAAATGCAAAGAAGTAACCTAATCATGGAGAACCCAGTCCATGAACCTACTACCCCCAGGCCCCTTCTTGATACCACACCCCATTCTGACCCTTCCTTGTTTTTTGACCACTCTTCGGACACTCCTGATGCCCCTGTACCTCTTGCTGGTGCTGTTTCCTCACCCGCTTCAGGTACTGGGGCCTCCACTGACTCCTTTGATTTGTCTGACCTCCGCTCTCCTTTAACTATGCTTCCGGCCTCTCCCTCTACGGTACGGCAATTTTCGAATTGCCAGCCCGCTTCACGTCGGACCAGCTCCGGTCCTACTCCTAAACCCCAACGACAATCTCCTGATGATGTTACTTCGTTAACTTCCCATTCTATTCGGAAAAGACCGACACGTTTTGCACTCCCTCTCCACGCTCAGTTTCGGACCACACAATGGACTAAATTCTTTACTTTAAGACCGACTCCTTCTTCTGCTTATCTTTCTGACCATAGTATTGGCAAAGCGCTCCTGCGCCATGATGTTGGTAGAGATATTTCATTTCATGCTCTCAAGAGCGGTACGCGCATCGTCACTGTCCCGAATGCTACCCAAGCTCATGATCTTTCTCTCCTTTCGCATATCAATACTACTCCTATCACTACTGAAAAACATCTTTCTCTCAATTCTTGTAGTGGTACTATATACGTTTGGACCGTTTACAGGTTAATCCTATCCATCTCCCTAATACCCTAGCATTTACTTCTTTTACAACCCCATCCATAAATATATTAAACAACCATGGTGATATTACACAAACCATACCACGGGCGGGATAGAACCCGCGATCAGAGTCTCAAAACTCCAGACCGTCGCATTAGCCACTGGCATGGTTTGTTTGCAATCGTGTCATTACGATTTCGTGAGTGATATTACATATATACACACACTTCTGGGTTTTCTTCTCATTTTCTTACTAGTTCTTGTTCTTGTTTACTTCTGCTTATCTCTACGGGGAAGTGGAGCAAAATTCTTCCTCCACAAGCCATGCATGTCGTAAGAGGTGACTAAAATGCCAGGAGCAAGGGGCTAGTAGCCTGTTCTCCTGTATATTTTACTAAATTTAAAGGGGAAAACTTAAGTTTTCTTTTGGACCACCCTGCCTCGGTGGGATACGGCCAGTGTGTTGAAAGAAGAATAATTACATGCATAAACTGTAATGTCTGCACACTTAATGAAAGAAAGCTACTGAATGAATGATGTGTTACCTTTTTTTCAAGTTACCTTACCTTGGAGGGGAAAGGCTGGAATATTAAATTTATATTAAGGATAATATAGGTTACAATACAATTGAATCATTGTTTTCAACAAAAGCATTTTAGAATATAAATATATCTTTGTATTATTCAAATTTTGATTCATTTATAATTAATATTCTACTGTACAACTATGAAATAATTACTTTCCTACTGTACAACTATGATATACTACTCCTTAGTATTAAGTATAATGCAAGCCAATAATGTTAAGTTGGCCCATAATGCCTAGGCATAATAGAGGCTCTCTTCGCATTGCAACCCACTATTGTATATACACAATCTCAATGTACTGTTTGCAAATACACTAAATAAATAAATAAATAAAATAAATTGCTACACTTGCCTTGTATCTTATCTCTTCAGCTATGCCCTTTGGTAGATGTTTGCCATTTACGCATGAACTCCTCAATGTGTTCCAATACTGCGCCTAAAAAAGTAATAATTTATAATGTCAACACACAAATGTTTCTATATCAGATAAATAAGATGCACCATGACACCTCTCTGAGGATGAAAGGCTTTTTAATATGCAATACTGCAATACTCTTAAACTTAGTTATATCTTTATAACTTACCAACCAATTTTTTCAAAATTTTTGCATCCGGATCATAGGTAGGCAAGCCTACAAAATTTTATTTCAAAAGATACTTTTTCATTAGGTTAGGTTAGGAAAGATTCATCAGGAAACAGGACAAGTGTTTCTTGATGCAGGTCTTAATCATATAATGACCCACCATTGGAGCTTTTGGTCATCTGACTAAGGCCTTTTCCTGGCTTACCAGTTCACCCCTTTAAAAATTAGGGTTATAATTATACCCTCTCCTTTCTGTTAGTGTGACTTTGTAAATGGTCCGAGTGAGACCGAAACGTCGTCGTAAGTTCCTCTCTCCAATGTGCCAGTTATTTGTGTATTGTTCCAGTCACAGTATTGTGCCTTTTTGTTATTTAACCATTAGATTAATTTTTCACTTTTACAACTTATTTTCTGCCATAATACCAGAATATGTAGATATCAAAATTACTGAAATCCTACAGCACAATCTTTAATATGACCTTGGAAAGATAGTTACTGTATCGTGTACTTAATAGTAACTAGACATACATTAATTGACTCAGAGACTGAGAAATATTCTTAAGATATGGGGAAATCATCTTGCCAACATGACTATCAAATTATGTCATAAGAGAAAAATCTATTATGGAAAAACAAACCCACACTCCTAAGTAAAATGTAAACAAAGAGGTTTTGCCATTTCCTCCACTAACCTGCAGCTTGGGTGAGGCCAGAGTGAATGAAAGTGGAACTGGGTGGGTGTTTCTCTGCAGTCAGTAGAGTCACTTGCCGTCTTGACAGTGATAGAATTCTGCTGCACTTGTGCACTCAGATAATGGCAACATTCCACTATTTGATACCACTCCCTACAATAAATAAAAAAAGATTGATAGTTACCAGTTTACAAGTGTGTACATATTACACTGTATTCCAACATTTGTATATTGTGTTTATTATACATGGGGAAGAGCTAAATGAGAATGGGTCAAACAACTGAGAAATGAGAGGCAATCAGGTTTATTCCAAAGAAAGGAATGCTAGCTCCATTTCCTGAAATCAAGAACATTTCACCAGCATCAAGACACCCCATGAAAGGCATTTTATATAAAAAAAAAAGTGCTAAACATGTATGAAAATTAATATTTTACATTTATTTTATTAACACACTGGCCATTTCCCACCAAGGCAGGGTGGCCTGAAAAAGAAAAACTTTCATCATCACTAACTCCATCACTGTCTTGCCAGAGGCATGCTTACACTACAGTTATAAAACTGCAACATTAACACCCTTCCTTCAGAGTACAGAAACTGTACTTCCCATCTCCAGGAATCAAGTTCAGCCTGCCTGTTTTCCTGAATCCCTTCATAAATGTTACCTTGCTTACACTCCAACAGCATGTCAAGTGTTAAAAACCATTTGTCTTCAATTGCTCTTATCTAACACATTCATGCACACTTGCTGGAAGTCCAAGCCTCTCGCACACAAAACCTCCTTTACCACCTCCCTTTAACCTTTCCTAGGCCAACCCCTACCCTGCTTTCCCTCCACTACCGATGTATACACACGAAGTCATTCTATTTCATTCCAACCTCTCTACATGTCCAAACCATCTTGGTAACCCCTCCTCAGCCCTCTGGATAATAGTTTTGGTAATTGCACACCATCTCCTAATCTCCAAACTATGGATTCTCTACATTATATTCACACCACACATTGCCCTCAGACATGACATCTCCACTGCCTCCAACCTCCTCCTTGCAACATTCACCACCCATGCCTCACACCCATACAAGAGCATTGGTATAACTAATCTCATACATTCCCCTCTTTGCTTTCGTGGATAAAGTTCTTTTCCTCCAGACTCCTCAGATTTTTGTCTTTTAACCCCACACCTCTTGCCAACACCCAAGCATTCATTTCTCTTACAACTCCATCTATAAATATACTGAACAACCATGGTGACATCACACATCCCTGTCTAAGGATTACTTTCACTAGGAATCTCCTTCTTGCCTACATACTCTAACCTGAGCCTCGCTATCCTCATAAAAACTTTTCATCGCTTTCAATGACCTACCTCGTGTTCCATACATTTGCAACATCTGCAAATGTATGGAATATATAAATTATAAATTACTCTTTACACATATTAACTTTTCCTTAATACCAATATATCCCTACTGTACTGTGTATAACAGGATTGCTTTGCACAGATTTTTAACCGTCGACCTTAAAATATATTGAAGAGTACCAACACACAATAGTAGCATTAGCCTTACCAAGCTTCCTTGTCCTTCCGCTTGGGGTACTTAATAAGAGGCAAGCGAGTTCTTTCATGTGGGCATTGGGCTTTGATAAAGCGTGAGCCATGACGGAACTTTATCTCCAGCCAGCGGATAGCATCACGGGCACCCAAGCTCTCCCGCTTTTGTTGATCAAGCAAGTCAATAGCTGAAAAGGATATTCTGAGTAAAGATAAAATTAACATGCTTTACAATCAGACTCATTTAACCACACTGCAGCAGTATGTTCTAATATTCATCCCATTCAATTCACAGAGATGAACCCACATAAAAATGGAGAAAAGCATTGTTACAGATGAAAACATCATATTTTAGTATTATCTATTTTTTCAAACTTCCTTCCAAACTCTTGTAGTCACTGAAATTATTACCACTACAAACTGTATTAGTAAAAAAAATTCACTAATATTGCAGATTCACTGAAGCCCACTTCAAGAAGCTTATGTAAAACAAAAAACTAAAATTACAAGAAATTAAGGTAATTCCCAAGTGCTAAAAGATCTTGTCATTTCAGATGCACTTTTTTACTGATTTAGTATCCGCAGTCTCAGTTATCCACGGTTTACTGTGGCCCAAAAATACCTCTTAATTTTGCATAATATTGGTGCCAAAACACAAAAGTAGAGAAGCTGGCAGTTCTTCAAAGTCTAAGAGAAGCTGTGAAATACTTCCCATCAGTGAATAAGTGGCAATTTTCCTCTTATTGTGCATAATTTATCATGTATGTGTCCCTGGCCATGTCGACGTACAGGGCAATGAACAGCCAGACACTGCTGCACGGTCAGCAGTACATGACCTACCAATTTCATATAGAGGTGTTCCATTTCTGGGCTATTTTGCTGTAATAGCTACCCACCTTCACACCCGTTGGCAACAACGTTGGTCAACTCTGCTTGGTAACAAACTTCATTCTATTAAACCGAACATAGGTTACTGGCCGTCTTCTTGTCATCAGTGCTGAGGTTGGGAGACCACTCTCTCCTGCCTTTGCATTGGCCACACTCATCTTACTCATGGGTATCTCATGGAGAGGCACCCTGTGAGCAGTGTCAAGTTCCCGAATCGATTAGCCACATTCTGTTAGACTGCCCTCTCTATCAACGAGCACGCAGAATTTACCTCCGTCGTCGTCTCCGCTCTACTACTCTCTCTTTACCTTCCCTTCTTTCTGATGGACCCTCCTTTAATCCTGACTCTCTCATTGACTTCTTGACAACGACTGATTTACTCCACAAACTCTGATGATGATACCTTTTGCACTCCCCTCAGCCCTTTCTAGCTCAGTCTCTTGCTGCCCTTTACCCTTTCACCACCCACTGCCCCACTGTTCTCCGTAACCTATTACTCATCCATCTCCCTTTTGCCACCTGATGCCCTCACTTCCTTCCTGCCCTGCAGCGCTGTATAGCCCTTGTGGCTTAGCGCTTCTTTTTTATTATAATAATTATCATGCATGTATAGGACTTATATACAGGGTTTGCTACTATTCATGGCAGATCCTTGGAATGCATCCCCTGTGGATTTGGGGATCCTACCTGAATAAAAAATAAACCTTAAAATAAAAAAAATCACCTCATTAAATAAATCAGGACAGAACTTTCACAAATTACTGTTGAACCCCAATACATGACCCAAAACCACACTGCCTCTTATTACTACTGGCAATATTATTAAATCTTATACTTTGTCAAATATTAATAGAAGTAAAATATTTCATGATGAAAAACCTAGAAGGTATTTGATCAAAATTTAATAAAAAGATTAGCAACTTAAATGCTGGTAGCTTCCTTCAAGTTCTTGTAGAAAATAAATGCAACTTATGGTCAAATCTTCAAAGTTGATTTTTTGAAAGTATACCCCAAACTGAGAATATATGGTAAAAATACCTGCTTGTGGGATGATTATTATATGTGTAGGCTTTGACAGAAGCATCTTGATAGCCTGGAGGTGGTTGATAAGCACAGTTGCATCTGGAACCAAATACATGCCCAAGGTAGCTCTGCGGGCAGTTTCCCCTCAAGGAAGGTTCCTTGATGTTGGTGAGGGGCTCTTGATTTAGGGAATTGGATCTGTGCTCCAGTTCCCCGAATTAAGCCTGAATGCCTTCCACATACCCCCCCAGGCGCTGTATAATCCTCCGGGTTTAGCGCTTCCCCTTGATTATAATAATAATGCGGGCAGTTCGCTCTTCCAAGTTACCTACTTCATGCTGTAGCCACTGCGCTTCTTTTTGATTATAATAATAATAATAATTCTTCAGTTGGGAAAGATGATGCCTCTCGACTTAGGGTTCCCTTTCGTAAAAGTAAAAAAAAAATAATTTATGAGGAAATGCTAAACCCAAGGGAGATATAGCTCCTCAGGACTTGGAGACAATCAGGATTAATAAAATGAAAGGCCCTTCAAGGAAGGTTCCTTGATGTTGGTGAGGGGCTCTTGATTTAGGTAATTGGATCTGTGCTCCAGTTCCCCGAATTAAGCCTGAATGCCTTCCACATCCCCCCCAGGCGCTGTATAATCCTCCAGGTTTAGTGCTTCCCCCTTGATTATAATAATAATAAAATGAAAGGCAGGATAGCACTAATTCCTTTTATCAAGACCCCTTTCCTGGCATCAAGGAATCATCCCTTGAGGGGAATGAGAAAAACTGGATGATGCAAAAGTAGGTTTAGTTAGGATAGTACTGTATACAGTACAAGCATTTTTTATTTTATTAACACAATGGCTGTTTCCCCACCAAGGCAGGGTGACCCAAAAAATTAGAAAAATTTTCATCATTCACTAAATCACTGTCTTCCCAGAGGTGTGCCTACACTACAGTTAAAAACAAAAAATGCAACATACCAATGCCCCCCTCAGAGCACAGACATTGTACTTCCCACCTGCAGGACTCAAGTCTGGCTAACCGGTTTCTGAATCCCTTCATAAATATTACTTTGCTCACACTCCAACAGCACATCAAGTCCCAAAAACCATTTGCCTCCACCTGCTCCTATCCAACATGCTCACGCACACTTGCTGGAAGTCCCTCGCATACAAAACCTTTACTCACTCTGTCCCTCCCTCCAATCTTTCCTAGGCCAACCCCTACCCCACCTTCCTTTCACTACACAATATACATCACAACACTACACAATATACATTGCAACTCAACACTACACAACATCCATTACAAAACAACACTACACAATATACACCACAACAAAACAGGACACAATATACATCACAACACTACACAATATACATCACAACTCAGCACTACACAATATACATCACAACACTACACAATATACATCACAACACTACACAATATACATCACAACACTACACAATATACATCACAACACTACACAATATACATCACAACACTACACAATATACATCACAACACTACACAATATACATCACAACACTACACAATATACATCACAACACTACACAATATACATCACAACACAACACTACACAATATACATCACAACACAACACTACACAATATACATCTGAACACAACACTACACAATAATCACATCACAACACTACACAACATACATCACAACACTACACTACACAACATACATCACAACACAACACTACACAACATACATCACAACACTACACTACACAACATACATCACAACACAACATACATCACAACACTACACAACATACATCACAACACAACACTACACAACATACATTACAACACTACACTACACAACATACATCACAACACAACACTACACAACATACATCACAACACTACACAACATACATCACAACACAACACTACACAACATACATCACAACACAACACAACACTACACAACATACATCACAACACTACACTACACAACATACATCACAACACAACACTACACAACATACATCACAACACTACACTACACAACATACATCACAACACAACACAACATACATCACAACACTACACAACATACATCACAACACAACACAACACTACACAACATACATCACAACACAACACTACACAACATACATCACAACACAACACAACACTACACAACATACATCACAACACAACACTACACAACATACATCACAACACTACACTACACAACATACATCACAACACTACACTACACAACATACATCACAACACAACATACATCACAACACAACACTACACAACATACATCACAACACAACATACATCACAACACAACACTACACAACATACATCACAACACAACACTACACAACATACATCACAACACTACACTACACAACATACATCACAACACAACATACATCACAACACTACACTACACAACATACATCACAACACAACATACATCACAACACACTACACAACATACATCACAACACAACACTACACAACATACATCACAACACTACACTACACAACATACATCACAACACTACACTACACAACATACATCACAACACAACATACATCACAACACTACACTACACATACATCACAACACAACACTACACAATATACGTCACAACACAACACTACACAATATACGTCACAACACAACAACATTTTTCTTTTCACATAATTTATCTTTATCATTTTATGTCAGAGATCTATTGAAGTTTCGTGTTTTAAAATAAATATAAGAAATAAACCCTGATCCACCGCGAGCCTGGTCACAGACCGGGCCCCAGGGGCACTGACCCCTGAAACCCTCTCCAGGTATATTCCTTGAACGGTGGTGTCAAAGAAATGTGTGATCCCTGAATGGTGGGGACAAAGAAATGTTATCCATGAATCCTGGGTCAAAGAAATGTGTAATCCCTGAATGGTGGGGTCAAAGAAATGTGTGATCCATGAATGGTGGGTCAAAGAAATGTGTGATCCCTGAATGGTGGGGTTAAAGAAATGTGTGATCCATGAATGGTGGGGTCAAAGAAACGTGTGATCCATGAATGGTGGGGTTAAAGAAATGTGTGATCCATGAATGGTGGGGTCAAAGAAATGTGTGATCCCTGAATGGTGGGGTCAAAGAAATGTGTGATCCATGAATCGTGGGTCAAAGAAATGTGTGATCCATGAATGGTAAGAGAGAGAGAGAGATTTCGTTCGGATTTTTAACCCCGGAGGGTTAGCCACCCAGGATAACCCAAGAAAGTCAGTGCGTCATCGAGGACTGTCTAACTTATTTCCATTGGGGTCCTTAATCTTGTCCCCCAGGATGCGACCCACACCAGTCGACTAACACCCAGGTACCTATTTGCTGCTAGGTGAACAGGACAACAGGTGTAAGGAAACGTGTCGAAATGTTTCCACCCGCCGGGAATCGAACCCGGGCCCTCCGTGTGTGAAGCAGGAGCTTTAGCCACCAGGCCACCGGGCCTGGTGGGGTCAAAGAAACGTGTGATCCATGAATGGTGGGGTTAAAGAAATGTGTGATCCCTGAATGGTGGGGTCAATGAAATGTGTGATCCATGAATGGTGGGGTCAAAGAAATGTGTGATCCATGAATCGTGGGTCAAAGAAATGTGTGATCCCTGAATTTTGGGGTCAAAGAAATGTGTGATCCATGAATGGTGGGGCTAAAGAAATGTGAGATTAATGAATGGGTTAAAGAAATGTGTGATCCATGAATGGTGGAGTCAAGGAATGGTGATCCAATTCATGTCTGTATTTATAACTCACTGCGATTGTGACCAGATATGAACATGTAACTAATTCATTAATATCGGTGGCCCGGTGGTCTGGTGGCTAAAACTCCCGCTTCACACACGGAGTTCGATTGGAAATTCGGTGGAAATTCCGACACAGTTTCCTTACACCTATTGTCCTGTTCACCTAGCAGCAAATAGGTACCTGGGTGTTAGTCGACTGGTGTGGGTCGCATCCTGGGGGACAAGATTAAGGACCCCAATGGAAATAAGTTACAGTCCTCGATGACGCACTGACTTTCTTGGGTTATCCTGGGTGGCTAACCCTCCGGGGTTAAAAATCCGAACGAAATCTTATCTTATCTTAATAAACCCAGGTTTTCACACCTACATAAATACACCTCCTTTACTATCATCTCTTGTTTTTTTTTTTTTTTTTTTTTTTTTTTTTTTTTTTTTTTTTTTTTTTTTTTTGGTTAACTAAAAAACACAGATGGTGTCTTATTTCTGATAACAGTTCCTTTATAAACAGAATGATGGGCAACTGTAAACTCAATGTTTGTTAAGAGCGATCCGCAGTAACTCTTGGAGTATTTTAAGGTTAGGCCGCCGGTTCACATCCATGAACAATGCTTGCTGGACCCAGACTTGCAGGTCACAATTACACAAGATGTCCAAATAGGTAATGAGGCGAGCAATGCTGAAGTAGTCAGCTATCAAAGCCTTTCGACACAGTCCCTGGACCCATTATGTACTTCTGCAATCTTTTCACTGATACTCGCGTGTTGGATATAGGGTACATAATAAAGATATTGAACTAATAAAACTTGAGGAACAATGGGCTTAGTGAAGGGTGGTCTGAAGAATGGTGGAGGCTCGATATCCTCAGTACACTCAAGCCTGTGTGAGTGATTGGTCTCGGGAAATGATGGTCTCAAGGAAAGGTGGTCACAGGGAACGGTGGTCACAGGGAACGGTGATCACATGGAACGGTGGTCGCAGGGAACGATGGTCTCAGGGAACGGTGGTCACAGGGAACGGTGATCACATGGAACGGTGGTCGCAGGGAACGATGGTCTCAGGGAACGGTGGTCACAGGGAACGGTGGCCGCAGGGAACGGTGGTCGCAGGGAACGGTGGTAGCAGGGAACGGTGGTTGAATGGAACGGTGGTCGTAAGGAACGGTGGTTGCAGGGAAAGGTGATTGCATGGAACGGTGGTCGCTTGGAACGGTGGTTGCAGGGAACGGTGGTCACAGGGAACGGTGATCGCAGGGAACGGTAGTCGTAGGGAACGGTGGTCGCAGGGATCGGTGGTCCCAGGGAACGGTGGTCGCAGGGAACGGTGGTCTCAAGGAGCGGTGATCACAGGAAACGGTGGAACTTGATCCTAGGTTTCATAACTCACCAATAAGTCATCTTCTTGTCTTGCAGGATGAATCCGCGTATTTCCTTCAAATACTTTTTATCATTTTCCTTCTTTTTCTTGTAAAGCTTGGGTTTCTGTGTCTTGTCTACTGCATTACCCAGGTCTATGAGATGTGCTATGTAATTTTGTCCTTTCTTTCTGATCATTATATTTGATTCTGTTATGTCATTATGGGCAAAATCGGTCTTATGGAAATCTTTTAGTGCTTCCTTAGCTGCTTTATATGCCATCAGGCAATCTTCCAAAGAATTCTTCAATATAAATTTTGAGAAAGTTATCCCGGTGCAATATGACATCACGATAGCCAAAGGTTCATAAATTATTCCATAAAGTTTGGGAACTCCACCAGCACCATCAACTTTCAGGAGAGCTCTGGCTTCCTTCACAGCTTCTTCCACATAAATGTCACCGAAGAACTCCTTGACGACGACGGTGGTTGTGGAACCATCATTTTGTTTTAAGATAGCTTTGGAAGTCTCTCCACATCCCCCTCTTCCAAGTCTTTTCTTGATATCCAGGCTGCTCCAGGATAATACAGGGATGACAGTGTCGCTGGTGGATCCACCTGTCTTTGTCTCACTGTCTGGGGTGCAGAAATTCTCTGCAAATTCAGCACTCTTGTCCTGGAGGAGAGTCACATCCAATTTTGGCTTTTTGGAAGGTGAGGTGAGAGGTGATGTGGAGGGAGGTCTCTTAAAGTTTGCACTGACGTAGCTGGCTGTATCATTTAACATATCGAGAGAGTCCTTCATAAGAAGCTGAGTCTCACTGTCAGCTTCTTGTCCGTCAGCAGTCTTAGCGAAGAAATCGTCTTCTCTTCCTTCCACTTTTGCCATTGAAGAAACGATTGTTGCCTCAGGAAAAACTCAAGTAGAGATCTCAAGAAACACTGAGCACTTTCCTAAAATAGACGGGTTGACCAAAAATATAGTTAATACACTTGATCACCAACAGTATATTTTGCACACGGGACGTTCAATAATATACTTGATACACGAGAATACCGATAATGTATTCCAAAGACGGGATGACTAATATTGTAGTAGTAGAAGGGATGACCAATAATATAGTTAATACAGAAGATTACCTATAATATATTCCAAAGACGGGATGACTAATATTATAGCTAATAGAAGGGATGTCCAATAATATAGTTAATGCAGAAGATTACCAATAATATATTCCAAAGACGGGATGACTAATATTATAGTTAATAGAAGGGATGTCCAATAATATAGTTAATACACAAGATTACCTATAATATATTCCAGAGATGGGATGACTAATATTTTAGCTAATAGAAGGGATGACCAATAATATAGTTAATGCACAAGATTACCAATAATATATTTCCAAGACGGGATGACCAATATTATAGTTAATAGAAGGGATGATTAATAATATAATTAACAGAAGGACGATCATATAATATAGCTAGAGTGAGGAAAGTGAGTGGTTCACTATTACGCAAGAGGTCATATGTTATGATGTTGTAATATTTATATGGTAGGTGGGTTATGTTTGTATGGTAGGTGAGTTATGTTTGTATGGTAGGTGAGTTATGTTTGTATGGTAGGTGAGTTATGTTTGTCTGGTAGGTGAGTTATTTATTTATTTATTAATCTGAACATGATACAGTGAAGTACAAAGGAATACAGGTATTGCAGTGCAACATGCCAAAGCCCCTTGTATGCAGAGCATTATGGGCAGGCTTAAAATTAACTTAAGATTAACTAAGCAATGATATATTCAGTGGTGAAAGACACGTAAGCAAACACTATGACATATTTATTAGAAAACGTTTCGGTCCTGGGACCTTGATCACTTCTAACTCAAAGAGGGAGAAAGACATTATATATATAAGCGGAGAGTGAGGTGTGAGTGACGCACGTGACCTGAGGAATGTCATGTTGTAATGAGGACGGGTAGACGATGAAATCCCCTGTGGGTTCTGTCCCAAGAAATATGTAAGCGAGACAGGCAGAGATCTTGCAGTCCGCCTGAATGAGCATTGAAATGCCTCTAACAGAGACGATATAAGGTACGCCTGTGTCCTCCACAGAGACTCCACGGGGCATTTGATGAACTGGAATGAGGCACAACTCGTTCTCACCGAACCAGACCTCAGACGCCGACGGTGCCTAGAAGCCTCATTAATCGCCGTCACATACACTATAGAAATGTGTGATCCATGAATGGTGGGGTTAAAGAAATGTGTGATCCCTGAATGGTGGGGTCAATGAAATGTGTGATCCATGAATGGTGGGGTCAAAGAAATGTGTGATCCATGAATCGTGGGTCAAAGAAATGTGTGATCCCTGAATTTTGGGGTCAAAGAAATGTGTGATCCATGAATGGTGGGGCTAAAGAAATGTGAGATTAATGAATGGGTTAAAGAAATGTGTGATCCATGAATGGTGGAGTCAAGGAATGGTGATCCAATTCATGTCTGTATTTATAACTCACTGCGATTGTGACCAGATATGAACATGTAACTAATTCATTAATATCGGTGGCCCGGTGGTCTGGTGGCTAAAACTCCCGCTTCACACACGGAGTTCGATTGGAAATTCGGTGGAAATTCCGACACAGTTTCCTTACACCTATTGTCCTGTTCACCTAGCAGCAAATAGGTACCTGGGTGTTAGTCGACTGGTGTGGGTCGCATCCTGGGGGACAAGATTAAGGACCCCAATGGAAATAAGTTACAGTCCTCGATGACGCACTGACTTTCTTGGGTTATCCTGGGTGGCTAACCCTCCGGGGTTAAAAATCCGAACGAAATCTTATCTTATCTTAATAAACCCAGGTTTTCACACCTACATAAATACACCTCCTTTACTATCATCTCTGTTTTTTTTTTTTTTTTTTTTTTTTTTTTTTTTTTTTTTTTTTCTTTTTTGGTTAACTAAAACACACAGATGGTGTCTTATTTCTGATAACAGTTCCTTTATAAACAGAATGATGGGCAACTGTAAACTCAATGTTTGTTAAGAGCGATCCGCAGTAACTCTTGGAGTATTTTAAGGTTAGGCCGCCGGTTCACATCCATGAACAATGCTTGCTGGACCCAGACTTGCAGGTCACAATTACACAAGATGTCCAAATAGGTAATGAGGCGAGCAATGCTGAAGTAGTCAGCTATCAAAGCCTTTCGACACAGTCCCTGGACCCATTATGTACTTCTGCAATCTTTTCACTGATACTCGCGTGTTGGATATAGGGTACATAATAAAGATATTGAACTAATAAAACTTGAGGAACAATGGGCTTAGTGAAGGGTGGTCTGAAGAATGGTGGAGGCTCGATATCCTCAGTACACTCAAGCCTGTGTGAGTGATTGGTCTCGGGAAATGATGGTCTCAAGGAAAGGTGGTCACAGGGAACGGTGGTCACAGGGAACGGTGATCACATGGAACGGTGGTCGCAGGGAACGATGGTCTCAGGGAACGGTGGTCACAGGGAACGGTGATCACATGGAACAGTGGTCGCAGGGAACGATGGTCTCAGGGAACGGTGGTCACAGGGAACGGTGGCCGCAGGGAACGGTGGTCGCAGGGAACGGTGGTAGCAGGGAACGGTGGTTGAATGGAACGGTGGTCGTAAGGAACGGTGGTTGCAGGGAAAGGTGATTGCATGGAACGGTGGTCGCTTGGAACGGTGGTTGCAGGGAACGGTGGTCACAGGGAACGGTGATCGCAGGGAACGGTAGTCGTAGGGAACGGTGGTCGCAGGGATGGGTGGTCGCAGGGAACGGTGGTCGCAGGGAACGGTGGTCTCAAGGAGCGGTGATCACAGGAAACGGTGGAACTTGATCCTAGGTTTCATAACTCACCAATAAGTCATCTTCTTGTCTTGCAGGATGAATCCGCGTATTTCCTTCAAATACTTTTTATCATTTTCCTTCTTTTTCTTGTAAAGCTTGGGTTTCTGTGTCTTGTCTACTGCATTACCCAGGTCTATGAGATGTGCTATGTAATTTTGTCCTTTCTTTCTGATCATTATATTTGATTCTGTTATGTCATTATGGGCAAAATCGGTCTTATGGAAATCTTTTAGTGCTTCCTTAGCTGCTTTATATGCCATCAGGCAATCTTCCAAAGAATTCTTCAATATAAATTTTGAGAAAGTTATCCCGGTGCAATATGACATCACGATAGCCAAAGGTTCATAAATTATTCCATAAAGTTTGGGAACTCCACCAGCACCATCAACTTTCAGGAGAGCTCTGGCTTCCTTCACAGCTTCTTCCACATAAATGTCACCGAAGAACTCCTTGACGACGACGGTGGTTGTGGAACCATCATTTTGTTTTAAGATAGCTTTGGAAGTCTCTCCACATCCCCCTCTTCCAAGTCTTTTCTTGATATCCAGGCTGCTCCAGGATAATACAGGGATGACAGTGTCGCTGGTGGATCCACCTGTCTTTGTCTCACTGTCTGGGGGGCAGAAATTCTCTGCAAATTCAGCACTCTTGTCCTGGAGGAGAGTCACATCCAATTTTGGCTTTTTGGAAGGTGAGGTGAGAGGTGATGTGGAGGGAGGTCTCTTAAAGTTTGCACTGACGTAGCTGGCTGTATCATTTAACATATCGAGAGAGTCCTTCATAAGAAGCTGAGTCTCACTGTCAGCTTCTTGTCCGTCAGCAGTCTTAGCGAAGAAATCGTCTTCTCTTCCTTCCACTTTTGCCATTGAAGAAACGATTGTTGCCTCAGGAAAAACTCAAGTAGAGATCTCAAGAAACACTGAGCACTTTCCTAAAATAGACGGGTTGACCAAAAATATAGTTAATACACTTGATCACCAACAGTATATTTTGCACACGGGACGTTCAATAATATACTTGATACACGAGAATACCGATAATGTATTCCAAAGACGGGATGACTAATATTGTAGTAGTAGAAGGGATGACCAATAATATAGTTAATACAGAAGATTACCTATAATATATTCCAAAGACGGGATGACTAATATTATAGCTAATAGAAGGGATGTCCAATAATATAGTTAATGCAGAAGATTACCAATAATATATTCCAAAGACGGGATGACTAATATTATAGTTAATAGAAGGGATGTCCAATAATATAGTTAATACACAAGATTACCTATAATATATTCCAGAGATGGGATGACTAATATTTTAGCTAATAGAAGGGATGACCAATAATATAGTTAATGCACAAGATTACCAATAATATATTTCCAAGACGGGATGACCAATATTATAGTTAATAGAAGGGATGATTAATAATATAATTAACAGAAGGACGATCATATAATATAGCTAGAGTGAGGAAAGTGAGTGGTTCACTATTACGCAAGAGGTCATATGTTATGATGTTGTAATATTTATATGGTAGGTGGGTTATGTTTGTATGGTAGGTGAGTTATGTTTGTATGGTAGGTGAGTTATGTTTGTATGGTAGGTGAGTTATGTTTGTCTGGTAGGTGAGTTATTTATTTATTTATTAATCTGAACATGATACAGTGAAATACAAAGGAATACAGGTATTGCAGTGCAACATGCCAAAGCCCCTTGTATGCAGAGCATTATGGGCAGGCTTAAAATTAACTTAAGATTAACTAAGCAATGATATATTCAGTGGTGAAAGACACGTAAGCAAACACTATGACATATTTATTAGAAAACGTTTCGGTCCTGGGACCTTGATCACTTCTAACTCAAAGAGGGAGAAAGACATTATATATATAAGCGGAGAGTGAGGTGTGAGTGACGCACGTGACCTGAGGAATGTCATGTTGTAATGAGGACGGGTAGACGATGAAATCCCCTGTGGGTTCTGTCCCAAGAAATATGTAGGCGAGACAGGCAGAGATCTTGCAGTCCGCCTGAATGAGCATTGAAATGCCTCTAACAGAGACGATATAAGGTACGCCTGTGTCCTCCACAGAGACTCCACGGGGCATTTGATGAACTGGAATGAGGCACAACTCGTTCTCACCGAACCAGACCTCAGACGCCGACGGTGCCTAGAAGCCTCATTAATCGCCGTCACATACACTATAGAAATGTGTGATCCATGAATGGTGGGGTTAAAGAAATGTGTGATCCTGAATGGTGGGGTCAATGAAATGTGTGATCCATGAATGGTGGGGTCAAAGAAATGTGTGATCCATGAATCGTGGGTCAAAGAAATGTGTGATCCCTGAATTTTGGGGTCAAAGAAATGTGTGATCCATGAATGGTGGGGCTAAAGAAATGTGAGATTAATGAATGGGTTAAAGAAATGTGTGATCCATGAATGGTGGAGTCAAGGAATGGTGATCCAATTCATGTCTGTATTTATAACTCACTGCGATTGTGACCAGATATGAACATGTAACTAATTCATTAATATCGGTGGCCCGGTGGTCTGGTGGCTAAAACTCCCGCTTCACACACGGAGTTCGATTGGAAATTCGGTGGAAATTCCGACACAGTTTCCTTACACCTATTGTCCTGTTCACCTAGCAGCAAATAGGTACCTGGGTGTTAGTCGACTGGTGTGGGTCGCATCCTGGGGGACAAGATTAAGGACCCCAATGGAAATAAGTTACAGTCCTCGATGACGCACTGACTTTCTTGGGTTATCCTGGGTGGCTAACCCTCCGGGGTTAAAAATCCGAACGAAATCTTATCTTATCTTAATAAACCCAGGTTTTCACACCTACATAAATACACCTCCTTTACTATCATCTCTTTTTTTTTTTTTTTTTTTTTTTTTTTTTTTTTTTTTTTTTTTTTTTTTTTTGGTTAACTAAAACACACAGATGGTGTCTTATTTCTGATAACAGTTCCTTTATAAACAGAATGATGGGCAACTGTAAACTCAATGTTTGTTAAGAGCGATCCGCAGTAACTCTTGGAGTATTTTAAGGTTAGGCCGCCGGTTCACATCCATGAACAATGCTTGCTGGACCCAGACTTGCAGGTCACAATTACACAAGATGTCCAAATAGGTAATGAGGCGAGCAATGCTGAAGTAGTCAGCTATCAAAGCCTTTCGACACAGTCCCTGGACCCATTATGTACTTCTGCAATCTTTTCACTGATACTCGCGTGTTGGATATAGGGTACATAATAAAGATATTGAACTAATAAAACTTGAGGAACAATGGGCTTAGTGAAGGGTGGTCTGAAGAATGGTGGAGGCTCGATATCCTCAGTACACTCAAGCCTGTGTGAGTGATTGGTCTCGGGAAATGATGGTCTCAAGGAAAGGTGGTCACAGGGAACGGTGGTCACAGGGAACGGTGATCACATGGAACGGTGGTCGCAGGGAACGATGGTCTCAGGGAACGGTGGTCACAGGGAACGGTGATCACATGGAACAGTGGTCGCAGGGAACGATGGTCTCAGGGAACGGTGGTCACAGGGAACGGTGGCCGCAGGGAACGGTGGTCGCAGGGAACGGTGGTAGCAGGGAACGGTGGTTGAATGGAACGGTGGTCGTAAGGAACGGTGGTTGCAGGGAAAGGTGATTGCATGGAACGGTGGTCGCTTGGAACGGTGGTTGCAGGGAACGGTGGTCACAGGGAACGGTGATCGCAGGGAACGGTAGTCGTAGGGAACGGTGGTCGCAGGGATCGGTGGTCGCAGGGAACGGTGGTCGCAGGGAACGGTGGTCTCAAGGAGCGGTGATCACAGGAAACGGTGGAACTTGATCCTAGGTTTCATAACTCACCAATAAGTCATCTTCTTGTCTTGCAGGATGAATCCGCGTATTTCCTTCAAATACTTTTTATCATTTTCCTTCTTTTTCTTGTAAAGCTTGGGTTTCTGTGTCTTGTCTACTGCATTACCCAGGTCTATGAGATGTGCTATGTAATTTTGTCCTTTCTTTCTGATCATTATATTTGATTCTGTTATGTCATTATGGGCAAAATCGGTCTTATGGAAATCTTTTAGTGCTTCCTTAGCTGCTTTATATGCCATCAGGCAATCTTCCAAAGAATTCTTCAATATAAATTTTGAGAAAGTTATCCCGGTGCAATATGACATCACGATAGCCAAAGGTTCATAAATTATTCCATAAAGTTTGGGAACTCCACCAGCACCATCAACTTTCAGGAGAGCTCTGGCTTCCTTCACAGCTTCTTCCACATAAATGTCACCGAAGAACTCCTTGACGACGACGGTGGTTGTGGAACCATCATTTTGTTTTAAGATAGCTTTGGAAGTCTCTCCACATCCCCCTCTTCCAAGTCTTTTCTTGATATCCAGGCTGCTCCAGGATAATACAGGGATGACAGTGTCGCTGGTGGATCCACCTGTCTTTGTCTCACTGTCTGGGGGGCAGAAATTCTCTGCAAATTCAGCACTCTTGTCCTGGAGGAGAGTCACATCCAATTTTGGCTTTTTGGAAGGTGAGGTGAGAGGTGATGTGGAGGGAGGTCTCTTAAAGTTTGCACTGACGTAGCTGGCTGTATCATTTAACATATCGAGAGAGTCCTTCATAAGAAGCTGAGTCTCACTGTCAGCTTCTTGTCCGTCAGCAGTCTTAGCGAAGAAATCGTCTTCTCTTCCTTCCACTTTTGCCATTGAAGAAACGATTGTTGCCTCAGGAAAAACTCAAGTAGAGATCTCAAGAAACACTGAGCACTTTCCTAAAATAGACGGGTTGACCAAAAATATAGTTAATACACTTGATCACCAACAGTATATTTTGCACACGGGACGTTCAATAATATACTTGATACACGAGAATACCGATAATGTATTCCAAAGACGGGATGACTAATATTGTAGTAGTAGAAGGGATGACCAATAATATAGTTAATACAGAAGATTACCTATAATATATTCCAAAGACGGGATGACTAATATTATAGCTAATAGAAGGGATGTCCAATAATATAGTTAATGCAGAAGATTACCAATAATATATTCCAAAGACGGGATGACTAATATTATAGTTAATAGAAGGGATGTCCAATAATATAGTTAATACACAAGATTACCTATAATATATTCCAGAGATGGGATGACTAATATTTTAGCTAATAGAAGGGATGACCAATAATATAGTTAATGCACAAGATTACCAATAATATATTTCCAAGACGGGATGACCAATATTATAGTTAATAGAAGGGATGATTAATAATATAATTAACAGAAGGACGATCATATAATATAGCTAGAGTGAGGAAAGTGAGTGGTTCACTATTACGCAAGAGGTCATATGTTATGATGTTGTAATATTTATATGGTAGGTGGGTTATGTTTGTATGGTAGGTGAGTTATGTTTGTATGGTAGGTGAGTTATGTTTGTATGGTAGGTGAGTTATGTTTGTCTGGTAGGTGAGTTATTTATTTATTTATTAATCTGAACATGATACAGTGAAGTACAAAGGAATACAGGTATTGCAGTGCAACATGCCAAAGCCCCTTGTATGCAGAGCATTATGGGCAGGCTTAAAATTAACTTAAGATTAACTAAGCAATGATATATTCAGTGGTGAAAGACACGTAAGCAAACACTATGACATATTTATTAGAAAACGTTTCGGTCCTGGGACCTTGATCACTTCTAACTCAAAGAGGGAGAAAGACATTATATATATAAGCGGAGAGTGAGGTGTGAGTGACGCACGTGACCTGAGGAATGTCATGTTGTAATGAGGACGGGTAGACGATGAAATCCCCTGTGGGTTCTGTCCCAAGAAATATGTAGGCGAGACAGGCAGAGATCTTGCAGTCCGCCTGAATGAGCATTGAAATGCCTCTAACAGAGACGATATAAGGTACGCCTGTGTCCTCCACAGAGACTCCACGGGGCATTTGATGAACTGGAATGAGGCACAACTCGTTCTCACCGAACCAGACCTCAGACGCCGACGGTGCCTAGAAGCCTCATTAATCGCCGTCACATACACTATAGAAATGTGTGATCCATGAATGGTGGGGTTAAAGAAATGTGTGATCCCTGAATGGTGGGGTCAATGAAATGTGTGATCCATGAATGGTGGGGTCAAAGAAATGTGTGATCCATGAATCGTGGGTCAAAGAAATGTGTGATCCCTGAATTTTGGGGTCAAAGAAATGTGTGATCCATGAATGGTGGGGCTAAAGAAATGTGAGATTAATGAATGGGTTAAAGAAATGTGTGATCCATGAATGGTGGAGTCAAGGAATGGTGATCCAATTCATGTCTGTATTTATAACTCACTGCGATTGTGACCAGATATGAACATGTAACTAATTCATTAATATCGGTGGCCCGGTGGTCTGGTGGCTAAAACTCCCGCTTCACACACGGAGTTCGATTGGAAATTCGGTGGAAATTCCGACACAGTTTCCTTACACCTATTGTCCTGTTCACCTAGCAGCAAATAGGTACCTGGGTGTTAGTCGACTGGTGTGGGTCGCATCCTGGGGGACAAGATTAAGGACCCCAATGGAAATAAGTTACAGTCCTCGATGACGCACTGACTTTCTTGGGTTATCCTGGGTGGCTAACCCTCCGGGGTTAAAAATCCGAACGAAATCTTATCTTATCTTAATAAACCCAGGTTTTCACACCTACATAAATACACCTCCTTTACTATCATCTCTTTTTTTTTTTTTTTTTTTTTTTTTTTTTTTTTTTTTTTTTTTTTTTTTTTTTTTTTTTTTTGGTTAACTAAAACACACAGATGGTGTCTTATTTCTGATAACAGTTCCTTTATAAACAGAATGATGGGCAACTGTAAACTCAATGTTTGTTAAGAGCGATCCGCAGTAACTCTTGGAGTATTTTAAGGTTAGGCCGCCGGTTCACATCCATGAACAATGCTTGCTGGACCCAGACTTGCAGGTCACAATTACACAAGATGTCCAAATAGGTAATGAGGCGAGCAATGCTGAAGTAGTCAGCTATCAAAGCCTTTCGACACAGTCCCTGGACCCATTATGTACTTCTGCAATCTTTTCACTGATACTCGCGTGTTGGATATAGGGTACATAATAAAGATATTGAACTAATAAAACTTGAGGAACAATGGGCTTAGTGAAGGGTGGTCTGAAGAATGGTGGAGGCTCGATATCCTCAGTACACTCAAGCCTGTGTGAGTGATTGGTCTCGGGAAATGATGGTCTCAAGGAAAGGTGGTCACAGGGAACGGTGGTCACAGGGAACGGTGATCACATGGAACGGTGGTCGCAGGGAACGATGGTCTCAGGGAACGGTGGTCACAGGGAACGGTGATCACATGGAACAGTGGTCGCAGGGAACGATGGTCTCAGGGAACGGTGGTCACAGGGAACGGTGGCCGCAGGGAACGGTGGTCGCAGGGAACGGTGGTAGCAGGGAACGGTGGTTGAATGGAACGGTGGTCGTAAGGAACGGTGGTTGCAGGGAAAGGTGATTGCATGGAACGGTGGTCGCTTGGAACGGTGGTTGCAGGGAACGGTGGTCACAGGGAACGGTGATCGCAGGGAACGGTAGTCGTAGGGAACGGTGGTCGCAGGGATCGGTGGTCGCAGGGAACGGTGGTCGCAGGGAACGGTGGTCTCAAGGAGCGGTGATCACAGGAAACGGTGGAACTTGATCCTAGGTTTCATAACTCACCAATAAGTCATCTTCTTGTCTTGCAGGATGAATCCGCGTATTTCCTTCAAATACTTTTTATCATTTTCCTTCTTTTTCTTGTAAAGCTTGGGTTTCTGTGTCTTGTCTACTGCATTACCCAGGTCTATGAGATGTGCTATGTAATTTTGTCCTTTCTTTCTGATCATTATATTTGATTCTGTTATGTCATTATGGGCAAAATCGGTCTTATGGAAATCTTTTAGTGCTTCCTTAGCTGCTTTATATGCCATCAGGCAATCTTCCAAAGAATTCTTCAATATAAATTTTGAGAAAGTTATCCCGGTGCAATATGACATCACGATAGCCAAAGGTTCATAAATTATTCCATAAAGTTTGGGAACTCCACCAGCACCATCAACTTTCAGGAGAGCTCTGGCTTCCTTCACAGCTTCTTCCACATAAATGTCACCGAAGAACTCCTTGACGACGACGGTGGTTGTGGAACCATCATTTTGTTTTAAGATAGCTTTGGAAGTCTCTCCACATCCCCCTCTTCCAAGTCTTTTCTTGATATCCAGGCTGCTCCAGGATAATACAGGGATGACAGTGTCGCTGGTGGATCCACCTGTCTTTGTCTCACTGTCTGGGGGGCAGAAATTCTCTGCAAATTCAGCACTCTTGTCCTGGAGGAGAGTCACATCCAATTTTGGCTTTTTGGAAGGTGAGGTGAGAGGTGATGTGGAGGGAGGTCTCTTAAAGTTTGCACTGACGTAGCTGGCTGTATCATTTAACATATCGAGAGAGTCCTTCATAAGAAGCTGAGTCTCACTGTCAGCTTCTTGTCCGTCAGCAGTCTTAGCGAAGAAATCGTCTTCTCTTCCTTCCACTTTTGCCATTGAAGAAACGATTGTTGCCTCAGGAAAAACTCAAGTAGAGATCTCAAGAAACACTGAGCACTTTCCTAAAATAGACGGGTTGACCAAAAATATAGTTAATACACTTGATCACCAACAGTATATTTTGCACACGGGACGTTCAATAATATACTTGATACACGAGAATACCGATAATGTATTCCAAAGACGGGATGACTAATATTGTAGTAGTAGAAGGGATGACCAATAATATAGTTAATACAGAAGATTACCTATAATATATTCCAAAGACGGGATGACTAATATTATAGCTAATAGAAGGGATGTCCAATAATATAGTTAATGCAGAAGATTACCAATAATATATTCCAAAGACGGGATGACTAATATTATAGTTAATAGAAGGGATGTCCAATAATATAGTTAATACACAAGATTACCTATAATATATTCCAGAGATGGGATGACTAATATTTTAGCTAATAGAAGGGATGACCAATAATATAGTTAATGCACAAGATTACCAATAATATATTTCCAAGACGGGATGACCAATATTATAGTTAATAGAAGGGATGATTAATAATATAATTAACAGAAGGACGATCATATAATATAGCTAGAGTGAGGAAAGTGAGTGGTTCACTATTACGCAAGAGGTCATATGTTATGATGTTGTAATATTTATATGGTAGGTGGGTTATGTTTGTATGGTAGGTGAGTTATGTTTGTATGGTAGGTGAGTTATGTTTGTATGGTAGGTGAGTTATGTTTGTCTGGTAGGTGAGTTATTTATTTATTTATTAATCTGAACATGATACAGTGAAGTACAAAGGAATACAGGTATTGCAGTGCAACATGCCAAAGCCCCTTGTATGCAGAGCATTATGGGCAGGCTTAAAATTAACTTAAGATTAACTAAGCAATGATATATTCAGTGGTGAAAGACACGTAAGCAAACACTATGACATATTTATTAGAAAACGTTTCGGTCCTGGGACCTTGATCACTTCTAACTCAAAGAGGGAGAAAGACATTATATATATAAGCGGAGAGTGAGGTGTGAGTGACGCACGTGACCTGAGGAATGTCATGTTGTAATGAGGACGGGTAGACGATGAAATCCCCTGTGGGTTCTGTCCCAAGAAATATGTAGGCGAGACAGGCAGAGATCTTGCAGTCCGCCTGAATGAGCATTGAAATGCCTCTAACAGAGACGATATAAGGTACGCCTGTGTCCTCCACAGAGACTCCACGGGGCATTTGATGAACTGGAATGAGGCACAACTCGTTCTCACCGAACCAGACCTCAGACGCCGACGGTGCCTAGAAGCCTCATTAATCGCCGTCACATACACTATAGAAATGTGTGATCCATGAATGGTGGGGTTAAAGAAATGTGTGATCCCTGAATGGTGGGGTCAATGAAATGTGTGATCCATGAATGGTGGGGTCAAAGAAATGTGTGATCCATGAATCGTGGGTCAAAGAAATGTGTGATCCCTGAATTTTGGGGTCAAAGAAATGTGTGATCCATGAATGGTGGGGCTAAAGAAATGTGAGATTAATGAATGGGTTAAAGAAATGTGTGATCCATGAATGGTGGAGTCAAGGAATGGTGATCCAATTCATGTCTGTATTTATAACTCACTGCGATTGTGACCAGATATGAACATGTAACTAATTCATTAATATCGGTGGCCCGGTGGTCTGGTGGCTAAAACTCCCGCTTCACACACGGAGTTCGATTGGAAATTCGGTGGAAATTCCGACACAGTTTCCTTACACCTATTGTCCTGTTCACCTAGCAGCAAATAGGTACCTGGGTGTTAGTCGACTGGTGTGGGTCGCATCCTGGGGGACAAGATTAAGGACCCCAATGGAAATAAGTTACAGTCCTCGATGACGCACTGACTTTCTTGGGTTATCCTGGGTGGCTAACCCTCCGGGGTTAAAAATCCGAACGAAATCTTATCTTATCTTAATAAACCCAGGTTTTCACACCTACATAAATACACCTCCTTTACTATCATCTCTGGTTTTTTTTTTTTTTTTTTTTTTTTTTTTTTTTTTTTTTTTTTTTTTGGTTAACTAAAACACACAGATGGTGTCTTATTTCTGATAACAGTTCCTTTATAAACAGAATGATGGGCAACTGTAAACTCAATGTTTGTTAAGAGCGATCCGCAGTAACTCTTGGAGTATTTTAAGGTTAGGCCGCCGGTTCACATCCATGAACAATGCTTGCTGGACCCAGACTTGCAGGTCACAATTACACAAGATGTCCAAATAGGTAATGAGGCGAGCAATGCTGAAGTAGTCAGCTATCAAAGCCTTTCGACACAGTCCCTGGACCCATTATGTACTTCTGCAATCTTTTCACTGATACTCGCGTGTTGGATATAGGGTACATAATAAAGATATTGAACTAATAAAACTTGAGGAACAATGGGCTTAGTGAAGGGTGGTCTGAAGAATGGTGGAGGCTCGATATCCTCAGTACACTCAAGCCTGTGTGAGTGATTGGTCTCGGGAAATGATGGTCTCAAGGAAAGGTGGTCACAGGGAACGGTGGTCACAGGGAACGGTGATCACATGGAACGGTGGTCGCAGGGAACGATGGTCTCAGGGAACGGTGGTCACAGGGAACGGTGATCACATGGAACAGTGGTCGCAGGGAACGATGGTCTCAGGGAACGGTGGTCACAGGGAACGGTGGCCGCAGGGAACGGTGGTCGCAGGGAACGGTGGTAGCAGGGAACGGTGGTTGAATGGAACGGTGGTCGTAAGGAACGGTGGTTGCAGGGAAAGGTGATTGCATGGAACGGTGGTCGCTTGGAACGGTGGTTGCAGGGAACGGTGGTCACAGGGAACGGTGATCGCAGGGAACGGTAGTCGTAGGGAACGGTGGTCGCAGGGATCGGTGGTCGCAGGGAACGGTGGTCGCAGGGAACGGTGGTCTCAAGGAGCGGTGATCACAGGAAACGGTGGAACTTGATCCTAGGTTTCATAACTCACCAATAAGTCATCTTCTTGTCTTGCAGGATGAATCCGCGTATTTCCTTCAAATACTTTTTATCATTTTCCTTCTTTTTCTTGTAAAGCTTGGGTTTCTGTGTCTTGTCTACTGCATTACCCAGGTCTATGAGATGTGCTATGTAATTTTGTCCTTTCTTTCTGATCATTATATTTGATTCTGTTATGTCATTATGGGCAAAATCGGTCTTATGGAAATCTTTTAGTGCTTCCTTAGCTGCTTTATATGCCATCAGGCAATCTTCCAAAGAATTCTTCAATATAAATTTTGAGAAAGTTATCCCGGTGCAATATGACATCACGATAGCCAAAGGTTCATAAATTATTCCATAAAGTTTGGGAACTCCACCAGCACCATCAACTTTCAGGAGAGCTCTGGCTTCCTTCACAGCTTCTTCCACATAAATGTCACCGAAGAACTCCTTGACGACGACGGTGGTTGTGGAACCATCATTTTGTTTTAAGATAGCTTTGGAAGTCTCTCCACATCCCCCTCTTCCAAGTCTTTTCTTGATATCCAGGCTGCTCCAGGATAATACAGGGATGACAGTGTCGCTGGTGGATCCACCTGTCTTTGTCTCACTGTCTGGGGGGCAGAAATTCTCTGCAAATTCAGCACTCTTGTCCTGGAGGAGAGTCACATCCAATTTTGGCTTTTTGGAAGGTGAGGTGAGAGGTGATGTGGAGGGAGGTCTCTTAAAGTTTGCACTGACGTAGCTGGCTGTATCATTTAACATATCGAGAGAGTCCTTCATAAGAAGCTGAGTCTCACTGTCAGCTTCTTGTCCGTCAGCAGTCTTAGCGAAGAAATCGTCTTCTCTTCCTTCCACTTTTGCCATTGAAGAAACGATTGTTGCCTCAGGAAAAACTCAAGTAGAGATCTCAAGAAACACTGAGCACTTTCCTAAAATAGACGGGTTGACCAAAAATATAGTTAATACACTTGATCACCAACAGTATATTTTGCACACGGGACGTTCAATAATATACTTGATACACGAGAATACCGATAATGTATTCCAAAGACGGGATGACTAATATTGTAGTAGTAGAAGGGATGACCAATAATATAGTTAATACAGAAGATTACCTATAATATATTCCAAAGACGGGATGACTAATATTATAGCTAATAGAAGGGATGTCCAATAATATAGTTAATGCAGAAGATTACCAATAATATATTCCAAAGACGGGATGACTAATATTATAGTTAATAGAAGGGATGTCCAATAATATAGTTAATACACAAGATTACCTATAATATATTCCAGAGATGGGATGACTAATATTTTAGCTAATAGAAGGGATGACCAATAATATAGTTAATGCACAAGATTACCAATAATATATTTCCAAGACGGGATGACCAATATTATAGTTAATAGAAGGGATGATTAATAATATAATTAACAGAAGGACGATCATATAATATAGCTAGAGTGAGGAAAGTGAGTGGTTCACTATTACGCAAGAGGTCATATGTTATGATGTTGTAATATTTATATGGTAGGTGGGTTATGTTTGTATGGTAGGTGAGTTATGTTTGTATGGTAGGTGAGTTATGTTTGTATGGTAGGTGAGTTATGTTTGTCTGGTAGGTGAGTTATTTATTTATTTATTAATCTGAACATGATACAGTGAAGTACAAAGGAATACAGGTATTGCAGTGCAACATGCCAAAGCCCCTTGTATGCAGAGCATTATGGGCAGGCTTAAAATTAACTTAAGATTAACTAAGCAATGATATATTCAGTGGTGAAAGACACGTAAGCAAACACTATGACATATTTATTAGAAAACGTTTCGGTCCTGGGACCTTGATCACTTCTAACTCAAAGAGGGAGAAAGACATTATATATATAAGCGGAGAGTGAGGTGTGAGTGACGCACGTGACCTGAGGAATGTCATGTTGTAATGAGGACGGGTAGACGATGAAATCCCCTGTGGGTTCTGTCCCAAGAAATATGTAGGCGAGACAGGCAGAGATCTTGCAGTCCGCCTGAATGAGCATTGAAATGCCTCTAACAGAGACGATATAAGGTACGCCTGTGTCCTCCACAGAGACTCCACGGGGCATTTGATGAACTGGAATGAGGCACAACTCGTTCTCACCGAACCAGACCTCAGACGCCGACGGTGCCTAGAAGCCTCATTAATCGCCGTCACATACACTATAGAAATGTGTGATCCATGAATGGTGGGGTTAAAGAAATGTGTGATCCCTGAATGGTGGGGTCAATGAAATGTGTGATCCATGAATGGTGGGGTCAAAGAAATGTGTGATCCATGAATCGTGGGTCAAAGAAATGTGTGATCCCTGAATTTTGGGGTCAAAGAAATGTGTGATCCATGAATGGTGGGGCTAAAGAAATGTGAGATTAATGAATGGGTTAAAGAAATGTGTGATCCATGAATGGTGGAGTCAAGGAATGGTGATCCAATTCATGTCTGTATTTATAACTCACTGCGATTGTGACCAGATATGAACATGTAACTAATTCATTAATATCGGTGGCCCGGTGGTCTGGTGGCTAAAACTCCCGCTTCACACACGGAGTTCGATTGGAAATTCGGTGGAAATTCCGACACAGTTTCCTTACACCTATTGTCCTGTTCACCTAGCAGCAAATAGGTACCTGGGTGTTAGTCGACTGGTGTGGGTCGCATCCTGGGGGACAAGATTAAGGACCCCAATGGAAATAAGTTACAGTCCTCGATGACGCACTGACTTTCTTGGGTTATCCTGGGTGGCTAACCCTCCGGGGTTAAAAATCCGAACGAAATCTTATCTTATCTTAATAAACCCAGGTTTTCACACCTACATAAATACACCTCCTTTACTATCATCTCTGTTTTTTTTTTTTTTTTTTTTTTTTTTTTTTTTTTTTTTTTTTTATTTTTTTTTTTTTTTTTTTGTTAACTAAAACACACAGATGGTGTCTTATTTCTGATAACAGTTCCTTTATAAACAGAATGATGGGCAACTGTAAACTCAATGTTTGTTAAGAGCGATCCGCAGTAACTCTTGGAGTATTTTAAGGTTAGGCCGCCGGTTCACATCCATGAACAATGCTTGCTGGACCCAGACTTGCAGGTCACAATTACACAAGATGTCCAAATAGGTAATGAGGCGAGCAATGCTGAAGTAGTCAGCTATCAAAGCCTTTCGACACAGTCCCTGGACCCATTATGTACTTCTGCAATCTTTTCACTGATACTCGCGTGTTGGATATAGGGTACATAATAAAGATATTGAACTAATAAAACTTGAGGAACAATGGGCTTAGTGAAGGGTGGTCTGAAGAATGGTGGAGGCTCGATATCCTCAGTACACTCAAGCCTGTGTGAGTGATTGGTCTCGGGAAATGATGGTCTCAAGGAAAGGTGGTCACAGGGAACGGTGGTCACAGGGAACGGTGATCACATGGAACGGTGGTCGCAGGGAACGATGGTCTCAGGGAACGGTGGTCACAGGGAACGGTGATCACATGGAACAGTGGTCGCAGGGAACGATGGTCTCAGGGAACGGTGGTCACAGGGAACGGTGGCCGCAGGGAACGGTGGTCGCAGGGAACGGTGGTAGCAGGGAACGGTGGTTGAATGGAACGGTGGTCGTAAGGAACGGTGGTTGCAGGGAAAGGTGATTGCATGGAACGGTGGTCGCTTGGAACGGTGGTTGCAGGGAACGGTGGTCACAGGGAACGGTGATCGCAGGGAACGGTAGTCGTAGGGAACGGTGGTCGCAGGGATCGGTGGTCGCAGGGAACGGTGGTCGCAGGGAACGGTGGTCTCAAGGAGCGGTGATCACAGGAAACGGTGGAACTTGATCCTAGGTTTCATAACTCACCAATAAGTCATCTTCTTGTCTTGCAGGATGAATCCGCGTATTTCCTTCAAATACTTTTTATCATTTTCCTTCTTTTTCTTGTAAAGCTTGGGTTTCTGTGTCTTGTCTACTGCATTACCCAGGTCTATGAGATGTGCTATGTAATTTTGTCCTTTCTTTCTGATCATTATATTTGATTCTGTTATGTCATTATGGGCAAAATCGGTCTTATGGAAATCTTTTAGTGCTTCCTTAGCTGCTTTATATGCCATCAGGCAATCTTCCAAAGAATTCTTCAATATAAATTTTGAGAAAGTTATCCCGGTGCAATATGACATCACGATAGCCAAAGGTTCATAAATTATTCCATAAAGTTTGGGAACTCCACCAGCACCATCAACTTTCAGGAGAGCTCTGGCTTCCTTCACAGCTTCTTCCACATAAATGTCACCGAAGAACTCCTTGACGACGACGGTGGTTGTGGAACCATCATTTTGTTTTAAGATAGCTTTGGAAGTCTCTCCACATCCCCCTCTTCCAAGTCTTTTCTTGATATCCAGGCTGCTCCAGGATAATACAGGGATGACAGTGTCGCTGGTGGATCCACCTGTCTTTGTCTCACTGTCTGGGGGGCAGAAATTCTCTGCAAATTCAGCACTCTTGTCCTGGAGGAGAGTCACATCCAATTTTGGCTTTTTGGAAGGTGAGGTGAGAGGTGATGTGGAGGGAGGTCTCTTAAAGTTTGCACTGACGTAGCTGGCTGTATCATTTAACATATCGAGAGAGTCCTTCATAAGAAGCTGAGTCTCACTGTCAGCTTCTTGTCCGTCAGCAGTCTTAGCGAAGAAATCGTCTTCTCTTCCTTCCACTTTTGCCATTGAAGAAACGATTGTTGCCTCAGGAAAAACTCAAGTAGAGATCTCAAGAAACACTGAGCACTTTCCTAAAATAGACGGGTTGACCAAAAATATAGTTAATACACTTGATCACCAACAGTATATTTTGCACACGGGACGTTCAATAATATACTTGATACACGAGAATACCGATAATGTATTCCAAAGACGGGATGACTAATATTGTAGTAGTAGAAGGGATGACCAATAATATAGTTAATACAGAAGATTACCTATAATATATTCCAAAGACGGGATGACTAATATTATAGCTAATAGAAGGGATGTCCAATAATATAGTTAATGCAGAAGATTACCAATAATATATTCCAAAGACGGGATGACTAATATTATAGTTAATAGAAGGGATGTCCAATAATATAGTTAATACACAAGATTACCTATAATATATTCCAGAGATGGGATGACTAATATTTTAGCTAATAGAAGGGATGACCAATAATATAGTTAATGCACAAGATTACCAATAATATATTTCCAAGACGGGATGACCAATATTATAGTTAATAGAAGGGATGATTAATAATATAATTAACAGAAGGACGATCATATAATATAGCTAGAGTGAGGAAAGTGAGTGGTTCACTATTACGCAAGAGGTCATATGTTATGATGTTGTAATATTTATATGGTAGGTGGGTTATGTTTGTATGGTAGGTGAGTTATGTTTGTATGGTAGGTGAGTTATGTTTGTATGGTAGGTGAGTTATGTTTGTCTGGTAGGTGAGTTATTTATTTATTTATTAATCTGAACATGATACAGTGAAGTACAAAGGAATACAGGTATTGCAGTGCAACATGCCAAAGCCCCTTGTATGCAGAGCATTATGGGCAGGCTTAAAATTAACTTAAGATTAACTAAGCAATGATATATTCAGTGGTGAAAGACACGTAAGCAAACACTATGACATATTTATTAGAAAACGTTTCGGTCCTGGGACCTTGATCACTTCTAACTCAAAGAGGGAGAAAGACATTATATATATAAGCGGAGAGTGAGGTGTGAGTGACGCACGTGACCTGAGGAATGTCATGTTGTAATGAGGACGGGTAGACGATGAAATCCCCTGTGGGTTCTGTCCCAAGAAATATGTAGGCGAGACAGGCAGAGATCTTGCAGTCCGCCTGAATGAGCATTGAAATGCCTCTAACAGAGACGATATAAGGTACGCCTGTGTCCTCCACAGAGACTCCACGGGGCATTTGATGAACTGGAATGAGGCACAACTCGTTCTCACCGAACCAGACCTCAGACGCCGACGGTGCCTAGAAGCCTCATTAATCGCCGTCACATACACTATAGAACGCAACACTGGAAACTACAAAATTTCAAAAACATTGGCATGCGTGATACCACCAACCCAACAACACAGGAGTCACATGATTTCATCGTCTACCCATCCTCATCACAACATGACATTCCTCAGGTCACGTGCGTCACTCACACCTCACTCTCCGCTTATATATATAATGTCTTTCTCCCTCTGTATGTTAGAAGTGATCAAGGTCCCAGGACCGAAACGTTTTCTAATAAACATGTCATAGTGTTTGCTTACGTGTCTTTCTAAACCAACTTGTCGGTATTTATTACCAAGGTTTATACCATATTCAGTGGTAAAAACATTATTGTAAGCAGATAACAATTTAGCACAAATGAGTATTACAAAGACAGGTCATATGGTCATTTACTGTGTTGCTGAGCATTCAGTAGAATGGAGTATTCTGTTAGGTAATGTAATTAAAAAATAAAGTTTGATTGGGTCACAGGTTAGACATTTATGAGATACGATAATGAGAAATATTTATGAGATACGATTTATGAGATACAATTATTCAGTATTTATTTAGTTGTGGGTAAGTGACTTTTGAGAACAGACTTGAATTTATAAACAGTGTTTCTTTTATATACACAGGTAATGAATTCCAGATTTTAGAGCCTTTTATGTGCATTGAGTTTTTGCATAGCGTTATGTTTGTATGGTAGGTGAGTTATGTTTGTATGGTAGGTGAATTAAGTTTGTATGGTAGGTGAATTAAGTTTGTATGGTAGGTGAGTTATGTTTGTATGGTAGGTTAGTTATGTTTGTATGGTAGGTGAATTATGTTTGTATAGTAGGTGAGTTATGTTTGTATGGTAGGGGAATTATGTTTACTCCGTGAATGGTGGGACCAAACAAATGTGTGATCTATGAATGGTGGGATCAAAGAAATGTGTGATCCATGAATGGTGGGGTCAAAGAAATGTGTGATCCATGAATGGTGGGGTCAAAGAAATGTGTGATCCATGAATGGTGGGGTCAAAGAAATGTGTGATCCATGAATGGCGGGGTCAAAGAAATGTGTGATCCATGAATGGTGGGGTTAAATAGTTAGTTTAATATGTTTATTATACACCCCATATCCATCCTGTGGGCGGTAGTCAAAAGATTACAGAGGTACATAATGGGTCCAGGGACTGGACTCCAAAGTTTTGATAGCTGAGCAAGTTACAGAGGTAATGAACTCACAATTACAAAGGTAATGAACTCACAATTTACAAAGGTAATGAACTCCAGATAAGTCTGGTCACAATCATGACAAGTTACTAAGATATTTACAGATTACATAGGTACGTAATGGGTCCAGGGACTGGGCCCCCAAAGTTTTGATAGCTGAACGAGGTACAAAGGTCATAACTCACAAGTTACAAAGGTAATGAATCCAACAAGAATGGTTACTTACGTTTATACACGGCTACAATCATGAACAAATTATAGAGTAATGAGCAATTCACACTTCCACACCCGGTCACAACTGTAATGAGTTATTGGTGTAAATATTGATTGTTGAGTCACACACACACACACACACACACACACACACACACACACACACACACACACACACACACACACTGGTTATGGGGGATTTCAACCACAGGGAGATTGACTGGGAAAACATGGAGCCACATGGGGGTCCCGAAACATGGAGAGCCAAGATGTTGGATGTGGTGCTGGAAAACCTCATGCACCAACATGTTAAGGACACTGCCAGAGTGAGAGGGGAGGATGAACCAGCAAGATTCGACCTTATGTTCACCCTGGGCAGCCAGGCATTGAGGACATCACATATGAGAGTCCCCTAGGAGCTAGTGATCACGTGGTTCTGTGCTTTAAATACATAGTAGAGTTGCAAGTGGAGAGAGTAACAGGAGTTGAATGGGAAAAGCCTAGCTATAAAAGAGGGGACTACATAGGGTTGAAGAACTTCCTGCAGGAGGTTCCGTGGGCCAGAACTGGCAGGAAGGCTAGTAAATGAAATGATGGAATATGTAACAACAAAATGCAAGGAGGCAGTGGAAAGGTTTATTCCCAAGGGCAACAGAAACAATGGGAAGACCAGAACGAGCCCCTGGTTTACCCGACGGTGTAAGGAGGCAAAAACAAAGTGCAATAGAGAATGGAAAAAGTACAGAAGGCAGAGAACACATGAAAATAGGGAGATCAGTCGCAGAGCCAGGAACGAGTATGTACAGGTAAGGAGGGAGGCCCAGCGACAGTATGAAAGTAACATAGCATCGAAAATCAAGACTGACCCGAAACTGTTGTATAGCCACATCAGGAGGAAGACAACAGTCAAAGACCAGGTGATCAGACTGAGGACAGAAGGTGGAGAACTCACAAAAAATGATCAGGAGGTCTGTGAGGAGCTAAACAGGAGATTTAAGGAAGTTTTTACAGTAGAGACAGGAAGGGCTCTGGGAAGACAGCACAGAAGGGAACATCAAGAGGGAATATACCAACAAGTGTTGGATGACATACGAACAACCGAGGAGGAGGTGCAGAAGCTGCTAAGTGACCTTGATACTTCAAAGGCGATGGGACCAGACAACATCTCCCCATGGGTCCTTAGAGAAGGAGCAGAGATGCTGTGCATGCCCCTAACCACAATCTTCAACACATCCCTTGAAACTGGGCAACTTCCTGAGAAATGGAAGACAGCAAATGTAGTCCCCATATTTAAGAAAGGAAACAGAAATGAGGCACTAAACTACAGACCTGTGTCTCTGACATGTATTGTGTGCAAAGTTATGGAGAAGATTATCAGGAGGAGAGTGGTGGAACACCTGGATCTGAACAAGATTATAAATGAAATCCAGCATGGGTTCATGGAAGGCAAATCCTGTGTCACAAACCTTCTGGAGTTTTATGACATGGTAACAGAAGTAAGACACGAGAGAGAAGGGTGGGTTGATTGCGTTTTCCTAGACTGCATGAAGGCCTTTGACACAGTTCCCCACAAGAGATTAGTGCAGAAGCTGGAGGATCAGGCTCATATTACAGGGAGGGCACTGCAATGGATCAGGGAATACTTGACAGGGAGGCAACAACGAGTCATGGTACGTGAAGAGGTATCACAGTGGATGCCTGTGACGAGCGGGGTCCCATAGGGGTCAGTTCTAGGACCAGTGCTATTTTTGATATATGCGAACGACATGATGGAAGGAATAGACTCTGAAGTGTCCCTATTCGCAGATGATGTGAAGCTGATGAGAAGAATTAAATCGGATGAGGATGAGGCAGGACTGCAAAGAGACCTGGACAGGCTGAACATGTGGTCCAGAAACTGGCTTCTCGAATTCAACCCTGCCAAATGCAAAGTCATGAAGATTGGGGAGGGGCAAAGAAGACCGCAGACAGAGTATAGGCTAGGTGGACAAAGACTACAGACCTCACTCAGGGAGAAAGACCTTGGGGTGACCATAACACCGAGCACGTCACCGGAGGCACACATCAACCAAATAACTGCTGCAGCATACAGGAGCCTGGCAAACCTGAGAATAGCGTTCCGATACCTTAATAAGGAATCGTTCAAGACACTGTACACTGTGTATGTTAGGCCCATACTGGAGTATGCAGCACCAGTCTGGAACCCACACCTGGTCAAGCACGTCAAGAAGTTAGAGAAAGTACAAAGGTTTGCAACAAGGCTAGTCCCAGAGCTCAGGGGAATGTCCTACAATGAGAGGTTGAGGGAAATCGGACTGACGACACTGGAGGACAGAAGGGTCAGGGGAGACATGATAACGACATACAAGATACTGCGGGGAATAGACAAGGTGGACAGAGATAGGATGCTCCAGAGAGGGGACACAGAAACAAGGGGTCACAACTGGAAGCTGAAGACTCAGACGAGTCACAGGGACGTTAGGAAGTATTTCTTCAGTCATAGAGTCGTCAGGAAGTGGAATAGCCTAGCAAGTGAAGTAGTGGAGGCAGGAACCATACATAGTTTTAAGAAGAGGTACGACAAATCTCAGGAAGCAGAGAGGGAGAGGACCTAGTAGCGATCAGTGAAGAGGCAGGGCCAGGAGCTGAGTCTCGACCCCTGCAACCACAATTAGGTGAGTACACACACACACACACACACACACACACACACACACACACACGCACACACAAAATACACAAACACACAAAATATTGAGAGGAATTGACAAGGTGGACAAAGACAGGATGTTCCAGAGACGGACACAGCAACAAGGCGACACAGTTGGAAGTTGAAGACACAGACGAATCACAGGGATGTTAGGAAGTATTTCTTCAGCCACATGCCACATAGTCAGAAGTGGAATAGTTTGGGAAGCGATGTTGTGGAGGCAGGATCTATACATAGCTTTAAGCAGAGGTATGATAAAGCTCACGGTTCAGGGAGAGTGACCTAGTAGCGACCAGTGAAAAGACGGGGCCAGGAGTTTGGACTCGACCCCTGCAACCTCAACTAGGTGAGTACACACACACACACCCACACACACACGAAGAAAGGTTAAGGGAAATCGGCCTGACGACCCTGGAGGACAGGAGGGTCAGGGGAGACATGATAACGACATATAAGATACTGCGCGGAATAGACAAGGTGGACAAAAACGGGATGTTCCAGAGATGGGACACAGAAACAAGAGGTCACAATTGGAAGTTGAAGACTCAGATGAATCAAAGAGATGTTAGGAAGTATTTCTTCAGTCATAGAGTAGTCAGGCCGTGGAACAGCCTAGAAAGTGATGTAGTGGAGGCGGGGAGCAGGGAGAGAGAGGACCTAGTAGCAATCAGTGAAGAGGCGGGGCCAGGAGCTATGAATCGACCCCTGGAACCACAAATAGGTGAGTACATATAGGTGAGTACACACACACACACTCATACACAAACTCATACACACAGACACAAACTCATACACACAGACACACACACACACACACACACACACACACACACACACACACACACACACACACACACACACACACACACACACACACACACACACACACACACACAACAATAACAGCAGCAGGAATAATCCGCTGGATTATGAATCCCTAGACAGTAAGGCTTCTGGTAGCTACGGAGTATACCTGGAGGGTGTTACGGGGGAGTCAACGCCCCCCGCTGCCTAGTCCATGACCAGTCCTCGCTGTGGATCATGGCCTGATCAACCAAGCTGTTACTGCTGGTCGCACGCAAACCGTCGTACGAAACCACAGTCCGGCTGTTCAGATACTGACTTTAGGTGTCTGTCCAGCTCCCTCTTGAAGGCAACCAGGGGTCTATTGGCAATCCCCCACATGTAAGCTGGAAGGTGTCAGTCCTCTCATCCCTCCCTCACGTAAAGGTAATTTTATCTGCTCCCTGTTTATGACTACAAGATCCCCGTCATAAATTAAAAATGAAAATATAAGAACAGGTAAGAAACGCACAAGTAAGCTAAATTTATGCTGGATATATTAGTGAAGTTTTGTAAGATTTATCTCACATCGTAAAACTTACGACTTTAGTGAACTTGAGACAGAAAGGGGAAAAAAAAAACAGAAATCCTGTCAGAGTGCGAAACATTTAAGAGGTTTCCGTTTTACATGTGAGGGAACGGTAGTACCTCTCTGGATGGTTCCTCCCTGGATGGTTTCTCCTTGGATGGTTCCTCCCTGGATGGTTCCTCCCTGGATGGTACTTCCCTGGATGGTTCCTCTCTGGATGGTTCCTCCCTGGATGGTTTCTCCTTGGATGGTTCCTCCCTGGATGGTTCCTCCCTGGATGGTACTTCCCTGGATGGTACCTCCCTGGATGGTTCCTCTCTGGATGGTTCCTCCCTGGATGGTTTCTCCTTGGATGGTTCCTCCCTGGATGGTTCCTCCCTGGATGGTTCCTCCCTGGATGGTTCCTCCCTGGATGGTACTTCCCTGGATGGTTCCTCCCTGGATGGTTCCTCCCTGGATGGTTCCTCCCTGGATGGTACTTCCCTGGATGGTACCTCCCTGGATGGTTCCTCTCTGGATGGTTCCTCCCTGGATGGTTCCTCCCTGGATGGTTTCTCCTTGGATGGTTCCTCCCTGGATGGTTCCTCCCTGGATGGTTCCTCCCTGGATGGTTCCTCCCTGGATGGTACCTTCCTGGATGGTACTTCCCTGGATGGTACCTCCCTGGATGGTTCCTCCCTGGATGGTTCCTCCTTGGATAGTAGCTCCCTGGATGGTACGTCCCTGGATGGTACCTCCCTGGATGGTTCCTCCCTGGATGGTAGCTCCCTGGATGGTTCCTCCCTGGATGGTACTTCCCTGGATGGTTCCTCCCTGGATGGTTCCTCCCTGGATGGTTCCTCCCTGGATGGTACTTCCCTGGATGGTACTTCCCTGGATGGTTCCTCTCTGGATGGTTCCTCCCTGGATGGTTCCTCCTTGGATGGTTCCTCCCTGGATGGTACTTCCCTGGATGGTTCCTCCCTGGATGGTTCCTCCCTGGATGGTTCCTCCCTGGATGGTTCCTCCCTGGATGGTACCTCCCTGGATGGTTCCTCCCTGGATGGTACTTCCCTGGATGGTGCCTCCCTGGATGGTTCCTCTCTGGATGGTTCCTCCCTGGATGGTTCCTCCTTGGATGGTGGCTCCCTGGATGGTACCTCCCTGGATGGTACCTCCCTGGATGGTTCCTCCCTGGATGGTAGCTCCCTGAATGGTAGCTCCCTGGATGGTTCCTCTCTGGATGGTTCCTCCCTGGATGGTTCCTCCCTGGATGGTACCTCCCTGGATGGTTCCTCCCTGGATGGTAGCTCCCTGGATGGTACCTCCCTGGATAATACCTCTCTGCACAGTACCTCCCTGGATGTCCTTGCCCTTTACCCGATTTTTCACAACTTTGCTTTTGCTGGGGTTGAACTCTAACAGCCAGACCAATCCTGCAGCTTGTCCAGATTAATTTGTAATCTCTTCTGGTCTACTCCAGGTGCTCCTCGTTAATTTCATGTCATAGGTAAACAGGAAGACCCGTAATAACCTGGTCCTTCGCTGGTGTCTTCTGATGTGGTTGCATAGCAACGCTGATTCGGATATGGCTACCGATGTTATGTATTATTCTCGACTTGTCGTTCATTATTATATCATCTAAGCGCTAAACCCACAGGAATTGTCGTTATCCGTCTGTTCTTAGCGTAGTTATTCGTTACTTGCTCTTCTGTTTGCTTCCATGTTAGGTTAGGTAAGGTTTGTCAGAAACTAGGACAAGTGTTTCCTGACGCGGGGCTTTAGTCATAGGATGACCCCGGAGCTGCAGCTTTTGGTCATCTGACTGAAACCTTCGGCTGGCTTACCGGTCTCCGGCGTTCTTTGCTTTCTGTATTTCTTCCACAGTCATGTACTTTTTAGCTCTTGCCACCCTGCACCCTGGAGTGAACCCTGGGTTCGCTCTCTTCTTCTCCGAGGGTCTGTTTCTGGTAGCGAATTTCTCCTCTGCCTCCTGGCACTTACCGGGTACATGTTATGTTTCACTCGGTGTCTTTCCATCTAATGCCAAGCTGGTGCTGCATATTGCAATATGGGCCTGACGTACACGGTGTACAGTCTTGAACGACTCCTTACTGAGGTGTCGGGACGCTATTCTTAGGTTTGCCAGGCGCCCATATGATGCAGCAGTTATCTGGTTGATGTACGTCTCAGGAAATGTGCTCAGTATTATACTGACCCCAAGATCCTTTTCCTTGAGTGAGGTTTGGAGTCTTTGACCCCCTAAACTGTACTCTGTCTGCAGTCTTCTTTGCCATTCCCCGATCTTCATGACTGTGTGTGTTTATACTCACTTATTTGTGGTTGCGGGGGACGAGTTAATAGCTCCTGGCCCCACCTCTTTGCTGGTTGCTACTAGGTCCACTCTCTCCCTGCTCCATGAGCTTTATCGTACTTCTTCTTAAAACTATGTATGGATCCTGTCTCTACTACATCACTCGCTAGACTGTTCCACTTCCTGGCATCTTTATGACTGTGTATGTGTGTGTGTGTGTGTGTGTGTGTGTGTGTGTGTGTGTGTGTGTGTGTGTGTGTGTGTGTGTGTGTGTGTGTGTGTGTGTGTGTGTGTGTACTCACCTAGTTCTCACCTAGTTGAGGTTGCGGGGGTCGAGTCCGAGCTCCTGTGTGTGTGTGTGTGTGTGTGTGTGTGTGTGTGTGTGTGTGTGTGTGTGTGTGTGTGTGTGTGTGTGTGTGTGTGAGTACTCACCTATTTGTGGTTGCAGGGGTCGAGTCTTAGCTCCTGGCCCCGCCTCTTCACCGGTTGCTACTGGGCCCTCTCTCTACCCGCTCCATGAGCTTTATCAAACCTCGTCTTAAAACTGTGTATGGTTCCTGCCTCCACTACGTCATTTTCTAGGCTATTCCACTGCCTTTCAACTCTATGACTGAAGAAATACTTCCTAATATCTCTCTGACTCATTTGTGTCTTCAAGTCATTCAGTAAGTCATTCAGTTAGTCAAGTCACTAAGTCGGTCAATTCACTCAATAAGTAAGTCAAGTCATTCAGTCAGTCAAGTCATTCAGTCAGTCAAGTCACTCAGTAAGTCAGTCATGTCACTCAGTCAAGTCACTCAGCAAGTCAGTCAAGTCATTCAATAAGTCAGGTCACTCACTAAGTCAAGTCATTCAGTTAGTCAAGTCACTAAGTCGGTCAATTCACTCAGTAAGTCAGTCAATTCACTCAGTAAGTCAGTCAAGTCATTCAGTAAGTCAGTCAAGTCATTCAGTAAGTCAGTCAAGTCATTCAATAAGTCAATCTAGTCATTCAGTAAGTCAGTCAAGTCACTCAGTAAGTCAGTCAGGTCATTCAGTAAGTCAGTCAAGTCATTCAATAAGTCAATCTAGTCATTCAGTAAGTCAGTCAAGTCACTCAGTAAGTCAGTCAAGTCATTCAGTAAGTCAGTCAATTCACTCAATAAGTCAATCTAGTCATTCAGTAAGTCAGTCAAGTCACTCAGTAAGTCAGTCAAGTCATTCAGTAAGTCAAGTCATTCAATAAGTCAATCTAGTCATTCAGTAAGTCATTAAAGTCACTCAGTAAGTCAGTCAAGTCATTCAGCAAGTCAGTTAAGTCACTCAGTAAGTCAGTCAAATCACTCAATAAGTCAGTCAAGTCATTCAGTAAGTCAGTCATGTCATTCAGTAAGTCAGTCAAGTCATTCAGTAAGTCAAGTCATTCAGTCAGTCAAGTCACTTAGTAAGTCAGTCATGTCACTCAGTAAGTCAGTCAAGTCATTCAGTCAAGACACTTAGTAAGTCAGTCATATCATTCAGTAAGTCAGTCAAGTCATTCAGTAAGTCAAGTCATTCAGTCAGTCAAGTCACTTAGTAAGTCAGTCATATCATTCAGTAAGTCAGTCAAGTCATTCAGTAAGTCAGTCAAGTCATTCAGTAAGTCAAGTCATTCAGTCAGTCAAGTCATTTAGTAAGTCAGTCAAGTCACTCAGTCATGTCACTCAGTAAGTCAGTCAAGTCACTCAATAAGTCAGTCAAGTAATTCAGTAAGTCAGTCATTCAGTCACACTAACTCATATTAACCTCTTTTTCTGTGTACAAAGCAACAATTCAGTTACGGCTACAGGTTATCTCTTGTGATCCATGAATGGTGGCATCAAATAAATGTGTGATCTATGAATGGTGAGGCCAAAAAAATGTGTGAACCATGAATGGTGGGGTCAAAGAAATGTGTGATCCATAAGGGGTGGGGTCAAAGAAATGTGCGATCTATGAATGGTGGGGTCAAGCAATAGTAATCCAATTCATGTCTGTATATATAACTCACTGCAATTGTGACCAGATATGAACATGTAACTAGTTCATTACTATTGTAACTTGTTCAGCTATCAATGCCTTTCGACACAGTCCCTGCACCCATTATGTACTTCTGTAATCTTTTCACTGATACCCACGGGTTGGGTATGGGGTACATAATAAAGATATTTAACTAATAAAACTTGAACAGTGGTCCTAGTGAAGGGTGGTCTGAAGAATAGTGGAGGCTTGACTCTGTCTGGTATCTTCAGTACACTTAAGCATCTTAACTCATCACTTGTGTGAGTGATTGGTCTTGGGAAATGATGGTCTCAAAAAATGGTGGTCACAGGGAATGGTGGTCACAGGGAACGGTGATCGCAGGTAACGGTGGTTGCAGGGAATGGTGGTCGCATGGAACGGTGGATGCAGGGAACGGGGGTCTAAAGGAACGGGGGTCTCCAGGAGCGATGGTCTCAAAGAACGGTGATCACAGGAAACGGTGGAACTTGATCCTAGGTTTCATAACTCACCAATAAGTCATCTTCTTGTCTTGCAGGATGAATCCGCGTATTTCCTTCAAATACTTTTTATCATTTTCCTTCTTTTTCTTGTAAAGCTTGGGTTTCTGTGTCTTGTCTACTGCATTACCCAGGTCTATGAGATGTGCTATGTAATTTTGTCCTTTCTTTCTGATCATTATATTTGATTCGGTTATGTCATTATGGGCAAAATCGGTCTTATGGAAATCTTTTAGTGCTTCCTTAGCTGCTTTATATGCCATCAGGCAATCTTCCAAAGAATTCTTCAGTATAAATTTTGAGAAAGTTATCCCGGTGCAATATGACATCACGATAGCCAAAGGTTCATAAATTATTCCATAAAGTTTGGGAACTCCACCAGCACCATCAACTTTCAGGAGAGCTCTGGCTTCCTTCACAGCTTCTTCCACATAAATGTCACCGAAGAACTCCTTGACGACGACGGTGGTTGTGGAACCATCATTTTGTTTTAAGATAGCTTTGGAAGTCTCTCCACATCCCCCTCTTCCAAGTCTTTTCTTGATATCCAGGCTGCTCCAGGATAATACAGGAATGACAGTGTCACTGGTGGATCCACCTGCTTTTGTCTCACTGTCTGGGGGGCAGAAATTCTCTGCAAATTCAGTACTCGTGTCCTGGAGGAGAGTCACATCCAATTTTGGCTTTTTGGAAGGTGAGGTGAGAGGCGATGTGGAGCGAGGTCTCTTGAAGTTTGCACTGACGTAGCTGGCTGTATCATTTAACATCTCGAGTGAGTCCTTCGTAAGAAGCTGAGTATGACTGTCAGCTTCTTGTCCGTCAGCAGTCTTAGCGAAGAAATCGTCTTCTCTTCCTTCCACTTTTGCCATTGAAGAAACGATTGTTGCTTCAGGAAAAACTCAAGTAGAGATCTCAAGAAACACTGAGCACTTTCCTAAAATAGACGGGTTGACCAAAAATATAGTTAATACACTTGATGGCAAACAGTATATTTTGCACACGGGACGTCCGTAATATATTCCAAAGAATGGATGACTAATATTATAGTAATAGAAGGGATGTCCAATAATATAGTTAATACAGAAGATTACCGATAATATATTCCAAAGACGGGATGACTAATATTATAGTAGTAAAAGGGATGACCAATAATATAGTTAATACAGAAGATTACAGATAATATATTCCAAAGACGGGATGACTAATATTATAGTAGTAGAAGGGATGACCAATAATATAGTTAATACAGAAGATTACCGATAATATATTCCTAAGACGGGATGACTAATATTGTAGTTAATAGAAGGGATGACCAATAATATAGTTAATACACAAGATTACCTATAATATATTCCAGAGATAGGATGACTAATATTATAGTTAATAAAAGGAATGACCAATAATATAGTTAATGCACAAGATTACCCATAATATACAGTGGAACCTTGACTTGCAAGTGTCCCAACTTTCGAGTTTTTTTTTGAGATACGAGTCGTTTCTGGGTCAATTTTTTGCTTTGAGTTAGGAGCCAACATTTGAGTTAGGAGCCAAGTCCCCCCTCCTCCTTCCCCCTCAACCCAAAACCTGGACACCTCGCTTGTTTATCTATGATTTCATGCTTTAATTCCATGGAAATCATTATCTTTTTCTTCTCAGCAATAATAATAATATTACAGTCAAGTCACTCAGCAAGTCAGTCAAGTCATTCAATAAGTCAGGTCACTCAGTAAGTCAAGTCATTCAGTTAGTCAAGTCACTCAGTAAGTCAGTCATGTCACTCAGTCAAGTCACTCAGCAAGTCAGTCAAGTCATTCAATAAGTCATGTCACTCAGTAAGTCAAGTCATTCAGTTAGTCAAGTCACTAAGTCGGTCAATTCACTCAGTAAGTCAGTCAATTCACTCAGTAAGTCAGTCAAGTCACTCAGTAAGTCAGTCAAGTCATTCAGTAAGTCAGTCAAGTCATTCAGTAAGTCAGTCAAGTCATTCAATAAGTCAATCTAGTCATTCAGTAAGTCAGTCAAGTCACTCAGTAAGTCAGTCAAGTCATTCAGTAAGTCAGTCAATTCACTCAATAAGTCAATCTAGTCATTCAGTAAGTCAGTCAAGTCACTCAGTAAGTCAGTCAAGTCATTCAGTAAGTCAGTCAAGTCACTCAGTAAGTCAGTCAAGTCATTCAGTAAGTCATTCAAGTCACTCAGTAAGTCAGTCAAGTCATTCAGCAAGTCAGTCAAGTCACTCAATAAGTCAGTCAAGTCATTCTGTAAGTCAAGTCATTCAGTCAGTCAAGTCACTTAGTAAGTCAGTCATGTCACTCAGTCGGTCAGTCAATTCATTCAGTAAGTCAATCAAGTCATTCAATAAGTCAATCTAGTCATTCAGTTAGTCAGTCAAGTCAGTCAGTAAGTCAGTCAAGTCATTAAGTCAGGTCACTCAGTAAGTCAGTCAGGTCATTCGGTCAGTCAAGTCATTAAGTCAGTCAAGTCATTTAGTAAGTCAGTCAAGTCACTCAATAAGTCAGTCAAGTAATTCAGTAAGTCAGTCATTCAGTCACACTAACTCATATTAACCTCTTTTTCTGTGTACAAAGCAACAATTCAGTTACGCCTACAGGTTATCTCTTGTCTAATATCTTTGTTAATTCTAATACTTAGTGCTTATACCTCTTGGTGCCACTTTCAGCAACACTAGTATGGCTACTGGGTGTCGTGATTGCTTGACAGATACAAGATATAGTAATTAAAATATCATAACACAATTGACAAACACAGCTGCCTTGTAGCAGAGGAAGACTGGACACCTATGAATTACGAACACTGTGATGGTGGGGGGGTGGTGTCGGGGAGTGGTAGGGGATGGATGGGGTTGTGTCGGGGAGTGGTAGGGGATGGTGGGGGTTTTTCGGGGAGTGGTAGGGGATGGTGGGGGTTGTGTCGGGGAGTGGTAGGGGATCGTGGGGGTTGTGTCGGGGAGTGGTAGGGGATGGATGGGGTTGTGTTGGGGAGTGGAAGGGGATGGTGGGGGTTGTGTCGGGGAGTGGAAGGGGATGGTGGGGGTTGTGTCGGGGAGTGGTAGGGGATGGATGGGGTAGTGTCGGGGAGTGGTAGGTGAGTTATGTTTGTATGGTAGGTGAGTTATGTTTGTATGGTAGGTGAGTTATGTTTATATGGCAGGTGAGTTATGTTTGTATGGTAGGTGAATTATGTTTGTATGGTTGGAGAGTTATGTTTGCTCCATGAATGGTGAGACCAAAGAAATTTGTGATCCATGAATGGTGGCATCAAATAAATGTGTGATCTATGAATGGTAAGGCCAAGAAAATGTGTGAACCATGAATGGTGGGGTCAAAGAAATGTGTGATCCATAAGGGGTGGGGTCAAAGAAATGTGCGATCTATGATTGGTGGGGTTAAAGAAATGTGTGATCCATGAATGGTGGGGTCAAGCAATAGTAATCCAATTCATGTCTGTATATATAACTCACTGCAATTGTGACCAGATATGAACATGTAACTAGTTCATTACTATTGTAACTTGTTCAGCTACCAAAGCCTTTCGACACAGTCCCTGCACCCATTATGTACTAATGTAATCTTTTCACTGATACCCACGGGTTGGGTATGGGGTACATAATAAAGATATTTAACTAATAAAACTTGAACATTGGTCCTAGTGAAGGGTGGTCTGAAGAATAGTGGAGGCTTGACTCTGTCTGATATCTTCAGTACACTTAAGCATCTTAACTCATCACTTGTGTGAGTGATTGGTCTTGGGAAATGATGGTCTCAAAAAATGGTGGTCACAGGGAACGGTGATCGCAGGGAACGGTGATCGTAGGGAACGGTGATCGCAGGGAACGGTGATCGCAGGGAATGGTGGTCACATGGAACGGTGGATGCAGGGAACGGGGGTCTCAAGGAACGGGGGTCTCAAGGAACGGTGGTCTCAAAGAACGGTGATCACAGGAAACGGTGGAACTTGATCCTAGGTTTCATAACTCACCAATAAGTCACCTTCTTGTCTTGCAGGATGAATCCGCGTATTTCCTTCAAATAATTTTTATCATTTTCCTTCTTTTTCTTGTAAAGCTTGGGTTTCTGTGTCTTGTCTACTGCATTACCCAGGTCTATAAGATGTGCTATGTAATTTTGTCCTTTCTTTCTGATCATTATATTTGATTCTGTTATGTCATTATGGGCAAAATCGGTCTTATGGAAATCTTTTAGTGCTTCTTTAGCTGCTTTATATGCCATCAGGCAATCTTCCAAAGAATTCTTCAATATAAATTTTGAGAAAGTTATCCCGCTGCAATATGACATCACGATGGCCAAAGGTTCATAAATTATTCCATAAAGTTTGGGAACTCCACCAGCACCATCAACTTTCAGGAGAGCTCTGGCTTCCTTCACAGCTTCTTCCACATAAATGTCACCGAAGAACTCCTTGACGACGACGGTGGTTGTGGAACCATCATTTTGTTTTAAGATAGCTTTGAAAGTCTCTCCACATCCCCCTCTTCCAAGTCTTTTCTTGATATCCAGGCTGCTCCAGGATAATACAGGGATGACAGTGTCACTGGTGGATCCACCTGCTTTTGTCTCACTGTCTGGGGGGCAGAAATTCACTGCAAGTTCAGTACTCTTGTCCTGGAGGAGAGTCACATCCAATTTTGGCTTTTTGGAAGGTGAAGTGAGAGGTGATGTGGAGCGAGGTCTCTTGAAGTTTGCACAGGATGACATATCATTACTTTCATTGACGTAGCTGGCTGTATCATTTAACATCTCGAGTGAGTCCTTCATAAGAAGCTGAGTCTCACTGTCAGCTTCTTGTCTGTCAGCAGTCTTAGCGAAGAAATCGTCTTCTCTGACTTCCACTTTTGCCATTGAAGAAACGATTGTTGCTTCAGGAAAAACTCAAGTAGAGATCTCAAGAAACACTGAGTACTTTCCTAAAATAAATGGGTTGACCAAAAATATTGCTAATACACTTGATGAGCAACAGTATATTTTGCACACAGGACGTCCAATAATATACTTGATACAGGAGATTACCAATAATGTATTCCAAAGAAGGGATGACTAATATTATACTAATAGAAGGGATGACCAAAAATATAGTTAATACAGAAGATCACCTATAATATATTCCAAAGACTTGATGACTAATATTATAGTTAATAGAAGGGATGACCAATAATATAGTTAATACAGAAAATTACCAATAATATATTCCAAAGATGGGATGACTAATATTATAGTCATAGAAGGGATGACCAATAATATAGTTAATAGAAAAGATTATCTATAATATATTCCAGAGAGTGGTTCACTATTACACAAGAGGTCATATGTCATGATGTAATATTTATATGGAAGGTGAGTTATGTTTGTATGGTAGGTGAGTTATGTTTGTATGGTAGGAGAGTTATGTTTGCTCCATGAATGGTGTGACCAAAGAAATGTGTGATCCATGAATGTTGGCGTCAAATAAATGTGTGATCTATGAATGGTAAGGCCAAAAAAATGTGTGAACCATGAATGGTGGGGTCAAAGAAATGTGTGATCCATAAATGGTGGGGTCAAAGAAATGTGTGATCCATGAATGGTGGGGTTAAAGAAATGTGTGATCCATGAATGGTGGGGTCAAGCAATGGTAATCCAATTCATGTCTGTATATATAACTCACTGCAATCGTGACCAGATATGAACATGTAACTAGTTCATTACTACTATAACTTGTTCAGCTATCAAAGCCTTTCGACACAGTCCCTGCACCCATTATGTACTTCTGTAATCTTTTCACTGATACCCACGGGTTGGATATGGTATACATAATAAAGATATTTAACTAATAAAACTTGAACAGTGGTCCTAGTGAAGGGTGGTTTGAAGAATAGTGGAGGCTCGACTCTGTCTGATATCTTCAGTACACTTAAGCATCTTAACTCATCACTTGTTTGAGTGATTGGTCTCGGGAAATGATGGTCTCAAAAAAAGGTGGTCACAGGGAATGGTGATCGCAGGGAACGGTAGTCGTGGGGAACGGTGGTCGCAGGGAACGGTGATCGCAGGGAATGGCGGCTGCAGGGAACGGTGGATGCAGGGAATGGTGGTCTCAAGGAACGGTGGTCTCAATGAACGGTGGTCTCAAGGAACGGTGGTCTCAAGGAACGGTGATCACAGGAAACGGTGGAACTTGATCCTAGGTGTCATAACTCACCAATAAGTCACCTTCTTGTCTTGCAGGATGAATCCGCGTATTTCCTTCAAATAATTTTTATCATTTTCCTTCTTTTTCTTGTAAAGCTTGGGTTTCTGTGTCTTGTCTACTGCATTACCCAGGTCTATAAGATGTGCTATGTAATTTTGTCCTTTCTTTCTGATCATTATATTTGATTCTGTTATGTCATTATGGGCAAAATCGGTCTTATGGAAATCTTTTAGTGCTTCCTTAGCTGCTTTATATGCCTTCAGGCAATCTTCCAAAGAATTCTTCAATATAAATTTTGAGAAAGCTATCCCGGTGCAGTATGACATCACAATAGCCAAAGGTTCATAAATTATTCCATAAAGTTTGGGAACTCCACCAGCACCATCAACTTTCAGGAGAGCTCTGGCTTCCTTCACAGCTTCTTCCACATAAATGTCACCAAAGAACTCCTTGACGACGACGGTGGTTGTGGAACCATCATTTTGTTTTAAGATAGCTTTGAAAGTCTCTCCACATCCCCCTCTTCCAAGTCTTTTCTTGATATCCAGGCTGCTCCAGGATAATACAGGGATGACAGTGTCACTGGTGGATCCACATGCTTTTGTCTCACTGTCTGGGGGGCAGAAATTCACTGCAAGTTCAGTACTCTTGTCCTGGAGGAGAGTCACATCCAATTTTGGCTTTTTGGAAGGTGAAGTGAAAGGTGATGTGGAGCGAGGTCTCTTGAAGTTTGCACAGGATGACATATCATTACTTTCATTGACGTAGCTTGCTGTATCATTTAACATCTCGAATGAATCCTTCGTAAGAAGCTGAGTATGACTGTCAGCTTCTTGTCTGTCAGCAGTCTTAGCGAAGAAATCGTCTTCTCTTCCTTCCACTTTTGCCATTGAAGAAACGATTGTTGCTTCAGGAAAAACTCAAGTAGAGATCTCAAGAAACACTGAGTACTTTCCTAAAATAGACGGGTTGACCAAAAATATTGCTAATACACTTGATGACCAACAGTATATTTTGCACACAGGACGTCCAATAATATACTTGATACAGGAGATTAACGATAATATATTCCAAAGACTGGTTGACTAATATTATACTTAATAGAAGGGATGACCGATAATATAGTTAATACAGAAGATTACCAATAGTATATTCCAAAGACGGGATGACTAATATTATAGTAATAGAAGGGATGACCAATAATATAGTTAATGCACAAGATTATCTATAATATATTCCAGAGACAGGATGACTAATATTATAGTAATAGAAAGGATGACCAATAATATAGTTAATGCACAAGATTACCGATAATATATTTCCAAGACAGGATGACCAATATTATACTTAATAGAAGGGATGCTTAATATAATTAACAGAAGGGGGGTTCTAACCCCACCTGTGTTTTTTTTTTTTTTTTAGACAGAGAGAGAGAGATGATACATGAGCATTTTATTAGTGCATTACCATTCCTTGCTAGGAAGTATACGATGCTGCCAGAAATGGTAACCTCACTAAAGTATCAAAATACATGAAACCCAACAACATGAATGCGATGTACAGTGGCAAGACGCTGCTACACACACCATGTGAAAACGGCCGGATTAACGTAGTAGAAAAGCTGTTAAGGCATCGAAACATCTGCATGAACCTGCGTACGAATAACAAGAATGTGGACACTGCTCTTATACTGGCATCAAGAAATGGTCACCTAGACTGTGTTAAAGCTCTCCTCTCAGCTAAAACCAAAGTATTAATATATATAGTTATTGATAAATAGTATTCAGTTTACACTATTGTTATATCTATAAAAAACATCAAATATTAAATTTACAGACCATAAATGTGTTATATCTTATACTAGGAACTAGTGACAATATCCTTTTTACCCAAACAGTTCAAATTTTGTTGTACTAGAAGAATACATAGAGAGGTACATGCTGAGAGTTTAATCCCAATTTTAGGATTAATGTAGTCTTGCCTGGTAGTGAAAATGCTATCATGAAGCCTAAATGACCCTCGTGTAGTCGATAGGTTTTTAGATCCTAGTAAGTAACCAACAATAATAATAATAATTTAATTATCACTAATGCTCTTTTACAGTGCCCACTGGATACAGAGAGTAAAAATAGTTACAGCGATAAAGCTCTTGACGCTTTAGTGTATAAAAGAGAAGAGGTTGTTTTCCTACTCTTGGCTACTACCAAGGTGGGTCTGTTGCTGTAGTTTTTTGTGGCTGACCACAAACATGTAGTATATGTTTCTCCTGGGTGAGCATTTATGAACTTCTACAGAGATACACGAACTTTAGATTTACATGCTCCTTTAAGGCAGCTAAGGAGGGGTATTCAAGAAACTGATGGGAATAATTTACAAGGCCTCTAAGAGAAATTTTGCAAGGCAGATCAAAACTGCTTTGGGGCCCCTGGGGGCAGGCTGAGACCCCCAGTCTAAGTGGATTTTACATGCTTTTCTAAATAAATTGAAAACAGTTGAAATTATAAAAAAAAAAAAAAATGCCTTTGGTTATGGGGCCCCTTCAGAGATTCACAGCCGGGCCCCAGACCAATGTACTGGCTGAACTCTGTCCCCATCATAGGCCCTGGGGATAAAGATATTTATGTACGGTTGTTATTCATTCTCAGAAGACATGTTGACACCTGATATAGAGATATCATGTCTTGATTCAGGGAAGAAGATATATTTCATTCGTCGGGGATATAGGTCCCCTGACATTGGTCTTAAACATTTGATGACCTGACCAGTGGAGTTTATGGTCACATGATCAAGGCATTACACTAGCCTACCTGTCCACCCAGTTATCAATAAACCTAAGAAATATCACACCTACCACCTCAGATCACCCATCGTGATTTTAATATAATTAATATTTGTGTTTACAGAGATATGGTAACTCTACAGTAGTTGGCAGTACTTCTAGCTCTACGTCGTGATTTCTCTAAGTTACTGGCTTCTTGTATGCCTTGTTTCTGTCTCTCTCTCTTGTACGTTTTGCCCAGCCTTATATAAGCTGCTACATTCTTAAATCTATGATTTTCTTAGGATTGCTGTATATTCATGGGTAAGTGCTAAACTCTTTGGGATCATATAACTCCTGTGAAATAGATTCAGTCAGATTTGATTCCAGGTAAGTGTATATTGTCCTGATATAAACAATATATACAGTGAGCAGCTCTCAGCAATTTTGATTAAGTGATGCTTCAATTTTTTTTTAATATGCTGTTTTCATTCAAACATTTGTTATTTTTTCTGTTTGATTTTCCATTGCAGCTTAATCCATTTTTTTATTTTTTTTTGCCTTAATCTTATTGATTTTACTTAATTCCCAGGAGATAGCGGTAAACCCGTAAGTCATGCATCACCTTAGGGAATGAGAGGCAATAGGGTTCAATCCAAGGAAGCAGGGCCTATGTGAGGGAGGGGGGGGTGTTCAGCCGGTACTTAGATTGAGGGCCTCAGGGGCCCCAAAGCATCTTCTTCCGCCTTGCAAAATTTCTCTGAGGCCCTGCAAGGAAGCATAGGTCAAGTCCAATTCCTTGGATCAGAGCCTTTCATCAGGGTCAAGGACCCTCTATTGATGGGTTGCGTTTCAGAAGGTTATTTGAAATGAAATTTCCGAGTACTCCTGGTAAGACAGGTATCAAATGAATGGTGGATCACCCAGGTACTTTGGAAGGAAATGGTGAATGTGGTCAAAAAAATTAGGTCAAGATATCTTCTTTTTTTTCTCTCTAATAATAGCAATATAAGCAGTAGTGCATTATAATCATAAGTGCTAAACCCACAAGGGTCATACAAAGCAGTAATATGTAGTTTTGTTGCTTGTTGATCAATTATCCATGTATTTCACCTAATGCCTATTCTACCATTTATCTCAACAGAAGTTTTCCACATCTAGTTGCAACTAAAGTGACACAACCTCCATCCCAGGGAACACAAGATTTATATACAAAATATGGAAAAAAGATGAGTGATCAAAAATACTATTTTTGCTATATGGACCTTTCTTCATAAAGCATATCAAGAATGGCAGTCTTCACACAATCTGTTTACAGTAAATAACAAAAAGGCACAATACCGTGACTGGAACAATACACAAATAACCCGCACATAAAAGAGAAGCTTACGGACCGAAACGTCGACGTAAGCTTCTCTCTTTTATGTGCGGGTTATTTGTGTACTGTTTACAGTAACTTTTTTTTTTTTTTTTTTGATGGGGAGTGCTAAACTCAGAGGTCATACAGCACCTTCGAGAATGTATGGTAATCACACTTTCCAAGGAAAGAGAGGGTAGATCTACTCTTTGAATCAGTTATGGGAAATGCTAAACCCGCGGGAATTATACAGCACCTTTGGGGCCGGAAGGATGTGGAAGGTATTCAGACAATTCAGTTAACTGGAGCACAGATCCAGTTCCCTAATCAAGAGCCTCACTTGAGGGGGTCTTTAAATGAAGATTAACACTTAGCTTTGATTATTAACCCACAAGGGTTACACAGCACTGTACCTGAATCAAGAGCCTTTCAACAGCATCATCTCTCAATTATGTACATTAATGATGGTGATAAATTAGACTTGCAACACTTGGGTATCATTACTGAGGAAACATTTTGCCACAGTGGCTTCATCAGTCCAGTACAAAAAATAGTGAAGATCAGACTGTAGGGATTTGGGCTTTTGTACACAGCAGTGGGGAAGAACAGACACTTGACTGTTGGAACTTCCCAATGGGGAAGTGAAAAGTTAGATGCTAGATGAATATATAAACGGAGCAACTGAAAAGATGAGAGCAATTAAAGATGAAGAGAAAAGGGAGGGAGTAAACAGGGGCAGCAAACAAATGATGGACTTCTGCTAACATTCGTTACTATCTTGTATGTAGAAGGATCGTGAAGGTCATGAGAGCAGACAAAATAGAGGCAGTGAGCACTGCGACAATCATTCAAGGATGGGACATTTGCTTCTGCATAACATTACCGATAGAAAAGCAAGCTAAAAAAATTTTTTTATCAATACATCGGCCGTTTCCAACCGAGCCAGGGGGACCAGAAAAAAGAAGAAGCACTTTCATTATCATTCAATCCATCACTGTCTTGGTAGAGACATGCCTACATTACAGTTAAACTGCAACATATCAGTGACCCTCCTTCAGAGCACATTAACTGTACCTCCCACCTCCAAGACTAAAGTCCATCTAACCAGTTTCCCTGAATCCCTTCATAAATGTTATTTTGCTCACACTCCAACAGCACGTCGAGTCAAAAGCCATGTGTCTCCACTTGCTCCTAACACGCTCACGCATGTTTACTGGAAGTCCAAACCGCTCATCACCTTGGTAAATAAGTACATATATGAGTCCACTTTTATTTATTAATCCAACAAATTAGAAAAGGACGAATTACATAATTGAGATAGTAAATAAGAAACAAAAGTAACTTAAAAAAAAAGTCATGATGCAACACCATAAAGAACAACCTAATTGTTATGTCTAATGTTTTGTCAGCACCACAGACTACATTTTCTCACTGCAACTGTTAAACTTTCCTTTACATGATTACTCATACTAGAAAAAAATTATGTAATAGTTTTCATCAAAACATCTAGTATTAATAAATTAAAATTGTTGTGAGCAATTACAGGGAAAATGTACTAAAAACAATTAAAATGAGCAAAGTCAAAACTTGAAAATTTGGCACATTATAAATTAACACAAAGGCTGAGTTTAATATGTTCCAACTTTTACCGTGATAAATATTACAATGTCCCAATTTTCAGTGTTACACACCAAATATTCCAGTGTGCAAATTAATGATGAACACACCAATGACATAAGAATTTTACAATTGCATAACTAAATTTAAAGAAAAAAATTAAATTTAAGTAAACATTAGCTTTGCAAAACATCTCACATTTTCAAATACATAATTGCATATGATTTTCACCCCTACAGAAACAAATAACTGATCACACACTGCTTAAAAGTAATTTTATGAGATGACAGTGTACTGTGTATTTCTGACCATGCCAATCTATAAACCAGGAAAACAAAATATAATAAAAAGACCAATTCAGGTCAAAATGAAAGAAATTGTAAATGGTAATTGCAAGATATTTCAGATAAGTTAGGACTTAGGGTCAAGTACTGCAGAATTTTCATGAGAAACCAAACGGATTTAACATGCACTGTTGGACGTCCAAAACGTATTCTGCAAGGTATACTTGAAATGGATTATCACAAACAAAATTTGAGCTGTGTGCTACTTTATTAAGAGCACAGTACACTTGAATTATTAAATATCTTATGAATAATCAAGGACAGCATTCCAAACATGATGGTTTCTGAACTCAATTTCCCCACAGCCAATCAGAAGCTTCCATGCACACACAGATATGCAATGGGACAACCTGGAGTTGAAAAATGCACAAAGGACACCCGAGTGCATGCATATCATTTTATGTGATCACTCCTTCATACATGTGAACCCGGCTCTTTTGCACTGTTGGTTATCGTCAGTGCACATGTATGTATACAGGAATGACCACAAGACCGAAGGTGGGCACACAAGGCCAATAATGTGCACACAAGGCCAATTAAAGGGAGGAAGAGCCCTTTCGATGCACAGCTGGAAGGGATGATGAGTGATGACCGGTCAGGAGCAAACCTACAAAAATATAGGAAAGTAATGTAAGGCCTGCATTTCTGTACAATTATAAATAAAGGATTGTAATGACAGTGATGTGAGTAAGGAAGAAATACAAAACCTTATAACTAGTATGACAATGTCAATAATGAGAAGAATGCTCTAGGGGGGGCACCTGAAATTGTTACAAGTAAAACCTCAATTTAGCAGATTTCTGATTTACCATACAAAAATCCAGAGAATGGATAAAATCCAGATATCTGGATAAGGTCCATCATTCGCAGAACCGATTGTCATTTTTACTACTCGCCGGGTAAATGTATTTCAGAAACAAAGCCCTTTGTTTCCAGATTTTTTTTTTTTTAACAGGCTGGCTATCCCCTGCCAGGGCAGGGCTACCCAAAAAAACAATCCCTCAGTCATTCACACTATCACTGTCTTGCCAGAGGTGCACAGATACAACAGTTTCCAGAACTGTCCATTATTATTACCATCTTCTGGGTAATTATTTTCAGAAACAATGGACAAAATTAGTAATTTCCAGAATTATCCATTATCATTCCAATCATCATAAAACATCTTTATTTGGATTTAACATTCAGTATTAACAGACTTATTAGTCTGTTCAATCAAGGTTTCACTGTATTAGATGCTTGAAGAAATCGTCAATGTGTTAACAGTGAATTATTTGTTAAATTGGTTTAACCCGTAAACGGTCCTAACGTATATACAGTGGACCCCCGACATTCGATGCATTTTAACGCAAAAATTTCGCCTCGACATTCGATGGAAAACCCGACATTCGATACGATTTGTACTAGACGTGTCCACGTGTGCGCCAGTGTGTGCGCATCTAAGGATACATTCGGTACATTCCATATTATCCATATTATCACTGTTTTTGGTGCTTGTTTCTGCAAAATCCATATTATCACTGTTTTTGGTGCTTGTTTCTGCAAAATAAGTAACCATGGGCCCCAAGAAAGCTTCTAGTGCCAACCCTTCGAGAAAAAAGGTGCTAATGACTATTGAAATGGAGAGAGAGAGAATTGCAAAGTACGAAAGTGGAGTGCATGTGTCGGAGTGCATGATAATTTGGTAAAGAAACTGCCTGCAACTAGTGGTGATGTGAGTGAATTTAAGGCCAGCAAAGGTTGGTTTGAAAGATTTAAGAATCATAGTGGCATACACAGTGTGGTAAGGCATGGTGAGGCTGCCAGTTCAAGTCCTAATGGAAGGGGATTCCCCTTCTAAACACTAACACCATCAACACTCCCCTCCTCCCATCCCATCAATCACCAAATCTTCATTAAAGGTAAGTGTCAATTATTCTATTGTTATTAATCTATTGTTATTGTAATTATTCTATTGCATTAAACTTAATATTTCATGTGGTAAATTTTTTTTTTCATACTTTTGTATGTCATGCATGGATTAATTTGATTTCCATTATTTCTTATGGGGAAAATTAATTAGACTTTCAATATTTTCGACATTCAATGGCTCTCAGGAACGGATTAATATTGAATGTCGGGGGTCCACTGTATACTTTCTCTACCGTAGTGCCCCAACTTTTTTGAGAAAAAAAAAAAATATCTTTTTTCTTAATAGGAAAAAAGAGCATATGGTACCCAGGCATCCCCAATTATTTTAATATGGCACACAGTGAGTGCACACACCCATTCTGTCATGTCTAGGCGACTCAGGCTTATCATGGCAATGTTGAATGTATGACAAATAAAACGTATATATACATTTGGGGCACTAGCAGTAAAAACGTATGTATACGTTTGGACTGTTTACAGGTTAAGGAAAATAATAATAAAATCATATTTCATAGCTTATCAAATTTAATAATATAAACAGCAATTTTATAGCTCAGAATATGTAATTTAGTATTTTTATTTTTAGCTTAAACTGCTTTAGAAATACAATTGAAAAGATTTTTTAATTTATAAATTAATTGTTATATTACAGCTTGAAATATATTATAATACAGTGCAGCAGTTCCATAGCACAATGTTTAATAAAAGCAAAATTTTTATTAGTGCAGCAGTTGTATAGTTCATTTTTTTTTCCATCAAACCAGCCATATCCCTCTAAAGCAGGGTGATCTAAAAAGAAAAATGAAAGTTCCTCTTTTTAAATTTAGAAATGTATACAGGAGAAGGGGTTACTAGTCCCTTGATCCCAATAGTTCACATTATACAATAAATTTTAATCAATGTGAAAAAAAAAAAAAACGATTTACACATTTCACATTAGACGATCTGGGAATTCTAAAAAATGGGATTCTGGCATAAAAAATAATATATCACATTCCTATTAGTTGTAAACACAAAGCAAGGTCTCAACAAACTGGAGGAAAATACAAGAATTCTGATGGCCACAATGAAATGAAAAAATTTCTTTATAACAAACTCTTAGTGGAAAAAAAAAAATAGTATCTTTTCCCTTGAAATTTTTTTTGTGGCCAACTACATGCTTGTGTCTTTTTCCTGTCTCATAAACAAGCAAGATTTCAGATACGTCTTGTTACTTCTACTTACACTTAGGACACACTAAACATGTATATATTTTTTTTTTTCCAACAAGCTGGCCTTCTCCCACCAAGGCAAGGTGACCCAAAGAAATAAAGAAAATCCCCAAAAAGAAAATACTTTCATCATCATTCAACACTTTCTCCTCATTCATACATAATCACTGTTTTTGCAGAGGCACCCAGATACAACAGTTTAGAAGCATATATAAAGATATATAACATATCCTTCCAAACTGCCAATATCCTAAACCCCGTTTTTAAAGTGCAGGCATTGTACTTCCCATTTCCAGTACTCAAGTCCAGCTACATAAAATAACTGGTTTCCCTGAATCCCTTCACTAAATATTACCCTGATCACACTCCAACAGCTTGCTGGAAGTCCAAGCCCCTCGCCCACAAAACCTCCTTTACCCCTCCTTCCAACCTTTTCAATGGCGACCCCTATCCCGCCTTCCTTCCCCTACAGATTTACACGCTCTCCAAGTCATTCTACTCTGATCCATTCTCTCTAAATGACCAAACCACCTCAACAACCCCTCTTCAGCCCTCTGATTAATACTTTTATTAACCCCACACCTAATTTCCACACCCCGAATTTTCTGTATAATATTTACACCACACATTGCCCTTAGACAGGACATCTCCACTGCCTCCAACCACCTCTTCACCGCAGCATTTACAACCCAAGCTTCACACCCATATAAGTGTTGGTACCACTATACTTTCATACATTACCTTCTTTGCCTCCATAAAAAACTTTTTTTTTGTCTCCACAAATACCTCAAAGCACCACTCACCTTTTTTCCTCCATCAATTCATCCTTCATCAGTTCTGTATATTTCACTATACAGTGGACCCCCGCATAACGATTACCTCCGAATGTGACCAATTATGTAAGTGTATTTATGTAAGTGCGTTTGTACATGTATGTTTGGGGGTCTGAAATGGACTAATCTACTTCACAATATTTCTTATGGGAACAAATTCGGTCAGTACTGGCACCTGAACATACTTCTAGAGTGAAAAAATATCGTTAACCGGGGGTCCACTGTATTTAAAGGGGAAAACTTTCATTTTTTCTTTTGGACCAGCCTGCATAAACTGTAATGTCTGCACACTTAATGAAAGAAAGCTACTGAATGATGTGTTACCTTTTTTTCAAGTTACCTTACCTTGGAGGGAAAAGACTGGAGTATTAAATTTATATTAAGGATAATATAGGTTACAATAAAATATTGCTACACTTGCCTTGTATCTTATCTCTTCAGCTATGCCCTTTGGTAGATGTTTGCCATTTACGCATGAACTCCTCAATGTGTTCCAATACTGCGCCTAAAAAAGGAATAATTTATAATGTCAACACACAAATGTTCTTATATCAGTTAACCCTTTGAGGGTCAACAGGCCCTCTCCGAAACTCGTTCTCAGGGTCGGCCAAATTAAAAAAAAAAAAAAAAAAGAAAAAAAATCTCTTATGAAAAGATAGAGAATCTTTTCCCGATCATAAGGACACCAAAAGTTTGAAATTTGATGGAAAACTTACGGAATTATGCTCTCGCAAAGTTAGCGGTCTCGGCGATGTTTACGCATCGGCAATTTTGCCCACTTTGAGCCCCATTTTCAGCCAATTCCACTGTACTAGTCAACAAAAAACATGAATATTTCGCTAGAACTCCATTTTTTCTATCGAATGGGTGCAAGAAACCACCCATTTATGAAATTCAACTATCCAGTACAGTGGTCAGAATTTAGCAATTTTGCCAATTTCATACAAATTTCAAAAGATACCAATTTCCGAATAGGGTCCAAAATAAACAAGAAAGACATTCCTGGCACTAAAATGACATTTCCTCTGGTCATTAGTCACGTCTCAAGGCCCCTCTTATATTCTTTTGCTTTCCACTTTGAATTTTTATTCTCACAAAAAATATAAGATTTACTGTTATGCAGACTACTGCATTAGTGTATTTTTAAAAATGATATAAATATTATTGGCGCACTTGTGAAAGAATATTAGACTCACCAGTTGATGTGTATTGGATGCTTGGCACGATTTGTTTACTTTTGAAATTTGGTAAAAATCGAACATTTCTGCTACTTTGAGCTCAATTTCAAGGTACTTTTCATTGTAAAACCAGTCAAAATCATCTCAATTTCTGTAATATGTCTTCCATTCTATAAAATGAGACCAAGAAAACTAGAATACAACAATAAATACCATACGAAAATAGAGTGCAAAGTCGCTGTTTTATTCCAAAAAAAACGGTCAGTTTTTTTTTCTCATTACGCACTGTGTGCTGCAGGATTTTTTTTAGACTGTGCACACTGACCACATAGACCCATTCTTTCATATGAAGGCCTACCAGCTTTCTCCCACTAGATTTGAGGGCGCTAGAATTTAGGCGTACTAGTACGTCAAAAACCCTGGGTCGTAAGCCGTACTAGTACGTCCGAAACCCTCGAAGGGTTAAATAAGCTGCACCATGACACCTCTCTGAGGATGAAAGGCCTTTCAATATGCAATACTGCCTTAAGGTTCTCTTCTCTTATAAACTTTGTTACATATCTTTATAACTTACCAACCAATTTTTTCAAAATTTTTGCATCCGGATCTTAGGTAGGCAAACCTACAAAATTTTATTTCAAAAGACACTTTTTCCATTAGGTTAATTTTGGAAAGATTCATCAGGAAACAGGACAAGTGTTTCTTGATGCAGGTCTTAACCCCTTGACTGTCACAACCCCAAATCCTGAGGTGTCTCTTGGTGTCACAAAATAAAAAAAAAAATTTTTTTCTTATGAAATGACAGAGAATCTTTTCCTGATTGTAATGACACCAAAAAAAACGAAATCTGATGGAAAACTGACGGAATTACACTCTCGCGAAGCTAGCGACCTCGGCAATATTTATGAATCGGCGATTTCGCCCACTTTGAGCCCTATTTTCGGCTAATTCCATTGTTCCAGTCAACCAAACTCATAGCTATTTCTTTAGAACTCCATTTTTTCTATCGACTGAGTACAAGAAACTGCCCATTTACCTTATTTCAACTACCGAATAACACGGTCAGAAATTTGTAATTTGGCCAGTTTTACGAAAATTAAAAAATATGACAATTTCAAAATACAGTTCAGAATGAACAATGCAGACATTCCTGGCTCTAAAATAACATTTTCTTTGTTCATCAGTCACGTCTCCAGGCCCCTCCAGGCCCTCTGTTTGAATTTTTATTCAAACAAAAAATAGAAGATTTACTGTTATGCAGACTACTGCAATATTGTAATAATTGTATAAATAATGTCACCTCATTCATGACTGCATATTAGAATGGCTAGTTGGACATTTATTGGAAAATGACAATTTGTTTACTTTTGAACATTGGCAAAAATCAAACATTTCCCCTACTTTGAGCTCCATTTCAAGGTTCTTTTCTTAGTAAAACCAATCAAAATCACCTCTATTTCTACAATATGTTTTCCATTCTATCAATTGAGACCAAGAAAACGAGAATACAACCATAAATACTATACGAAAATAGACCACAAAGTCGGCATTTTAATAATAATAATAATAAAAAAAAAAAACGGTCAGTTTTTTTTCTCATTATGCACTGCGTGTTGCAGGATTTTTTTTCTATGGTGCACACTGACCACACAGACCCATTCTCTCACATGTGGGCCTACCAGCTTTCTCCTGCTTGATTTGAAGCCGCTAGAATTCATGAGTATATATACGTCAAACACGGTACCTCGTAAGACGTATATATACGACCGAAACAGTCAAAGGGTTAATATGACCTTGGAGAGAGAGTTACTGTAAGTAACAGTAACTAGACATACATTAATTAACTCAAAGAGACTGGGAAATACTCTTAACATATGGGGAAATTATCTTGCCAACAGGACTGTCAAATTATGTCATAAGAGAATTTTTTTTTTTATCAAGTCGGCCATCTCCCACCGAGGCAGGGTGACCCAAAAAGAAAGAAAATCCCCAAAAAGAAAATACTTTCATCATCAATCAACACTTTCACCTCACACATAATCACTGCTTTTGCAGAGGTGCTCAGAATACAATAGTTTAGAAGTAGTATATACGTATAAAGATACACAACATATCCCTCCAAACTGCCAATATCGCAAACCCCTCCTTTAAAGTGCAGGCATTGTACTTCCCATTTCCAGGACTCAAGTCTGGCTATATACAAATAACCAGTTTCCCTGAATCCCTTCACACACCCTGCTCACACTCCAACAGATCGTCAGGTCCCAAATACCATTCGTCTCCATTCACTCCTAACTAACACGCTCACGCACACTTGCTGGAAGTCCAAGCCCCTCGCCCAGAAAACTTCCTTTACCCTCTCCCTCCAAGCCTTTCGAGGAAGACCCCTACCCTGCCTTCCTTCCCCTACAGATTTATACGCTCTCCATGTCATTCTACTTTGATCCATTCTCTCTAAATGACCAAACCACCTCAACAAACCATCTTCAGCCCTCTGACTAATACTTTTATTAACTCCACACCTTCTCTTAATTTACACCACACATTGCCCTTAGACAGGACATCTCCACTGCTTCTAACCGCCTCCTTGCTGCAGCATTTACAACCCAAGCGTCACACCCATATAAGAGTGTTGGTACCACTATACTTTCATACATTCCCTTCTTTGCCTCCATAGATAATGTTCTTCGTCTCTACATATACCTCAACGCACCACTCACCTTTTTTTCCCTCATCAATTCTATGATTACCCTCATCCTTCATAAATCCATCTGCTGATACGTCAACTCCCAAATATCTGAAAACATTCACTTCTTCCATACTCCTTCTCCCCAATTTGATATCCAATTTTTCTTTATCTAAATCATTTGATACCCTCATCACCTTACTCTTTTCTATGTTCACTTTCAACTTTCTACCTTTACACACACTCCCAAATTTGTCCACTAACCTCTGCAATTTATCTTTAGAATCATCCATAAGCACAGCATCATCAGCAAAAAGTAACTCTGTTACTTCCCATTTTGTATTTGATTCCCCATAATTTAATCCCACCCCTCTCCCAAACACCCCTAGCATTTACTTATTTTACAGCCTCATCTATAAAGATATTAAACAACCATGGTGACATTACACATCCCTGTCTAAGACCTACTTTTACCGGGAAGTAGTCTCCCTCTCTTCTACACGCCCTAATCTGAGCCTCACTGTCCTCATAAAAACTCTTTACAGCATTTAGTAACTTACCACCTATTCCATATACTTGCAACATCTGCCACACTGCTCTCCTATCCACTATCATATGCCTTTTCTAAATCCATAAATGCAATAAAAACTTCCCTACCTTTATCTAAATACTGTTCACATATTTTTTTTTTTTTCAACAAGTCGGTCGTCTCCCACCGAGGCAGGGTGACCCAAAAAAGAAAGAAAATCCCCAAAAAGAAAATACTTTCATCATCATTCAACACTTTCACCACACTCACACATCATCACTGCTTTTGCAGAGGTGCTCAGAATACAACAGCTTAGAAGCATATACGTATAAAGATACACAACATATCCCTCCAAACTGCCAATATCCCAAACCCCTCCTTTAAAGTGCAGGCATTGTACTTCCCATTTCCAGGACTCAAGTCCAACTATATGAAAATAAACGGTTTCCCTGAATCCCTGTTCACATATATATTTTTTTTATTTTTATTTTTTTATTATCACACTGGCCGATTCCCACCAAGGCAGGGTGGCCTGAAAAAGAAAAACTTTCACCATCATTCACTCCATCACTGTCTTGCCAGAAGGGTGCTTTTCACTACAGTTTTTAAACTGCAACATTAACACCCCTCCTTCAGAGTGCAGGCACTGTACTTCCCATCTCCAGGACTCAAGTCCGGCCTGCCGGTTTCCCTGAACCCCTTCATAAATGTTACTTTGCTCACACTCCAACAGCACGTCAAGTATTAAAAACCATTTGTCTCCATTCACTCCTATCAAACACGCTCACGCATGCCTGCTGGAAGTCCAAGCCCCTCGCACACAAAACCTCCTTTACCCCCTCCCTCCAACCTTTCCTAGGCCGACCCCTACCCCGCCTTCCTTCCACTACAGACTGATACACTCTTGAAGTTATTCTGTTTCGCTCCATTCTCTCCACATATCCGAACCACCTCAACAACCCTTCCTCAGCCCTCTGGACAACAGTTTTGGTAATCCCGCACCTCCTCCTAACTTCCAAACTACGAATTCTCTGCATTATATTCACATTATATTCTTCTTCTGTCTCATAAACACGCTAGATAACAGGGATATCTTGCTACTCCTACTTACACTTTGGTCACACTTCACAGACACGCACATGCATATATATATACATACATCTAGGATTTTCTCCTTTTTCTAAATAGCTCTTGTTCCTCTTTATTTCTTCTATTGTCCATGGGGAAGTGGAAAAGAATCTTTCCTCCGTAAGCCATGCGTGTCGTATGAGGCGACTAAAATGCCGGGAGCAATGGGCTAGTAACCCCTTCTCCTGTAGGCATTTACTAAAAACGAGAAGAAAAACTTGTACAAGCACATATATGTACAAGCATATATATACACACCCCTTTGGGATTTCTTCTATTTTCTTTCTAGTTCTTGTTTATTTCCTCTTACATCCATGGGGAAGTGGATCAGAATTCTTCCTCCGTAAGCCATGCGTGTTGTAAGAGGCGACTAAAATGCCGGGAGCAATTGGCTAGTAACCCCTTCTCCTGTATATATTACTAAATTTGAAAGGAGAAACTTTGGTTTTTTCTTTTGGGCCACCCTGCCTCGGTGGGAGACGGCCGACTTGTTGAAAAAAAAAAAAAAAAAAATTATTATATATATATATATATATATATATATATATATATATATATATATATATCTTTATCTTTCTTTCAACACACCGGCTGTATCCCACCGAGACGGGGTGGCTCAAAAGGAAAAACGAAAGTTTCTCCTTTTACATTTAGTAATATATACAGGAGAAGAGGTTACTAGCTCCTTGCTCCCGGCATTTTAGTCGCCTCTTACAACACGCATGGCTTACGGAGGAAGAATTCTGTTCCACTTCCCCATGGAGGTAAGAGGAAATAAACAAGAACTAGAAAGAATATATATATATATATATATATATATATATATATATATATATATATATATATATATATATATATATATATATATATTTTTTTTTTTTTTTTTTTTTCAACAAGTCGGCCGTCTCCCACCGAGGCAGGGTGACCCAAAAAAGAAAGAAAATCCCCAAAAAGAAAATACTTTCATCATCATTCAACACTTTCACCACACTCGCACATTATCACTGTTTTTGCAGAGGTGCTCAGAATACAACAGTCTAGAAGCATAAACATATAAAGATACACAACATATCCCTCCAAACTGCCAATATCCCAAACCCCTCCTTTAAAGTGCAGGCATTGTACTTCCCATTTCCAGGACTCAAGTCCGACTATATGAAAATAACCGGTTTCCCTGAATCCCTTCACTAAATATTACCCTGCTCACACTCCAACAGATCGTCAGGTCCCAAGTACCATTCGTCTCCATTCACTCCTATCTAACACGCTCACGCACGCTTGCTGGAAGTCCAAGCCCCTTACCCACAAAACCTCCTTTACCCCCTCTCTCCAACCCTTTCGAGGACGACCCCTACCCCGCCTTCCTTCCCCTATAGATTTATATGCTTTCCATGTCATTCTACTGTGATCCATTCTCTCTAAATGACCAAACCACCTCAACAACCCCTCTTCTGCCCTCTGACTAATACTTTTATTAACTCCACACCTTCTCCTAATTTCCACACTCCGAATTTTCTGCATAATATTTACACCACACATTGCCCTTAAACAGGACATCTCCGCTGCCTCCAACCGTCTCCTCGCTGCTGCATTTACCACCCAAGCTTCACACCCATATAAGAGTGTTGGTACTACTATACTTTCATACATTCCCTTCTTTGCCTCCATAGATAACGTTTTTTGACTCCACATATACCTCAACGCACCACTCACCTTTTTTCCCTCATCAATTCTATGATTAACCTCATCCTTCATAAATCCATCCGCCGACACGTCAACTCCCAAGTATCTGAAAACATTCACTTCTTCCATACTCCTCCTCCCCAATTTGATATCCAATTTTTCTTTATCTAAATCATTTGACACCCTCATCACCTTACTCTTTTCTATGTTCACTTTCAACTTTCTACCTTTACACACATTCCCAAACTCATCCACTAACCTTTGCAATTTTTCTTTAGAATCTCCCATAAGCACAGTATCATCAGCAAAAAGTAACTGTGTCAATTCCCATTTTGAATTTGATTCCCCATAATTTAATCCCACCCCTCTCCCAAACACCCTAGCATTTACTTCCTTTACAACCCCATCTATAAATATATTAAACAACCATGGTGACATTACACATCCCTGTCTAAGACCTACTTTTACCGGGAAGTAGTCTCCCTCTCTTCTACACACCCTAACCTGAGCCTCACTATCCTCATAAAAACTCTTTACAGCATTTAATAACTTACCACCTATTCCATATACTTGCAACATCTGCCACATTGCTCCTCTATCCACTCTATCATATGCCTTTTCTAAATCCATAAATGCAATAAAAACTTCCCTATCTTTATCTAAATACTGTTCACATATATGCTTCAATGTAAACACCTGATCTACACATCCCCTACCCACTCTAAAACCTCCTTGCTCATCCGCAATCCTACATTCTGTCTTACCTCTAATTCTTTCAATTATAACCCTACCGTACACTTTTCCTGGTATACTCAGTAAGCTTATTCCTCTATAATTTTTACAGTCTCTTTTGTCCCCTTTCCCTTTATATAAAGGGACTATACATGCTCTCTGCCAATCCCTAGGTACCTTCCCCTCTTTCATACATTTATTAAACAAAAGTACCAACCACTCCAACACTATATCCCCCCCTGCTTTTAACATTTCTGTCATGATCCCATCAGTTCCAGCTGCTTTACCCCCTTTCATTTTACGTAATGCCTCACGTACCTCCCCCACACTTACATTCTGCTCTTCTTCACTCCTAAAAGATGGTATACCTCCCTGACCAGTGCATGAAATTACTGCCTCTGTTTCTTCCTTAACATTTAAAAGTTCCTCAAAATATTCTCGCCATCTTCCCAATACCTCCATCTCCCCATCTACTAACTCCCCTACTCTGTTTTTAACTGACAAATCCATATTTTCCCTAGGCTTTCTTAACTTGTTTAACTCACTCCAAAATTTTTTCTTATTTTCATTAAAATTTCTTGACAGTGCCTCTCCCACTCTATCATCTGCTCTCCTTTTGCACTCTCTCACCACTCTCTTTACCTTTCTTTTACTCTCCATATACTCTGCTCTTCTTATAACACTTCTGCTTTGTAAAAACCTCTCATAAGCTACCTTTTTCTCTTTTATCACACCCTTTACTTCATCATTCCACCAATCACTCCTCTTTCCTCCTGCCCCCACCCTCCTATAACCACAAACTTCTGCCCCACATTCTAATACTGCATTTTTAAAACTATTCCAACCCTCTTCAACCCCCCCACTACTCATCTTTGCACTAGCCCACCTTTCTGCCAATAGTCGCTTATATCTCACCCGAACTTCCTCCTCCCTTAGTTTATACACTTTCACCTCCCTCTTACTTGTTGTTGCCACCTTCCTCTTTTCCCATCTACCTCTTACTCTAACTGTAGCTACAACTAAATAATGATCCGATATATCAGTTGCCCCTCTATAAACATGTACATCCTGGAGCCTACTCATCAACCTTTTATCCACCAATACATAATCTAATAAACTACTTTCATTACGTGCTACATCATACCTTGTATATTTATTTATCCTCTTTTTCATAAAATATGTATTACTTATTACCAAATTTCTTTCTACACATAGCTCAATTAAAGGCTCCCCATTTACATTTACCCCTGGCACCCCAAATTTACCTACTACTCCCTCCATAACATTTTTACCCACTTTAGCATTAAAATCCCCAACCACCATTACTCTCACACTTGATTCAAAACTCCCCACGCATTCACTCAACATTTCCCAAAATCTCTCTCTCTCCTCTACACTTCTCTCTTCTCCAGGTGCATACACGCTTATTATAACCCACTTTTCACATCCAATCTTTATTTTACTCCACATAATCCTTGAATTAATACATTTATAGTCCCTCTTTTCCTGCCATAGCTTATCCTTCAACATTATTGCTACTCCTTCTTTAGCTCTAACTCTATTTGAAACCCCTGACCTAATCCCATTTATTCCTCTCCACTGAAACTCTCCCACCCCCTTCAGCTTTGTTTCACTTAAAGCCAGGACATCCAGCTTCTTCTCATTCATAACATCCACAATCATCTCTTTCTTATCATCTGCACAACATCCACGCACATTCAGACTTCCCACTTTGACAATTTTCTTCTTCTTATTCTTTTTAGTAATCTTTACAGGAAAAGGGGTTACTAGCCCATTGTTCCCGGCATTTTAGTTGACTTTTACAACACGCATGGCTTACGGAGGAAAGATTCTTATTCCACTTCCCCATGGATATAAAAGGAAAATTAATAAGACCAAGAACTATTAAGATAAAATCAAAGAAAACTCAGATGAGTGTGTATAAATAAATGTGTACATGTATGTGTAGTGTGACCTAAGTGTAAGTAGAAGTAGCAAGACATGCCTGTAATCTTGCATATTTATGAGACAGACAAAAGACATCAGCAATCCTACCATCATGTAAAACAATCACAGGCTTCGTTTTACACTCACTTGGCAGGACGGTAGTACCTCCCTGGGTGGTTGCTGTCTACCAACCTACTACCATAATATATATATATATATATATATATATAATTTTATATATTTTATATATTTTATATATTTTATATATTTTATATATTTTATATATTTCATATATTTCATATATTTCATATATTTCATATATTTCATATATTTCATATATTTCATATATTTCATATATTTTATATATTTATTCTTCCTTTCTTTCAACACATCGGCCATATCCCACCGAGGCAGGGTGGCCCAAAAGAAAAAACCAAAGTTTCTCCTTTCAAATTTAGTAATATATACAGGAGAAGGGGTTACTAGCCCCTTGCTCCCGGCATTTTAGTCGCCTCTTACAACACGCATGGCTTACGGAGGAAGAATTCTGATCCACTTCCCCATGGAGGTAAGAGGAAATAAACAAGAACAAGAACTAGAAAGAAAATAGAAGAAATCCCAAAGGGGTGTGTATATATATGCTTGTACATGTATGTGTAGTGTGACCTAAGTGTAAGTAGAAGTAGCAAGACATACCTGAAATCTTGCATGTGTATGAGACAGAAAAAAAAAAAGACACCAGCAATCCTACCATCATGTAAAACAATTACAGGCTTTCGTTTTACACTCACTTGGCAGGACGGTAGTACCTCCCTGGGTGGTTGCTGTCTACCAACCTACTACCTATATATATATATATATATATATATATATATATATATATATATATATATATATATATATATATATATATATATATATATATATATATATATATATATATATATATATATATATTTTTTATTTTATTATCACACCGGCCGATTCCCACCAAGGCAGGGTGGCCCGAAAAAGAAAAACTTTCACCATCATTCACTCCATCACTGTCTTGCCAGAAGGGTGCTTTACACTACAGTTTTTAAACTGCAACATTAACACCCCTCCTTCAGAGTGCAGGCACTGTACTTCCCATCTCCAGGACTCAAGTCCGGCCTGCCGGTTTCCCTGAATCCCTTCATAAATGTTACTTTGCTCACACTCCAACAGCACGTCAAGTATTAAAAACCATTTGTCTCCATTCACTCCTATCAAACACGCTCACGCATGCCTGCTGGAAGTCCAAGCCCCTCGCACACAAAACCTCCTTTACCCCCTCCCTCCAACCCTTCCTAGGCCGACCCCTACCCCGCCTTCCTTCCACTACAGACTGATACACTCTTGAAGTCATTCTGTTTCGCTCCATTCTCTCTACATGTCCGAACCACCTCAACAACCCTTCCTCAGCCCTCTGGACAACAGTTTTGGTAATCCCGCACCTCCTCCTAACTTCCAAACTACGAATTCTCTGCATTATATTCACACCACACATTGCCCTCAGACATGACATCTCCACTGCCTCCAGCCTTCTCCTCGCTGCAACATTCATCACCCACGCTTCACACCCATATAAGAGCGTTGGTAAAACTATACTCTCATACATTCCCCTCTTTGCCTCCAAGGACAAAGTTCTTTGTCTCCACAGACTCCTAAGTGCACCACTCACTCTTTTTCCCTCATCAATTCTATGATTCACCTCATCTTTCATAGACCCATCCGCTGACACGTCCACTCCCAAATATCTGAATACGTTCACCTCCTCCATACTCTCTCCCTCCAATCTGATATTCAATCTTTCATCACCTAATCTTTTTGTTATCCTCATAACCTTACTCTTTCCTGTATTCACCTTTAATTTTCTTCTTTTGCACACCCTACCAAATTCATCCACCAATCTCTGCAACTTCTCTTCAGAATCTCCCAAGAGCACAGTGTCATCAGCAAAGAGCAGCTGTGACAACTCCCACTTTGTGTGTGATTCTTTATCTTTTAACTCCACGCCTCTTGCCAAGACCCTCGCATTTACTTCTCTTACAACCCCATCTATAAATATATTAAACAACCACGGTGACATCACACATCCTTGTCTAAGGCCTACTTTTACTGGGAAAAAATTTCCCTCTTTCCTACATACTCTAACTTGAGCCTCACTATCCTCGTAAAAACTCTTCACTGCTTTCAGTAACCTACCTCCTACACCATACACTTGCAACATCTGCCACATTGCCCCCCTATCCACCCTGTCATACGCCTTTTCCAAATCCATAAATGCCACAAAGACCTCTTTAGCCTTATCTAAATACTGTTCACTTATATGTTTCACTGTAAACACCTGGTCCACACACCCCCTACCTTTCCTAAAGCCTCCTTGTTCATCTGCTATCCTATTCTCCGTCTTACTCTTAATTCTTTCAATTATAACTCTACCATACACTTTACCAGGTACACTCAACAGACTTATCCCCCTATAATTTTTGCACTCTCTTTTATCCCCTTTGCCTTTATACAAAGGAACTATGCATGCTCTCTGCCAATCCCTAGGTACCTTACCCTCTTCCATACATTTATTAAATAATTGCACCAACCACTCCAAAACTACATCCCCACCTGCTTTTAACATTTCTATCTTTATCCCATCAATCCCGGCTGCCTTACCCCCTTTCATTTTACCTACTGCCTCACGAACTTCCCCCACACTCACAACTGGCTCTTCCTCACTCCTACAAGATGTTATTCCTCCTTGCCCTATACACGAAATCACAGCTTCCCTATCTTCATCAACATTTAACAATTCCTCAAAATATTCCTTCCATCTTCCCAATACCTCTAACTCTCCATTTAATAACTCTCCTCTCCTATTTTTAACAGACAAATCCATTTGTTCTCTAGGCTTTCTTAACTTGTTAATCTCACTCCAAAACTTTTTCTTATTTTCAACAAAATTTGTTGATAACATCTCACCCACTCTCTCATTTGCTCTCTTTTTACATTGCTTCACCACTCTCTTAACTTCTCTCTTTTTCTCCATATACTCTTCCCTCCTTGCATCACTTCTACTTTGTAAAAATTTCTCATATGCTAACTTTTTCTCCCTTACTACTCTCTTTACATCATCATTC